>NW_017728907.1:60490606-60530571 GCF_001723895.1 Crocodylus porosus
TGTGTGTGTGTGTGTGTGTGTGTGTGTTTCCCTTAAAAATAATGGGTGGATATTACCTCCACTGTGAACCAGCACCAGGTCTTGGCACCGGGCCTGAAGATACTGCAATACCAGCCAAGGCACTGCAAGGACTGGAGCCGGCCCTGCCACCCTCCCCTTAGTGCCAGAAATGCTTTTGATTTTATCACATACATTTGGTCTTAGCCAAAAAGACTGAGATGCTGATGGGAACTTATTCCAAGGGCAGGCTAGTACACTCCATCTAAATAAGACACATGGTAGTGCCCACTGTGTGCCATCCCCTCAGTGCTGACTCTTTTTCAAGTCATAGTGAGCCACTATGTTGAATACAATTTGATTTGCTCTTTACTTTCATAGCTGAGCTGTGCATTTCTTTCCCATTTGCAATGATTCCTGTTTCCTCACCAGGCTTAAGTATCTGGCAAACACCAGCAAATGGGGCCACAAAAAATTCACCCAAAATCCCTTTGTCACCTCCTCTCACAGGTTGTTCATACAATTAGTGTGACCCTATACTCCATGTGGCAGAGCTGGACCAGAGTGCCTTGTACCTTATCTGCATATAAGTTTTTGGAGGACCTCAGGACTTGTGAAAAAAACACCTGGTTTCAGTCATGTGTGGGGGGCTAATTAGCACATGGATCCTTTGTGGAGGGATAGAGCCATAGTCTTATAAGGAAGTATAGCGGGAAAGGACCTCCAGAGGTCATGTAGTCCCATCTCCTGCCTGAGGCAGGATCATCTCTATCCAAACTATCACATATAACCATAATCTAAACTCTACATAAGACTACCATCAACCCTGACACAACACAGACCTAACACCCTAACCTGCCACAGGTAAACCAGATGTCCTGCTCCTATAAAATGTTGATATTTCGAGTACACACACATACTGAACAGTGCTGAGCTATGGGGTCACCACTGTTGACTCTGCTGGGGCCCACCTCAATGAGCTACATTGTAAATCATGAGCCTTTTGGCTTTGGACTAATATAAGGTATAGTTTATACTATAGATAAGTAGGTTCAAAAGTGTTGCTCAAAAGTGTGTTTATGGAGTGTCTGTGCTAAAACTGGCAGCAGTTTCCAAAAGAGGTAAAATGCATCAATTCTAGGTGAACTGAGTTACTACAGGCATGTTTATTTCAAAGTCCATATTTTCATATTTGCTCCTCACTTCCATGTACTTCAGGAGAGCAGTGTCTGCTAGAAAGCACAACCCTCCATTTTTACATTGCTCTCCCTAAGCACATGGAAGGGATAGAGGAGATTACAGGGGAAAGAAATTGTGGGGGTGGAGTGGGGGAACCTGACCCCCCTCCTGACTTATTTTCCCTGCTGCAACAGTGCGAGGGTGGCAAATTCAAGGCAAATTTCCAACAATTAGATTCTGTACCTAGAAAATTATAACAAATTTGTATGTTTTTCATAAATAGAATCTAATTTTTGGGGGGGGTCATCTTGTGTTCAAGGTTGTCTTATATTCAAGTAAATATGGTATATAAAAAACAACTATTGCAACACAAGAATCTGAAAATACCTTAAAAGTTCTCTTCAAAGATTCCCTTTCTCTGAATTGAAGAAAACTATAAAGTGTAACAAAAGAGCAAAAAATACTGACCACTCAGTTGACTGTTTCCCTGGAAGTAATGTGATGTAACTTGGATATTATGAGGAAAATCAACAATGAGGCATTAGCAAGAAGATTACAATATTCTTCTCCCAGTTATGCTGATGCAATGCCACCCCAATGTCATTAGAAAGTTTACACTGATGCAGAGAAAAGAAGAACGTATCTTGCAAGGTGGAAAAAACTTGTTGCATAAGGTATCACATCCATCCTTCTGTCACTGAGGATTTTCCTCACAGCACATTTATAAATTATTTGTCAAGTTTAGTTTTTCATGTATTCTGGTGTTCTTTGAGCTAAATTATATGCACAGTAAAATTGGGTTAGAGATTAGGAATAGTTTGACTTGTATAAGTGTGCACATCTACACATGAAATTAATGCGATGCAATAAACTCCAGTGCATATCGTGCTGGAGTTTATTACTCCTGGGTACTGCATATACATGTATGCCTAGGACTGGGGCACATTGAGACTGGTCAGAGCAGCCCCAGCTAGCATGGGGCCCAGGACATCAGCCTGCTAGCCCAGGGCTGCTCCAACCTGGCTCAACATGCAGAGGAGGGGCTGGCTGGGGTACAAGGTTGCTTCAGTGTGGGGTTACCCTTGTGCCCCAGCTAGCCCCATCAATGGCTACACATGCATTGCTGTGCATTAAATAATGCCACCATATGATAGTATTTGTGTTTAGAAGTACTAACCTATGGTGGCGTTAATTATCTTCATGCAACCTAATAAGGCCACATGTGTAGAAGGCGTCTATACATGTGATGGAGCTCTGCTCTGATGCCTGCTAATTAGCATACACCAGAGCAATCTCAATTAATCGAGTCTGCTGCAATTCCACTGGAGCATGCTAATTAACATGCTCCAGCAGCCTCCATGTCACATACATTCAGCATCTGTGCATTTCAAAATGGTGTCGGGGGTGCTTTAATTAAAGCTTATGAAAGAAGCTGTAGTTAAAGCACCCCCACCACCATTTTGAAGTGCAGGATGCTGAATACAACCTGGAAGATGACATAGAGTGCACCCTCAGCAAGTTTGAAGATGACACCACCCGGGGGGGGAGTAGTAAATATGCTGATGGGTAGAGCTAGGATTCAGAGTGACCTAGACAAATTGGAGGACTGGGAGAAAACGAATCTCATGAGGTTCAACAAGGACACGTGTGAAGTCCTGCACTAGAGATTCTACCACCCTTCTAGGTAATCTGTTCCAGTGCTTCACCACCCTTCTAGTGAGAAAGTTTTCCTAATATCCAGCTTAAACCTCCCTTGCTGCAACTTCAGACCATTGTTCCTTGTTATGTCATCTGTCATCTGTCACCTTGGAGTCACCAGGAATAACGGCCACAAGCCCTGGTGAACAGACTTTCCCCGAGTCCCTGCTGGTGGCCCCTGATAAAGTTGTAGGCAGCCACAAGATCCCCCCTCGGTCTCCTCTTGCGGAGACTGTAGAGATTCAGGTCCCTTGGCCTCTCCTCATAGGGCTGGCCGCGGAGGCCCTCAACCATATGAGTGGCCCTCCTCTGGACCCTCTCCAGGTTCTCCACATCCTTCTTGAAGTGTGGCGCCCAGAACTGGACACTGGACACATTGTCAAATGTAAGACAATGTGGAAAAAAGCTCTTCATCTTACATTTGAATCAAGGAAACTGCATTAAATACATTGCAGAAGTTTAATGATAGACAAAAGCACCATGTGCTCAAAAATGAAAATCAGTTATGAAATTGATGTAAATGCAGCCAACACTGAGCATAACTATAAAACATAACACACTGGGGACTCTCTCTGTGTGTGTGTGTGTGTGTGTGTGTTTCCCTTAAAAATAATGGGTGGATATTGTTGTGCAAGGCAAACTTCATATCACTAGGAAAAAAAACCCTCATTCCTGGAAGATATGGTATTTTACAATGTGTGCTCCAAAATGTATATGACTTCTGTTTGAAGGAAGCAGACCATAGCAAGAGGTAGTGGGGTCTATAATGTATGAAGTGAGTTGAGAGTGGAAGGGGCTGTAGAGACTCTAATCTGTACATTTGAAAAAGTATTCAGTTAAAAACCATGCATGCTTGCTGCACAGCACCAGGTCTGTATTACAATCCAAAGACTGCTGAAATCTGTAGGAGTCTTTCAGTTGACATCACTGACCTTTGAGTCAGACATAGCCCTTCCAAGTACTCCACGCAGAGAACTCCCCTTGCAGTCAATACGAGTTCCTTGTACTGCAGAAGCAGCATTTAACAGTTTTTGAGTTTCTCACAATTCCTCTCTGCTGATCTCTTAAAACCTTTCAAAACATGTGCTATTCCTTCCTGTGCTTGTTCTAGGGCTGATGTCTTCCCCTGTTATGTTTTGGAGTTGCCATTTTGTATACCTTTATCTAAAGGTAAGATAGTTCAATCAGACTCACTACCCTGTAGTATTTGCTTTGCATTACATTGACAACTTATGTTTTTTGATAAACCAGTTTGATTCTACTATAGAAATATTGCAATCACCGGGATTCCACAATCTCCCTTGATAACCTGTCCCAGCACCCAGTAAAGATAGAAGGTTGTTTACTTAATATATTTTCTAAATCTCCCTTGCTTCAAGTTAAGCCAAATACTTCTAGAGAATAATTAGAATCATAGGGTTAGGAGAGACCTCAAGGATCATCTGGTCCAACCCCTTAAACAAATGCAGGAATGCTCTTTCTAAATCTTCCCTTCATGATGACAAATACTTATCCAGCCAATTGATCACTGTAACCTTTTATATATTAGAAAACCATTATAACCTCTCCTGACTCTTCATATTCCAAGAAAAACCCAGTTCTGTCAACGATCATAGATCACATTTCCAAATCTCTTAACCTATTTGTTGTTCTCTACTGGCGTTTTTTTTCCAGTTTATCTATATCTGTTGTAAAGTGTGGTACCCAGAATTACACATAGTCCTCTAGCTGAGGCTGAATAGAGCAGAATAAATGCCTCCTGTGTCCTCTAGCTGAGGCTGAATAGAGCAGAATAAATGCCTCCTGTGTCATACATACAATCCTCCTGTTAATACATCTCAGAGTGCCATTTACTGTTTTGCAGCAGCATCTCATTGTTGACTTGTGTTCAGTGTGTGGTTCTCCTTGCCAAGGGACAGCACCAGTTCTGTGAGTTTGTTAAAGTGCATTCTTTAAAGCAGGGGTTTTCAACCTTTAAGGAGTGTACCCCTTCTGGTGGCAGCAGCCAGACGTGGAGCAGGGGCGCGGTGGCAATGCGGGGTGGTAGATGGTGGTGGCTGCTGCTGTGTCCAGGCTCCTGCTCCTGCTCTACCCCTGCGCATGTCTGGCCAGCCAGGCAGTGCCTATGCAGCCCACAGAGGGGAGCCACTGCCCTAAATGTACCCCCAGGGATACCTGGAAAGGTGCTAGGGGGTATGCGCAAGCAAGCGGGGAGACAGTGTCACTACCCATTATCCCGTGCCACCGCGCTCCATTCCCACTCGCCTGTGTATGCATATGCCCAGTTGACAACCCCTGCTTTAAAGTTTATTGTAGTTGCCCTGCAGCTCACACCTTTTGTTAGAATCATACATTCTACCATTTTATGATTTCTTCCATCCAATTACCTTTCCCTAGCCCTATGCACTTTCAGAATCAGTATAAAACAGCGGCTACTCCACTGTCTTTCTGTTCTATAATAAAAGGTGTCCAGCAGATGCCAAGAATCTGTGGAGCAGTCTGTGTCCTTCCTTACTGCTTTTCCAAAGGATTTGAGGAAAACAGTCATTACTAGCAGATCCCGCTCTTTGAATTATTCTGTTGATTGCTGAGAAAATGCCTGATCAAGTTGTTGACTAGATTCCCTTACTATGATGTCACCTTAGTTCTTTTCCTCATTTAGCATCTCTTACAGATTTTCAAGAGGCCTCACATTTCTGTCTAGACCTCTGAGCAACATGAAACATGAACTCCAACACAGCCTGCTTTTTGCCCTTCCTGTTCTTCCTCAAATCTATTTTTATATGAATATTCCAGTTCATAGAATCACAGAAAGTTAGGGTTGGAAGGGACCTCAAGAGTTTGTCTAGTCCACCCCCCCTACCCAACGTAGGAAACCCCCAACTAGATCATCCCTGTCAGGGATTTGTTGAGCCAAGCCTTAAGAAACACCAAGGATGGAGATTTCACCACCTCTCCCGGTAACCTGTTCCAGTGCTTTACCACACTCCCAGTGAGAGAGTTTTTCCTAATATCCGACCTAAACTTCCCTTCCATTGCTCCTTGTTCTGTCATCTGCCACCACTGAGAACAGTCCAGCTCTATCCTCTTTGGAACCACCCTTCAGGTAGTTAAAGGCTGCTATCAGATCCCCATCTCAGTCTTCTCTCTGGTGGACTAAATAAGCTCAATTCCCTCAGTAGTCATGTGTCCCAGCCCTCTAACTATTTTTGTTGCCTTCTGCTGGACTCTCTCCAAGTTGTCCACAACCTTGCTGTAGTGGGGGGCCCAAAACTGGACATAGGACTCCAGATGTGGCCTCACCAGTACAGAATATGGAGAATAATCACTTCCCTTGATCTGCTGGCAATGCTTCTACTAATGCAACCCAGTATGGCTGGTTCCTCTGGGATTTACCACCAGCTGTATAGACAGTGCAGCCAGCAATGCAACAGCAAGTGACAGGCACTGGTCAACAAACCTCTGTCCCTTTGAGAAGCCCCAACAGCTCTGAGTGAAGGAGCACTGAACAGTGGGGTAGTAGAACCCCTTGGGTGAAGGAAATGACCCGCAAAAAGTGGATGAGACCAAATCCTGGTGGCCAGCAGTACCTGCACTATTGGGACCATACCCATCCATAAAAGGCACAGCTGTGGCCGTGATGAGGTGGGTGTTTACTTCAACTTGGAGTAGACCTTTGTCTTGTCATTGGAGTTCTATAGTTCCTTCTGAGAGGGAAGTTTGAGAACCCATGGCAACCCCTTCCTTCTTTGTTCTGCCTAGGCATACACATTGAAGGTCTGACTTTTTCACATCTCTTTTCATTTGGCAAGATGTTGGATGGCCATCTCAGCAACAAGGGCACTCTGTTGGCTCATATCCAGATTAGCGTCCACTGTAACCCCCAGGTCCTTTTCTGCAGAGCTGCTGCTTAACCAGTTGGTCTGAAATCTGTAGCGGTGCATGGTATTCTTCTGTCCTAAGTGCAGGACTTTGTTCTTCTCCTTGGGCCAAATGAGATTTTTTTTTGGTCCAATCCTCCAATTTGTCAGGGTCTCTGAATCCTAGCCCTACCCTCCAGCATATCTACTACTGCCCCTGGCTTGGCATCATCTATGAACTGGCTGAGAGCTCACTCCATCCCATCTTCAAGATTGTTAAGAAAGATACTGAACAAAACTGGACCCAGGACCAACTCCTGGAGCACTCCATTTGATACCAGGTACCTATTAGACCTCAAGCCATTGATCACTACCCATTGAGCCCAACAATCCAGCCAGCTTTCTATCCACCTTACAGTCCATTCATCCAACCCATACTTCCTTGGTTTGTTTGCAAGGATGCTGTGGGAGACTGTATTAAAATCCTTGCTAAAATCAAGGTACATCTCATCCACTGGTCTCTCTGCATCCACAGAGCCAGACATCTCTTCATAGAAGGCAATCACATTGGCCAGGCATGATTTGCCCTTGGCGAATCCATGTTGTCTGTTCCTGATCACTTTCTTCTCCTCCAAGTGCTTGGAAATGGATTCCTCAAGGATCTGCTCCATGGTTTTTCTGAGGACTGAGGTGAGGCTGACTGATTTGTAGTTCCCTTGATCCTCCTTCTTTCCTTTCTTAAAGATAGACACTATAGTTGCCCTTTTCCAGTCATTCAGTACCTCCCTCTATGGCCACAAGTTTTCATAAGTTCTCTAGTTTATTCCACCAAGCTTTTATTAATTTCTTTTTCACATGCTGGTGACAAGATATTTAGCAGAATTCCCAGATTTATTGGAATCTGACAGAGCCACACCCAGAGCATTTCTACTATGGCCTTGAATTTACAACCTTCTGGGTTGGCAACTATGTATGGTAGCACCCATGCCATCCCGGCCCTCAACAAAGCTTCTGTGATGCTAATTAAATCACAGTATTTCTTGTATATGCAGACTACTACTGTATTCCTGGAGTGTCTACACATGCTATTAGGGTGCATGAATAAATTCTGGAGCTTATTGCTCTGGAGTTTATTGCTCCTGGGAACTCTGTCTGCACATACATCCAGGAGCACAGCACGCTGAGCAGGGGCAGAGTAACCCTAGCTGGAATGTGGCTCAGGGGGTCAGCTTGCCAGCCCAGGGCTGCTTTGCTCTGGCTCAATGTGCTGTGGAGGGGCTGGCTGGGGCACAAGGGTGCCTCAGTACAGGGCTAGCTGAGAGGCAGCCCACACACTGAAGCACTTTTGTGCCCTACCCAGCCAGGGCAGCATCTGCACATGTGCTGCTGTGGAGTTTTTTACTCCTCAGCAGGATAGTACTTGTATGTACAAGTACTAATCTGCTGCAGAGTAAATTAATCTACTCTGGCCTAATTGGGGCACACATGTAGACACGAGGCATTCACTGCACAGCTAATTAGTCAACTTCACAGTAAATGTCTCACGTAGATGCGTCCCCTGTTCATCATATTTGTAGCATTAGTGTAGAGGCACTCAGCCTATGATACTCAGTGAGTTGCACTATTTTCCTTCTTGCTTCTCCCATAACCATATTGCTATGTAACCTTGTCCTCCTCATATTTTAACCCTCTGAACAGGTCACTTTTGGATTTTGGTGGGGGAGAAAGGGGAGGGGCGGTTTATAATCTCTGGACTTTTGTCATCAGCTTCTTTTCATAGATTAATAGATTGTAAGGCCGGAAGAGACCTTAGAAGATGATCAGGTCCAGCCCCCTGCACCACGCAGAAAAGGTAACTGGGGATCAGGTGACCCCAGCAAGATGACTGTCTAGCCTCCTCTTGAAAATGTCCAGGGTAGGTGATTGCACCACCTCTGGATGGAGCTTACTTCACAGCCTGGGCTCCCTGACTGTGAAGAAGTTTTTCCTAATGTTGAACCTGAATTGGTCTTCCAGGAGTTTGTGGCCATTCCTCTTGGTTTTCCCCTCGGGTGTCCTGGTGAACAGTTGCTCACTGAGCCCTTGATGTGCTCCCCTAGTGTAGTGGTAAGCTACTACCAGGTCCCCTCTCGGCCTTCTTTTCTTCAAGCTGAAGAGTCACAGATCCCTCAGCCTTTCCTCGTATGACTTGCCTTGTAAGACTGTGATCATACGGGTGGCTCTTTTCTAGACTCTCTCAAGCTTGTCCACATCCTTGTTAAAGTGTGGTGCCAGAACTGGATGCAGTACTCCAGCTGCAGTCTCACCAGTGCTGAGTAGAGCGGAAGAATCACCTCCTTGGCTTTGCTGGAGATTTATGTATGCCAGAGTATTATTTGCCCTACTGGCTACAGCATTGCACTGCCAGCTCATATTCATACTGTGGTCTATTATTACCCCTTTCATTTATGGTGCTAGTCAGTTTGGTGCTGCCAAGCCTGTAGGTGTGTTGGGGTTGCTTGTCCTGAGGAGGAGCACTTTACATTTCTCAACTTTGAACTTCATCAGATTCCGACTCACCCAACTTGCCAGCCTGTCTAGGTCCATCTGTATCTATAGCCTATTTTCAAGCATGACCGTGCTTCCCCATAACTCAATGTTGTCCATGGACTTGGCCAGTGAGCTCTTCACCCGCACATCCAAATCTTTAATAAAGGTGTTGAAAAGTACTAGACGACCCCTGAGGGACATCGCTGCCCACTTCTTGCCAGGAAGACACAGATCCATTCACTACAATTCTCTGGGTCCTATCCTGCTGCCAGTTTCTCACCCATCTGACTGTCTTTTGAACCTAATGTAAAGCCTGTCAGGTGATAGCCTTATATGTCAAGTGAAGTCCCTCTCCACTAGGAACCTTCCTTCGTGGAATACTTCCCCATGATCGGGGAAATCAGTCCTCCGTTTGGCATTGTCTGTGCAGCCATGCCTTTATCTTCAAAATGCATCTGTCTTGCCTGGACTTTTACCTTCAGAGAGAAGATTGATGAGAATATTATCTCACCCCCAAGTTCCTTCACCCCTCTCACCCTCCACTTTGCCTCCCAAAGCTTTGTGGTCATATCCGGTCTGCTAATTTTTCCGCCTGTTATTGCTTAAGTTCTGTGCATATCAATACCAGTCCAGCAGAGGGGGTACACACCTGCATTTTTAGCCTTGGTTAAGACAAGATTTCCACTGAAAAGTACTAATTGCTTTTGTTTGTTTTTTTATTTTCTCACTGCTGGCATTTTGCTTTGGTAAATGATAGGTGTGTAATTGTAATTCTAACAGGTGGCAATCGTCACTCAATTTTAAGCATATTAATGCTGCATTAAATTAAATTAAATTAATTAAATTAAATTAACATTTAAAAAATATCTCCAGGCTTGAAGCCTTTTACTCAGCAGTTAGTCAGTCTTTAATCAGATAAAATACTCTTTTGATCTCAAGATAAGTGTTGCCTGAGCAAGGACTACAGGATTTATCTGGGGAGAATGCTCCACCTATGTCAGGTGAGTATCTGTCAGGGATGCTGTAGATTCTGGTTTCTTTCAAAAACAGCTCACTTTATAAAAACGCACTGGGTGCATCCAGATGAGCGCACGTGTGCATTTCCCTGGAGACAATCTGCAGTGGCGCATAGTTGTGCCACTGCTAGTTGTCCCTGGGGAATGCCCCTGCATGTGCGCTTTAGCATGCAGCAAATTGTTCCAGGTGAGGTAGGGGAGGCTGGCCCCAGCAGCTTTAACTGGGGGCCTGGGAACCTCCTGGGGCTGCAGCATTGGCAGTCTGGGTGTGTGGAACCTGGTGTACAACCGTAGCATGGCCCTGGCTGGCCAGACTCTGGCTTTGGGTGGCACGTGCTGCACCTCTTTTATGTGCCGTGTTGTTTTTTTTAGACACAAGGATTTTCCAATATCTAATTTTGGTTCTATGCTGCAAATATGTAGCACAGAGAACCTTTTCATATGTACTGGGTGTGTTTTGTGGCCCCTCAAAAGCCTTTCAGGCACCACAAAGTGCACATGCACAGTCATCTGGATGTGCCCAATGAAAGCAGAGAGGAGCCTGAGCTAAGCAGAGGGGGATTTGAATTTTCCCAAAGGTCACAAGTGTTTAAATTCAAGTTTTTGGTCTGGCTTCCAAAGAAATAGAGCCAGCCACATAACTAGCAAACTTTGTTTATAAGGCTTTCAGATCCAGCATATTATGTCAAATTCACTTTGAATAAACAGATCTAAAACTGAAAACAAGCAATAAGAAAAAAGGGCTCTGAGTGCTGTTTTTTCCCGCATGTTTCTTGACATTGAAGGTAGTGGAGATTATTATTGTACTAAATATCCAGAAACAGGCATAACTATTGAATTAAGAAATAAGTATTTTGATAGACTCAATTAGGATATATAGATATAGATATACACACACACATACACACACATACACACACACACACACACACACACATATAGCCAAATTCTTCTCTTAGATACATTCATGAAGCCCTCTTTACATCAATGGGATTAATCACGGGTTCAAATGAGGAATAGACTTTGGGTCATTGAATGAAAAATTTGGAACAGGCATGATTTCACAGATTCCCTGAAAATTAATGGATGTTTATATGGTAAAGCAAGTAGGCCAAGAAAACCTAGGCAGGTTTTCAAGTTGGTGCTGCTGAGAAAGCAAACATGAATAGTACCATGAGTCACTCATAGATCTTAGCTTTTCAGTCTCTAAGGGAGACTCTTCTCCCTTAGAGGAGAAATTTTTTTATCTGCTGCTCTTCACTTTTAGCTTAGGTTTATAGAAAACTCACTGACCTTAAAAGTATAGTTTAACCTGGAATAAGTTTACACTGACAGAATGTTCCTCATCTTGTCTTTTGAGCATGATGGATTTCACAGTTAGGGTAAAAAATGGGGCGGAATTGAAATTGGAAATTATAGTTACATCATTTGCAATGTTGGAGTGCTGGTAGCTTCAGTCAGGCAATAGAAATCCAAACGCTTGCTCTGCTGGAGCCATCTCTAGGACAGGCTCCCAGACAAGGGGTGCCTGTATACATGCAGTATGTTTGCTCTGACACATCACATGTATTCTAACATGTCACATGTATTCAGAGTCCCTGCATTTCAAAATGGCAGTGGAGGCACTTTAACTAAAGTTCATCAAATGATTTTGAAGCACAGGACACTGCATACACAAGCCACTGCAGACATTTTAATTAGAGAGGCTCCCGAGAACCACTCTGTGGCACGGTGGCAATCTCCCAGGCCCAGCCACAGTACTGGCCTACCGTACTGACCCTCTTCGGCTATGATGTCCCCACCCCAGTCAAAGGGACCTTCAGCCCATATGGGCTCTGGCCCTGCCTCCAGGCCAGTCGAGGTGCGAGATAGCTCACCTTGGCCCCGGCCTGCCCCTCACACTGGGCATAGTTCCTCCCTTACCTCCAACCTGTTCCACGAGCAGCAGTTCAGCTGGGTGTTGGTGCTCTGGCGATTCAGACACAGACACAGCTTTAAATGTTTTTTCTACGTACCGCTAGGTAGCAGGCAGCTCATCAATACTGTGATGCTGGGGTGCATGCAGTGTCCCACAGAAGCACGGGGGGCTCCCCAGCGCACTCAGCAGCAGACATGGAAGTGGACCAGAAATCGTTATTCCTATAAACTGGATAACTCACCACTTAGCACACTATATATTCACTCTTTTTGAAGTGAAAGCTAGAGTTTCGCCCTAGGTTAGAAGAGTGGGAATCCTTTCCCCAGCCTGTGGAGCACCTACAGCTGCTGCTGCATTCTCAGGACCAGGCTTTCACCCTCAAGAAGTCATTGTGCTGTAAGCTAGGGATAGGAATGGTACATAGACCAAAGTGAGTGTTACCACCTGTGTGATAAGATATACCATATAAGACGTGTTTTACTGAAGACTCTTACTATCCTATGAGTCTTGTTATATTATAGGAAGAATCTGAGGTGTTGGCTTTTTATTGGTGGAAATGGTCCTTTATATCCTTGAAGTTATTTCTCCTGCTTCTATTGTGTTAGATATAGTATGTATGTGTTTGTATGTATGTGTATATCTCTATATATAGATATACATGATCTAACACACACATGCACAGACATTTACATAGGCTGCTTTTTCCATGGAGACAATGACCAGGTGTTATTTTGGTGATACAAGCCTCTAAAGCAGTGGTCTCCAGTCTTTTTAAGTAGGAGATCACCTTTGGCATTTAAAAGCAACCGAAGATCTACCGTGCACTGCAGCCAGCCTCCCCCCCACACTCTACCCAGCAGGTAAGTCTGCAGGAGGAGAAGGTGGGGGCAGATTGAGACAGAGGGTGAAAAAAATTATTTGGGGGCACGCCTCCCCAGCAGGTAAGTCTCACACAGCCGGGGCCCCGCTCAGCTTATGGCTGCTCCTGCCTCTGTGATGCTGTCCCTCACCGCAGAGCCTTGATTTAGCCCCTGCCCCTTCCCTCCCCCACAGACTGACCTGCTGGGCTGGGGTGTGTGTGTGCACGTATGCAGGTACTCAGCCCCCCATCCCAGCCTCGGATCAACTCCAAGAAGCTCCAAGATCTACTGGTGGATCAAGATCCACTGGTTGGTGACCACTGTTCTTAAGGGTCTAAATCCCAAACTTCTCCATTTCATCCTCCTCTTCTCTGATCTCCATCACCTGCTTTCACGGCAGCACTTGAAACCAGAGCCCCAATGTGTTCCCCAAATCAGAAGCAATGCCCTTGCCTTCTTGAATGTACGTCTTCCATTTTCCAAAATAGACTTGGCCTTTTTCTGATTAAGCCACAGCTGTTTTCAAAATCCCCATATGGAAAATAATTGTTCCCAGATGTCCACCTGCTCTATGAGAATGTGAAATCAACTTTGTCCATCGTAATGGCAGCCATCTATCATCAACAAGGAAAGGCAATACAGGACAAGGCCAGATACTAACATTTATTGTCCTCCATACTTCCACACAGCCCCTCGGGACATCGATAGTGTACTTGCACCCAGATCACGTAGTTCTGGGAGTCAAATGAAGATGAACAAACTGAAATTGACCAAACTGATATGGACCTCCTCACTTTTAAAACACACTCTAAAGATTTTTTAATCAGCTGGATAACAGTGGACTCTTTTTAGGCTCATTGTCATAATGGTTTCAAATGCTTTGAAATCTGAAGTGCAGCATTCTGCCAATATTGTGCAATTAGCGTTCTGCTAATTAGAATTCTGCTAATGTTTTGCACTTCCTTGAAAACTTCTTTGAAGATTTCTGAGTATTTCAAAAACCTTAACTATTTAAGGCTGACAGCACACCTACCTGATAGGTATTTGAAAGGATGAAGAGAATAAACCCCCACCAGCACTTGACTGCGGCCATGTTTAAACGGGCATGGAATAGCTTATCGAATGGTAGAGCAATGGTTTAGAAAAGGAAATGAATACCTGATGCAAATGAAACTGGAGGAGGAATTTAGGATTACAACATGTAATTCCCTAGGTTGAATTTTTTCCAGCGCATAAGTATTAAATAACCTTACTCACGCCAATAAAAGGGGCATGGCCATTTAAACAATTCTAAGTAGTCTTTGCTTGGTTTGTCATCACACACGCAAAAAAAAAACTTTAAAAAGAAAAGAGGCAGCAGGTCATCATTTCAAAAGGAAGAGTACCACTCTTAAGGTCTTCCAGACAACACGCACCAGGTCCTATCTTATTTGTGAGATTCTACAGCGTCACTATAGCCCACAGCGTAGCTTTAGGACCTAAGAGGTTGGTAAGAGATTCACGGAAGCTTATATTTTGTTGAAATGTTATGCCGTAGTTCGCAGTGCCTCACCAGAGGATCCCTGCACTTTGTGCAGAAACAATGACTTCTGTAACAGTGTTGAATTCAGGCTCTAACTTTTGTTGGTACAAAAAGACCTTGCCCTTAAAAAGCACTTTAAAAAAAATGAATTCCACAGACTACAGAACCCCAAATAAGTACTTCTAGTTTCTAGTTCTCAATAACAGGATAGCTGCAAATGTAAAACAATGAGTTTATAGACCCCAAAACCAAAATGATAATCATAGTCCTCACTGCAAACCATAACATGAAGGATCCCAATAATTTAATAAACTATTCTGAAGTTACTTTCCCCTCCTTGTAAATAAACTGATTACATTTGGCAAAATCCTCAATATATAACCAAGCAACATGCACCAGCCTTGCTCTGTGGTCACTTTGTGGTACTGTTATTGTTTATGTGTTCTGATAGCTGGCATTAGATGTCTAGGAATATAGAAACATAAGACTGAAAGAAATTCCTGGGTCACTGAGTTCATGCCACTGCTATTGCAGGCAACCTCCTGCTTCAGTTCCTTTTGTAAACTGATCAAACTCCATCTTAAGGAATGGTTTCTGTAGGGATTAGTTTCTTTCATTCTGTACAAAGGCTGTTCCAAAATCTCACCACTCTGATAAGAAACCTTATAATTTCCAGCCTAAATTTTCCCTTTGCCAACTTGGCCCATTTGTTCGTGTGCTGATCTTGTTGCTCATTAGCTTAAATAGATTTTCTCCCTCCTTGGTATTTCCCCCTCTGATGTTCTTTTTATATATAGTCTTAATCACTTTCTTTCTTCTGGGTCTCTTGTACAGGTCAAACCTGAACACCCAGAGAGCTAATTATGCCTATTTTATAATATTGTTATTCTCATGTGTAAGCAATTATGGTGCATCACTTTCAGCGTCCCCACCCCAACCCCCGCTTTCTCTGTGCAGAGTGCAATAGTATCAATGAATTGATATTACATGAGCAACACCATACCACAGTTTGTAAGAACTTTATTCATGGAAAAGTCTTATTTTCCTGCAAAAAATCAGTTGTATCAATGTTTTAGCTGAAAACAAAAAAATAGCTATTCAGAAATGTACAACTGTAGCTTGCGTCCTTCACAGTTGTGTCCTCCTTTAGGGGATAGACTTCTGGTCATACTACTTATCTCGTGATCCACCACAGATTTCCCATTTGAAGCAGGGAAGCAAGACATCATAAGAATGCCTGGCTATTGTGCTTTCTTGAGCATGGTAAGTGTATTTACCTTTGGAAACAGTTAATCAGTTAATCATACTGTATGGGTTCTCTCCATTTCTTCTGCACCTCCCACATAACCACACTGCTCTCCTGAGATCATAGCAAGTTCTCCACAGACCGCGAATTAGGCACCTCTGCCTTAGCAGACATTGGTGCTGATTACTGTGCAAACAGATGCAGCCAGCAAGCATGCTCCTGGGGCTCCTCAATCTTAATGTTAACCAAACGACTGCTTTATCATGGCAGTTCCATGCTTGATGATATTCATCTGAAAGTGAATTGTATCCTTTCCTACATGAGGAGCCTAGCTGATACTTAGAGCATCCAGCACACTCTTTTGGATGTGTTCTCTAGCATTTAACAAAACTAAGTTCCTTTAAGGAATCTATTCAGAAAGCTTTTTCCCTCTAAGAGCATTTTGGACAAATGGAGAAAATGAGGTCAATGCGTAAGACCTTGAGCCACAACTCCACATTGGGCACTGTGCCAAACCCCACCACTTCAGCAAAATGCTAAAAGACATTGTGTCCAAGCAGGCTAGTGACTCATGGGACTCCCCAGCCTGTAGTGAGGATGCACCCATTGTGGTACTGCTCATTTTCTTGACTTTAGCCAGTACTGTGGCTTTTGCAGAAAGTAGATGTTTGAAATATAAAGTATATGGACGCTGATTAAGAGCTTTAGTGAATCAAGAAGCACTGTCTGATTCTCCCACAATAGCAGTAGAACAGAAATTGTCCCAAAGTTTTAGTTACAACAGTCTGACAGATGAATTTGTGTCTAAAAAAAAAAAAAGAAAAGAAAAGAAAAGAAAAAGTAAGCAGAAAGCCCTCTTCAAGACTTTAAGCTGAATCAACTGCATGCATGCACAGTGCTTTGAAACGATTTATTTCAAACCCAACTTAGGTAATACTTAAATTCTACAGCCAGGACTTCAGAAGGATTGTGAATTACCAGCTTTTCTTTTTCTCTCTCTTACCTGTCTCTATATTCTTTCTTTCTCTCTGTCAGCCTTGTCATGGTCTGTAAAGACTGCAGACATGACAACTGCACCTGCAATTTCTATCCCTGTTGCTTGGCAAGCACATCTATATGGTTCCAAATTACCCAGTGGATATGCTTGAATGTGAGTTGGTCAAACTTTATCAGCACCCATATCTGATCTCAGCTACAGCGTTACTCGTAAGTATGGTAATGTATGCCAGTGGAATATCTGATCCAGAAACTCAGCTGTGACATGGCAAGTATTAATAAAATGTTTCCATCTTAACTTAAAGACACAATTTTAAATGACAATAGCTGTAACACTCTTGCCTAGGTTCCAGTGCCCTGTCCAGTCAAGAGTGTACCATATTGACTGATATTCAAGATTTTGGCTGGATGGCCATCCAACATCTTGCCAGATGAAAGGAGATGTGGCAAAGTCAGTCAGTCAATGGTGCTTGGCAGTGGTGTGGGAGAAGAGCCCAACGCGTGAGCAGCAAGCCTTCCCACAGTGGCTACAGAACCATTCGTTAGATGGAGGTTGAAGCATACTCTGCTTCCTAGCTTGCCTGCAGGCCTCATCCTGGGCTGGCTGATGGCTTTCTGTGGTGACTGCATCAGCTTTGACCCAACTTCTCCAGAGTGAGATGAGATAGCACAAGTGGTCCATGCTGTCCAAAGCTTCATTATTGACATAGATTTTGGTGCCCTGCCGGATGTTGGCGTCCTACAACATGACAACTGTTTTCTTGATACTGGTTGCCATGCCAAACTTGATTCATGCATCACAGAATTTGTTCATCATGATCTGCAACTCATCAGGTGAGTTAGAGATGAATAAAGCATCATCTGCAAAGAGCAGATCCCAAATAGTGAGATGGTTGACATGCCTTTTGCTTTGAAATCATATGATATTGTACAAGCTGCCATCTGTTCTCAATTCAATTAGTACGCCATATTGATCATTTCCAAAAGTGTACTTAAGAAGGATAGAGAAGAAGATGCCAAAGCTGGTAAGTGCTAAAACACAGCCTTGCTTCATGCTGGTAGCAATACTTAACTCAGATGATGTTTCATTTTAATACTGGATGGTTGTCTTCGTTCTCTTATGGAACTCCTTGAATAGGCAGAGCACCTTTCATGGACAGACAATTTTTGACAGGATATAGCCATTCCTGCTAACTATGTCAAAGGCCTTTTGTAGGTTAACAAATGCTACACAGAGAGGTGCCTGTTGTTCACTGCTTTTTTCTTGCAAAAAATGCAGTGTGAAGGATATGTCAGTTGTGGAGCATCCAGCTCTGAACCCACACTGGCTCTCAGGGTAGACTCTCTCAGCAAAGACTTGGAGTCTTTTCAGCAGGACCTTTGCATGCACCTTGCTGACCACACTGAGCAGAGATATCCTTCAGTAGTTCATATTAAGAACAATAGATAATTTATATCTTATAAATAATGGGACACTTGAAAATGCAGGCTACCATCTAGACTTCCTCATTAATTGGCAGCCATATAAGGTAACTGAGTCAAAATTGCCATCTGATTAGCAAATAGAACCTGCAAAGTGTGTCAGAACTAAAGCTTTAACACTGAAGGAAATAGTCAATGTTCCACAGTCCTTTTTTTTTCCTTCAGGCCAAAACTAGTTCAACCAGGGCGTGTCTACATGTTCATTAATGCATTTCAGTTAATATGCATTAAATCTAGTACCTCCATTGTGGGATACTAGGAAAATGTGCATTAGCATCTCTTAATGTGCATTAACTAAAGAGCATGGGACACATCTACACATGCATTCTAATGTGTATTAGCTTAATATAATGTGCATTAAATTGTCACTAAAAAAATCACACTATTTAGTTCATGTGTGTTAAAATAGACTAAGGCGTGGTAAGGGTCACTTAAAAACCATGGGTGCCTGGACACAAGTGAGGAGGCCGCTCTGATTAGATTAATTTTGTCTGCTGGAGAGTGGTAATTACCATGCTTCAGAAGCCTCCTACGCCTTGTATATCAGTGTCTCCACACTTAAACAAGCTTTAGTTCAAGCATCCCTGCTGCCATTTTAAAGTGTGGGGACATTGATATCCAAGACAGTCTAGCACTTTAATTAGACCAGCTCCACTGCCCCGCCCCCTCTCCCTGACCTCAGGAGTGTGTGTAAAAGTGCCCCATGCTCACATTTTCCTAGTACCTCACAATGGAGGGTACTAGATTTAATGCACATTAACTAAAGCATGTTAATGCACATGCAGACATTCCCAAGCTTTTTCAGTGATACTTAATAAGCATTAGCCTTATTTTCATGTGCACTAACTAAATAGCATGGGTTTTTTTAGTAATGCTTTAATGCACATGAAAATAGGCTAATGCTCATAAAAGCACACCTTCCATTGTGAGGTACTAGAAAAAGGTGCATTAGCTTATTTTAATGTGCATTAGCTAAAAAGCACAAGGCATTTATACATGCCTTCAGTGATTTGGGTGGGGGAGTACTTTAATTAGAGAGGGTCTTGAAGAGCCACTCTAATTAAAACACCTGGAGTGTCTCATGTATCAGGGTCCCTGTGCTTCAAAACTGTGGTGGGACACTTTATCTAAAGCTCATCGAATGAGCTTTAGATAAAGCACTCCGCCACTATTTTGAAGTGCGGAGACACTGATACACAAGATATGGGAGGCTGCTGGAGTGTAGGAATTGCCAAGCTCAAGTGCTCCAGCACGCTGTAATTACAGCCTGTCAGAGCAGCCTCCCTGCTTGTGCATAGGCACCCACAATTTTTTTGTGATGCTTTAATGTGTGTTAAAATAGTCTAATGCACATTAAAGCATATGTGTAGATGTGCTCCCAGATAACTCGGATGATAAAGGGTTTTGTAAATTGTTTAAAGTGAACTTGTTGAAACCTCAGTCTCCACAAAAGTGGCTGACGGGAATCAGCTCAGCAGAACACAGTTTTATTCTGACCACATAGGCAATTATGAAGGCACCTCATTAGAACAGCAGAGACTGAGGGAGCTACAACAAAAGCAGAACTTGTGGATGGTCAAGTCTTAAAGTCTATGAAGATCAATATAATAGACAAGTGTTCATCAGCAGCAGTGTATGTCAGTTCATTTCCTTATGTTTGGTTTTAATTGTTGTGCCTTTGCTAATAGCTTGCAAAGTCCTTTTTTGATCACTGTCATAAATTTAGTAATTCTTGCAGGAGAGAGTCTACCATGCTTAGGCAGGTCGGTAGCACATGAGAATGTAGCTGGAAAAAGTGCTCTTACAGAGAAAATAGTTCCCTTCAACTGTAAATAAGCAGTGTAGCTATGAGCTCTCAGGGAGAGAGTAACAGGCCATGATGGTTTCACACATGAGCCTGCTCCTTTAGGTCAGCAGTACAAAATGGGACTATGCTGGACAAGGCAAAGGTATCTTAGCCACAGGTTTTGCAAAGTGAGATGTGAGGTACACGAAAGGGCTAAGATCCACGTGGTGTTCCAGAGCACTTTGTAACCCAGGTCTGGGTGTGCTTAGAAGATCCTACCCTGTCTCTCCACAATGGGCAGCTCTCCTGAGCTGAAGGCAGCTGTAAACTTGACTGCCAGACCTTTGTGTGTGTGCCTGGGCTATCTTTCAGTTGATGAGTAAAAGGAATGAAGGGTAGAAACCCACGTACCCGGCCAATGCAGGGGAAAACATTCCTTGGCATAGCAAGCCAAGGTTTTTTTTGTAAACATTATGTAATAATTGAGATTTGGGCCACTGAACTTGGTCTCCAACCAACAGCTGCACATGATGAGAAATCGGGTCCTGTTTTGAGAGTTGTTTCCCCTGCCAGCAAAGAATTCACTCTGCACCTGCAGATCTCAGTTTAGGTGGCTGAAGCAAAGGTCAGCCATACAGATTCTCCTTTCCCTCTGGATCATTGTGTCCTAGACCTGTAAAAAATGAAAAAGAAGAAGATTTTCATTGGCCAAGTTACACGGCAGCTGAACATGATGACCTGTGAGAGAAGCAAGGTCTGCAATCCTTTGAAGCTTGCATAGCACAAAAAACAGCAAATTATTATGGATGTAGAGGGAGAGAGAGCAAGAGTACTATAGCCTGCTGTTACCTTAGTCCATGTCCATGCGATCAGAAGTGTGCTGTGGCCTGCCTTAAACTTTTTCTTGGGCTCCCTTATCTGTATAAATATTCTGGGCTGCTTTTTTATTTGTTCCAGATGGTCCGTAATAGTTTCCTATCATCATTCTTTCACTCTTTTTATCTTTTATTTCAATCCAAACAATTTTTGCATCACTTGCCAAGCTAGATATTGTATGACATTCTTTCTTTCTTCAGACACAATATCCTCCTTGACCCATACTGGCGTGCTTCCACCTGTCCTGTTGTGACTATCCCTTCTATAAACTCTCAATTTGGGCATTATAATATCCTGCCTGTTTCTGCTCCTATCCTGTTCTTTGTTAACCTAGTTGCTTAACTGATCTATGAGACACAAGGGGCCAAATTCAAATCTCATTGAGTCCTGTAGCTTTGCATCAGGGATGAATTTAAACTGTTATACCCATCTTCATGTAGTTGTCTTTGTTTGTTGAGACCAGCATATGTTTACTGCATTTACAAATAAAGACCCTGTTCCTACTCTGAATGAATGTAATGGCTTTAGTCCCATTGACTTCAGTGAGAGCAGAAACAAACATTTCAACCTGTGTACTTTTAAAATAATTTTATGTCTGTCCTTTTAGAAATTACACATTGCTAATCTCCATTATACCTGTGAACTTTGTCTCTCAGAGCTACAGCTACATGCTTTCAAGTGTGCCAAAAAGTCATTTTTAGGCTTACAAATTGTGTTCTGCACTGTAAGTCAATTCACTCTTGAATTGCTTAGACATGAATTATGTCTCCTGTTGCAGCCTGCTTTATATCCTGAGAATTAGCTCTGTTATAACATGTACCAGCGCATTGGTTTCCAATCTTACCTTCTATTATTAGACAGCCCAACTGTGCAAAGGCAATGCATTTCTGGAATGCTTCCAATGTAGTTCATGTATGATTTAGCATTATATTTGATTAATTCTAAAATAATAATAAGATATTGACTTCTGTGGAGGTAAAACTCAAGATTGGAGAAATAAAAAATGACCATGGCAGTATCCATATAGGTATCCCTTCACATAGTGAGTAAATGATGAAAGATGCTCAGAACTCCAGGTCCAAATCACTTCTCGGTGTCCCAAAAACCAAAGGCATTTATTTACACACATACCTTCTTGTCCTGCAGTGCACTGGAGATCTGCTGCTTCGGAGCAAACTAGATTGAGTCTGCGCCACACGCAGTTGTATAAGCTGCGAAATGCACATCAGCACACAGAAAATGGTGGCGGTGCAATTTTGAAATAAAGCACCTTCTGTGTGTTTTAGTTCAAAAGTGCACTGCTGCCGTTTTCTCACTGCTGACATGCATTTTGCCACTTATACAACTGCAAGCATCGCAGCACTGGGCACTTTTCAAAGCATCCAGCACTGTGGCACTTACACATTTTAAAATTCCCCCAGGCCTTTAGTTCTGTGTTTTCAGTTATGTGACTTCAAACACTGCACTTAATAGGTTTTTTTCTTCTACATGAACTGTCCAAAGAGGAGTTGAAAAATAAAATCTGTTATTCATCTCGTCTGGTGAAGTGAATAACAAATCCACTGCACTCACCCACAGAACCAAGTCAAACAAATCCAGGCTACCTAATTGCCCTTACTCGGCTGCCAAGGCCAAGATTCAGGCTTTATCAGTGCTCAAAAAAAATGACAAAGGTCTGTCTGAGCCTAGTGGCCCTTCAGGCTAATGTGGTTAAGGCCTGCTAGTTTCTAAAGCAAACTACACACAAGGGAGAGATGCAACTGCCTTCACATCCAGACACCTTTAACTTCCCAATCCAAATGTGTACATACCCAATTGGAGCTGAATTAAGTGGGGGTAACTGTTGGTACAAATCCAGAGTAGGACTCAAATTCTTCCCCCTAAAACTGTTACAAGAGGCTTTTGCCACTCTACCTTAACACCACTGTAACCCAGGTGGTAGGCGGAAGGACCCCCCTTTCCATTGAAGGGATTCAGCTGGTGCATGTATACTGTGAGCTCACCTCCTCTTCCTACAGAGCAGAGATCAAAGACACCCAGTGATATTTAACTATTTACCGGTTTAATGATACAGCATTATAGAAAACATATAACCATGAACTTACGTACATCTATCTATCCATCTATCCATCTATCTATCATTTACAGATATAGGTTTACACAGGCAATAGCTCTTTTCAACTCTGAACTCAGAGGCCTCTGTAGCCTTCCAATTAATCTGCAGCCTCTGCCCCCTCAACAGGGCCCTCCAGGCAGCAAGCAAAGGAGCACTTAATGAGAAAACACAGGGTAATCAACAAAACAATGACAAGACTATCTGGCAGTGATGGGACAATAACTATACATACACAATCAGGTTACAGAAAATGAGTCACAAATATATACAGATAACCCGTACAATGAGTTCAGATATAAAACAGCTCACAATCCTCTCCTGATACAAGAATAAGGACTCAGGGTTTGCAACAAGAAACCCATTGGCATAAGGAAACAAACCACAACAATGGCACAGCAGCTGTGCCCAAAGAAGAAATGGCACCCAGGGAAGGATCCCGTCACCTAACAGAACATTATTACCCTCTCCAAGATTACTCAGTTCAGAGGGACCCATAACCAGGAAACCACCCTTAACAAACAGGGGCCCTAGACTCCTCTGTGTCCAAGGGCAAATCATCTCCCCTCCTCAAGGGTTTCCCAATGTCCACCTGTAGTGGGGAAGGCCCCCTCCACCCCTGTGGGAATCTCCTGTTGGATAACTCATGACTCCCAGCAGCTTTTGGAGGGTTGCGTTCGTCTCTGTCGGTGTAGGCAGGGCATTCTTCCTTGCTGGGGTGGTCGACCTGTCCCGTCATCACTCGTATCAGAAAGGCCTGAGCTGCCTTGTGCAATCCCTGGGGCCTGTCAGCCCTCTCTCAGCAGCCTCTGGGCACTGAAAGCATGCCTGCCTAGGGCACGAATGGGGCCCCGTGCCACCTTGAACAGCCATGGTGTCCTGTCAGTTCTATGGCCCTGTGAACCGATCTGTGCACTGATGGTCCAGCTCCTGCCCTGTGCAGGGTTGGGGACCTGCGCTGCCTCGTGCAGCCACAGACTTCCTTCAGCTTTCCCTGTCCTGTGCACCAACCTGTGCACTGAAGGCTCCTGCCTCATGCAGAGCTGGGGACCTGCGCTGCCTCATGCAGCCACGGGGTCCCTTCAGCTCCCCTGCCCTGTGCACTGACCTGTGCACTAAGGTCTCCTGCCTCATGCAGGGTTGGGGACCTGTGCTGCCTCATGCAGCCGCCAAGGTCCCATCTGCTCCAGGACCTCCCTCCATGCACCGATCCGTGCACCGATGCCACGGCTCCCTCCGCGGCAGGGCTGGGGATGCAGCTGCTTGCTGCTTCTCATCAGGGGGCGGCATCTTCTGGGCACTTCTGCAGCAAGTGCTCTGCCCCACTGGTCAGCTCTACCAGCTCTTCACAGGCTCCATTTTCATCCTCTCTCACTGAAAGCTGCCCGTGTGCTTGGCACATAGGCTTTTATCCCTTCTGGAGGCTCCACCCCAGATTGGGAATGGGCCAATGAGGAAGCCTGAGGGGTTAGTTCCCTCTCAGGTACTCTCTTTCACCTCTCCCCTGGGTCAGGGTACAGCTCCCTTCCCTCTGCCTTCCCTGATTGGTGGGGAAAGAAAACTGTCTCCACCAATGGAGTCTGAGCCCTTCAGGCTCAAGCTAACAGGCCAGGGTTGCTAGTGAGCCCATCAGCCAGCCTGCCACGCCATGAACTCCTGTATGATATCTGAGCCAAGGGAAGGAGGTGTTCAACACTAATGAATGGGAAAGCAGGGAGGAGGGAGGAAAACATTACTCTTTTATTGATTAATGTCCCACTCCAAATGCTATGCTATGTCAACAGGGCTAGAAGAAGAAGAAGGTGGTTTTTAATCGATGTGTGTCATGCTACAGCCTCAAACATGGGGCTTTGATTTAACAGCCTAGCTGCTCATCTCAGCCTGATACTCAGGTTAGAAAAAGCTAATGTGAAGCATCCAGTAGGACCTAACCCTCAGCCCACAGGAGTGGTCAGCTAGGGTCAGCTGACCTTCCACATTCCTCACATAAGCCTGTGACCCAGAACAGGAAGTATCTGGGCAGTAGGGCATCATTTGATTTCAGATTGCTTGCTGTTCACTACGCCTTGTGTTCTCTGTCTGTGCTCTCTCCTTGATCTCCTTGGCTTCCTGATGAGCCTTATTCCTAGACCAGTGGTCTCCAACCTTTTTAAATAGGAGATCACCTTTGGCATTTAAAAGCAAGCCAAGATCTACCATGCACCAGCCCCCCCACCCCCTTCCCACCTAGCAGGTAAATTTGGGGGGCGGGAAGTTGGAGGAGGGGCAGATGAAGGCAGAGAGAGAAAAAATTATTTGGGGGTGCGCCTCCCCAACAGGTAAATCCCACCTGGCAGGGGCCCCACTCAACTTACTCTGCAGCACGGTCCCTCACCACAGGGGCCTCAATCTAGCCCCCACCTGTTCCCCTCCCACAGACTCACCTACTGGGCTGTGGCACATGGGTGCATGCACGCAGGCACTCAGCTCCTCACCCCAACCTCAGATTGACTTCAAGATGCTCCAAGATCAGCCACAAAAGGCTCCAAGATCTACCGGTGGATTGAGATCCATTAGTTGGTGACCACTGTCCTAGATCCTGCTTTTGGATTGACCTCCTGCCTTCCTGACTCAGCTTGTCCTTGGATTCTGGTTGTACCTTTTGGCCCCATTTAGCCCCTTGATCCCTAAGTAGACCCAGGCCTGACTGCCCATGACCCAGCATGACAATAGGAGAATAGGGCACACCCTTGGGTGTACCTGGGTTACATCTTACTAGGCCAGTTCCTATAATCCTTACTCATGTGATTAAATCAATTTACTTAAATGGGAGCAAAGGTTGTAAGACTGAGGATGATGAAGATAATGAAACCACCTAACTATAATGAAGAACTTATTTTAAGACCCTACTGTTACCCTGGGTAAGAGAGCTTAAAAAGACTGTGAGAACCCAGAGATCTAAATGAGGGATTAATATGCTGTTTTTTCAGGTGATGATATGTGGGAAGGGAAGAATCCAGTCTGAGTCTGTGGCCTTGCCAATGGTAGAGAATTTGTACCAGTATAACTTGGTCAGTTTGACATTAATTGGATTCCACAAGTGTAAGTCTCTAGTATGGACACACTTATGCCTGTTAGTTGCCCCAGTGCAAGTTTTCTAATACACACCAGGACTTTGATGCTGGGAGAGGTTTGCTTTATAAGCAGCTGGGCAAAAAAAAATTTTTCATTTGGAACTGAGCACATCTAATGAGAAATCTTAAATTTAATTGAGGAAATTAGATGTAAAATGTGCAGTCTATTTCTACAGGATCTTTAGAACTACCCTGCAGAATTAGGATTGCTTACTGATTGGAAAATGTGCATTGAAACCAAAGAAGTAATATCTTCATGGGCTCAAACTCCAAAATGTGGCTCAGATAAGGGATCACTAGTGGTAGCCTCCCCCTCCTTCCCACATGTCTGAAGCTGTTTCATTTATACCGCCTTAATTTGTTATTCATGCCAGGTAGTAAGTAAAAATCTGCTGGGAAAGCTTTAAAAAGGCTATTTTTTGCAAGCCATTTTTTCCCTTGCTTATAGCGGGAGGAGGTACAGTTGCATGTGTCAGTCAAATTTAAAAGGACCATTTCTAACAATGCGATCAGAAGATTCAGACTTCTTATGAGCACTTGAGTCTAAGGCTGCCACATACCTATTATGATGATTAAATTATTCTCTTCTCTGCATTTTAAATGCACGGTCATTTTCAATAGTGCTGCCAAATATCAACATGTACAGCAAAGTACATACAGCTTCTATATAATATGTCTAATTTGCTAATACAGCTACAAACATATTAAGAGGTTGGGTTTTTTAATAATGATTTCACCACTTTTAATGAAGCGCTATGTCCTTTCAATTATATAGAGCAATGGTTCTCAATCTTTTTAGACCAAAGGCACCCCTCAGAAAATGCCAATGCCAGCTCTTAGTTTTCACTTGATTTTTGACTACAAAAAAATAATTGAATAATTGTTCAATTGTAAAAACCTCAGGAAGACCATAACAGGTCAGAATTTTTTTGAATTCCTGTGGTTCATATTTGAAATTTCTGGGTTTATCTTGTGACTCATGTTTATACACCTAACCCTGCTAATGTTAGGTGGCACCCCAGGTAACCTTTGAAAGGATCTCAATGCATCTTAGGATTTCATAGACATTAGGGCTGGAATGGACCTCGCAAGATCTTCGTGTCCAACCTCCATGTTTTTGCTTGAATAGAGAGTCCTCTAGGGCCCCTTCTCACCTTGATCAGTTGAACGTGTAGAGCTGAGCAATTCAAAACACTTCCTTCCCAACCAAGTGAGCCTGCTGCTTTGACCATGCTTCCAGTTTCTACTAGCACAGGGAAAGACAGTGAATGAAATCATTCTGTGACTAGATTATCGATTAAACTTGCTGTCACTTGCATGATCTGCCACATGGACCCTTAAATATCTTATCATTCCTCCCTGCATCCACTTTGTCCCCACAGAATAATGAGGGCTGCACATAATTAGTTAAATATAAGTCACCTAAATTCAATGTACATCTGATCCACGTTACATTCACCCTTCATAATTAAGGGCATTCCTAAATGGAAAATAAAAGTCCTTCTCTCTGCCATATTTCAGCTACTCATTAGCTGGTGAAGCTGAAATATGTGATAAGCATCTGAACACAGAGCAGGACTGATAAGTATTCTAATCCTATTGATGGAAGAAGAAAAAGAAAACCAGCTGGGATTTTTCACTCTATTTTCCTTGCTTTCATTAAGTCTAGACGATATGTGTCATGAGGCTTGGAAATATGTATCAAATTGCATTCTGATTACCGTGTCAATAATCAAACTGAAAGAATTAAATATAAACATAAAAGGAATATTATTTATATGGATGTGCATTGCTTAATGGAACATTACTGTATCTTTAGCATGGAAATGACTTCTCTTCCCTATTTTTAGAAATAGTACATTCTATGCTATGCCAGGACAGTGGATCTTGCTGCACTGGAATTCTAAATTATCTAAAGCTACAGCACTAGTCTGAATAAGGCTTAATTCCACTTTTAATGGACCATCAATTTAAAAAGAAAATGTTCCTTTAAGGCTTCAAACAAAGATTTGAGTTAAACATTGCAAATAACAATTTTGTGATTATTGTTTTTCCTTTGAGATTTCTGGTAAGAAGCAGTATGGATGAGTTATTTTGTCTCTGTAGAATATGTTTTTTTGAAGAAAAATGCAACTTTCTTTTTAGGCACTTTTTGGAGATATTCAGAAAAGAAGAAAAAAAAAAACAGAGCCCAATCCTTTGATGACTTTTAAGTACTTAATTTTAGACATTAAGAGTAGTTCCATAGAAGTATGCATACGCTTAAAATATTTGCAGGGTTGGAGCTTGATATTGTATGTGTTGGATACATATTATAAAAATGGGAAGTAGTATACAATGGTAATCAGTCCTGCAAAATCACAATCCCCATTCCCCTCCTCTAATCTACAGTTCTTAAAAACAAAGAATAACTACACTGAGTTATCTTTAAAGGATGATCTCTCTACAGTACCTAGTCAATTGATTTTGTAGTGTGCTTATATTTTTTGCAACATGGTAACATTTCTAGTACTTGACACATCTGACACTAATTAAGTAGTATGTTAAAATACTGGGGCAAATATGCTATCTCTGGGATTTTGAGGGAGTATTTCTCTACCTGTAAACAGTCATCCAAAATGCCAATTATATTTACTTAAAGAGGCAAAGACTTTTATGGGTGATATCCTTGCCTCTTGCGTACTTCCTGGACCCTCATTGCTACAACATTACTCTAACACAATGCTTACTGTTGTTTTCCAACCAAAAATCATACATAAATCTATAATCTGCTGGCCCCTACCCCTAGGTGCTTATCTTAACAGTTGTTTAACTAGTCTATAAATGAATTTCTGAAAAAAAAGTGTAGACTAAGTGGCTTACAATCGGTTGTTATAGTCTGTATCCAGAATACTTAATCCGTTTCTTCAATGGATTCTATTACTCCAGTTTCAGAAAACTGTTATTCTAGTTCAGAAATCATTACATGATGATGGTGGTGATGTCCAAATTTAAAGTATTAATAAAAAGTAGGGAATTAATGGAAAGACTTAACAAAAGAGGAGGATTCATACACAATGTGGAAAGAAATTCCAAGACTAGGGTCACCAACATAAAAGATGGGACAGAATAAACTTCTCATATCTACCATCTTCTGAATAAATAAAGTGGGGCTAATTGTCCCCATCTTATGAACTGTGACATGCTCACATTTGCTTCAGTGAGACTTCTCACAGGAACAGAGATCCTACCCACATAGAACATCTTTCAGACATTCAACTTAGGTAAGTATCGTATGGTTTGGTGACAGAGAATAACTACTCACAGCATAATTCATATGTCATATTCCTATTACCATATTTTCTAGTGGCTATGTAGCAGACTGACACTTCTTTAGGTAGACTCAGGAGTTAGTTTCCTCATAAAACCAGTGAGTTTTTTGTTCCAGACCTTCTGTTATCTCTACAGAAAACTCTCCACAGCAAACACAACAAGTACAGGTACAAAGAACTAACACAGGATCAAACCTCTGGTCTTCCTTCAGAAGAGCAACACAGTCCCTGTGCTTCTTCCTAAGTACCAGTCTCCTCTCATCCCCAAGCTTCCTTTCCTGGGAGCTTTTAACTTCCTTTAAGCCCAGCCTATCATCTCTGTCAGCTGAGCCAGTCCTCTTAATCAGGTAGGCTATTATGCCCTTAACCTTCTGCAGCTGGGTTCCAGTGCCTGAGCCTTATACTTCAATACAGGATAATGAACAAACTTAAAAAAATGGATCAACAAATTTAAAAAATGGATTCTCCTTTAAAGGAGAAAAACATGGGGAAACTGTGGCTTTTCTCTTGCAGGCTGTCAGAATTCCAGCTTGCAAGGGGCTTCTTGGGGGCCTGCAGACCCCACATACACCCCCCCTGCCACACACTGTCCAGTAGTCGCCTGGTATGGTCTAGGTCTGTATTTCTATGAGGTCCAGTGTGCATGCACCATTGGGAAGGTATCTCCTGTGATGTGGCTGTCCACAGTTTCCAGTGGATCACTCTCTCTCACGTCACGACTTGATCGGATGTTTCACTTGTTGGGAGCTGGAGTTTGGTGACAGCCACCTTCTAAGAGTCCCTCCCCAGATCATCAGGGGCTCCTCCTTCTGCTTACATCCCCACCCTTACCACATCAGTTAACAACAAGAAGAGAAAAGGCACTACCAGTGAATGACTTAGGTTGGCATGTGGCTGATAAATTAGGCTTGCCCTGATTCTACCCATGTTGGCTGTCGCCATTTGATGAAACCAGCTACTTTGGGCACCCAGTCAGTTAGGGTTTGACTGGAGACTTTTGTCTTGGCACAGTCTCTTGCCCACAGGCCCTTGATGACTAGCCACAGACAAGCCTTACTCCAGGCCAACTTGGGATCAGTCCAAAAAAAAAAAAAATTGAGAAAAGAAAATGAAGGAAAAATCCTCAAAACCCCCCCAAAACTCAGTCCCCAATAAGCTCCTTCCTGGAGTGAATACACAGGTAGGCCTCTGGGTCCCCTCTTTGCTGACCCTCTGGGTTGTGTGCAAGCCCTCAGTACAATGCAATAGTCCTAGGGTTCCTTTCCCACTTCACAAGACCTTTCAAGGGAGACTAGCTGGAGATGACAAAAAAAACCCCACAGAGCACAAACTGAAAAATAAAGCCCAACAGTTCAGTGGCTCGCTGGCTGTTTACTTACCGGCCCTGAGCCTTTGCAGCTGAGTGACTTTAATATTCATTATGATTGGGCCATGGCCCCTTGTTACTCTCCAGGTCTATAGCCTTCAGTCTTCTTGTGTGGCACGCAACTGCTGCACTCACCAACATTGTCTGACAATCCTCCAATCATCATTTGATGCTGTGGATGCTCCTCTCTGCCTGTGGAAGAACTTTTGCTCCCGGACCCAGCAAAGCCCAGAAGTGCTTCAACTCCTGGTCTGCCAGTGCTCTTCGTCTGCTTCCCTTCCCTGGGGCCTGAAATCACCTGCTGCAGGGAGGGAGCACTGGCTTTGAAAACACCGTGGTGCTGTCCCAGCCAAAGTCCCAACCTCCACATCTCTCAGGGTGAATCTTGCTGTCCTTACAGCCCCATCTCCCACCCAGTTCTTCTTTCACTTCTGCACACACACGCACACCCTGCCCCATACACTGGGGAGCTGGAGTCTGGGAGTGGGGGATGCTGGGTCAGGACTGACCAATGATGTTTACAAATGGGTCCTGGTACAAAAAAGGTTGAGAACCACTGTTCTAAATCTTAGAGAAGTGTAGAGAAGTACGCTTGAAAGAAGGGACCTCCAGAGGTCATCTAGTCCAACCCCCTGCCTGATGCAGGATCATCCCTTTCCAAACCATGACATACAAACCATAATCTAAATTCAGTATAAGACTACCATCAACCTTGACACAACACAAACCTAACACCCTAACCTGCCACAGGTTAAGCAGGGGAACCACAGCAGCCAATGCCCTACTTCTATAAAATGTTGTCAATATATACTCAAGAGATCCTACGTAGAGGGCTATGCCCCTCCCTCCATCCCCTCTACAGAGGAGGGCAAATACTCCCAAAGTCCGTATCTGACTGGTGTAAAATTCTTTCCTGACCCCAAATATCAGACTGAGTGGAGGAGCAAGACATCCTACCCAGGAGTTGGCTAACACCCAGTGCCTCCTGAGGAAGGCTTAAAAACACCCTGACACCTGTAGCAGAAAGTGGGGGGTGCAAGGGCAACCAGCGAAGCTCAGAAGTATGGGAAATACCCATAGTAGAATATAGGCATAGCAATGCCTAGATCATTCTCCACCAGTGACTGTTAAACCTCTTCTTGAATACCTCTAGTAGTGGAGAGTCCATAACCTCCCTAGGCAGTCTATTCCACTGCCTCACTGTTTTAGTGAAGAAGTTTTTCTGGATATCCAACCTAAACTCATTTTGTTGCAACTTTAAGCCATTGGTCTGCATCCTCCTCTCTGCAGGAAGAAAGAAAAGGTGCTTTCCCTTTTCTTTATGACAGCCTATCAAGTATTTGAAGACTCCTATCATGTCTCCTTCTAAGCACCTTTCCCACAAGCTGAACATGCCTAATTCCTTCAGCTTTTCCTTATATAACTTGCTTTCCAACCCCTTTATCATTTATGTTGCCCACCTCTGGACCCTCTCTAACTTCTTCTCCACATCCTGTTTAAAATGTGCAGCCCAGAAGTGCACACAGTACTCCAGATGAGTCCTAGCCAGTGCCAAGTAGAAGGGTACTATCACCTCCCATGTCTTGCACCTAATGTTTCTATTGATGAATCCCAAACAGCATTCACCTTCTGTGCAGCAGCATCATACTGCAGACTCAGATTGATGGCAGCCAGAATGCTGCCATCTAGCCAGGTGTCACCCATTTTATATTTGTGTGTTTGATTATTCCTCTTAAAGTGTAGCACCTTGCATTTGTCCTCTTTGCACTTCTTCCTCTTAGCTCTAGCCCAACTTTCCAATCCAGCCCTTTTTAACTTGCACTTGCATCCTCCAACGTATTTGCAATCCTTCCCAATTTCATGTTATCTGCAAACTTGCTCAAGAAGCTTTCTATGCCAGCATCCAAATCATTAATAAACAGATTGAACAGCACTGAGACCAGGACAGACCCCTGTGGGACTCCACTCAAAGCCTCTTGCCTTTCTGATATGGACCCATTAATAATTACCCTTTGCTTGTGGCTACTGAGTGAGTTATCTATCCACCTTGTCGTAGTTTTCTCTATTCCATATTTCTCCATTTTATTTATGAGAAGGTCATGTAGGACCTTGTCAAAAGACTTGCTGAAGTCCAAATACACTATATCCACAGCATACCCTTCATCCATTCAGGCAGTTCCTTTGTCAAAGAAGGAGACTAAGTTTGTCTGACACAGTTTGTTTTTTATAAATCCATGCTGGCTGTATGTGATCAGCCTTTCCTCCTCCAGATGCTTACAAATGGCTTTCCTTACGATATGGTCCAGTAACTTCCCAGGTACTGAGGTGAGACTAACCGGTCTGTAGCTCCCTGGGTTCTCCTTCTTGCCTGTTTTAAAGAGGAGCACTATGTTGGCAGTTTTCCAGCCCTCTGGTACCTGGCCCATCTCTCATGACTTCATGAAGATCATTTCCAAGGGCTCTAAGATCTCCTCTACCAGTTCCTTCAGTACCCTCGGGTGACATTTATCCAGTCCTACTGACTTTAATTTATTCAGGGCCAAAAAACTCTAACCATCTCTTTTGTTGTCTCCTCCCTCAGTTTGCCCCCTTCCTTATCCAGATAATCCTTCTTAGGTGCCTGGCTGTAGCTTAATTTTTTTTTTGAAGACTTTGAGGCAAAGTCGCTGTTGGTAGCTCTGCCTTCTTTGCCTCTTTGGTTAGGCAGAGTTCTCCCTGGCATGTTGCCAGAAGACCCACAGGTTCCTTGGTCCTTCTTTTCTGGCCAACATACTTATACAACCTCTTCCCGTTTTCCTTAAGTTCCTTTGCAAGGTACAGCTAGTTCATTATTTTTGCTTTCCTAATTTTGTCCTGGCAGGTTCTGGCTATTTCCTGGTATGGATCCGTAGGGACCTGCCCATTCTTCAGTTGCCTATATGTATTCCTTTTGAATTTGAGGCATTTAGAAGCTCCTTGTGGAGCCACATTGATCTCTTGCTTCTTGTCCTTTCATTGTGTTGGGACAGTTTCTTGTTGGGCCTCCAGTACTGTGCCCCTTAAAAGCTCCCAGCCCTCCTGGGAGCCTTTATCCTTCAATTTATCCTCCCATACCATGCCTATTAACTCCCTGAGTCAGTTGAAACCTAGCGTCTTAATTTTGCTGGTTTCATGCTTTCCCTGTCTCAGGATCGGGCATCTATCATATTGTGATCACTTTCTTCCACGTTATCCATTACTTTTACATCTTCCACCAATTCTTCCCTGTTGGTCAGGACAAGATCCCCTAGCTGTAGTTGTATCACTCAGGTAATGAAATTTTAAAAGATGCCAAGACTGAAGTCCTATTGACCATACTGACAGCCATCAGAGTATGGATATGTGGACAGGAAGGAAGAAAGGCATTACAGAGACTTTTTAGCTTGATTCAAAATGGCCCATTGAGAGAACTAGTGCATTAATCTATTTGACATGTACTTCATGAATAGTGCTATTCCTCTGTGGCAAGTACATGGGAAAATTTAAAAGCAAAAATAATCCCATGGCTGAGTAAGAGAAAAGCAGAGGGTATGGATACCCTTGTACAATAGGTAATGAGTAACCAATTATAATGCAAAAAGTGAAACATTATCATTTGCCCAGAACATTGGCTTCTTGGCAAGGGTGTATAAAAGGAAGTATAACTGGGTTATGTTGAGCCAATACCAGAACTCTGCAAGGTACTTTCAGGCTATTTTCTCCCCCTGCTTGCCCTCTGCACAGGCTCTGTGTACAAGAGGCGGTGGCAACACTTCAGAGATTATGCTTTTACTGTGCAAATCACCTAGTCCTTGATTCCCAGCCTTCTCAAGTTTTATGTGTTGCAGTTAAGAGGTTTAAATCTTATATATCACAGCTTTCTGTCACTGATCACCATTTCTGCAGCCTGCTCAAATGAGCATACTGCTCTCTGCTCCCAAGAACAGGAGAAACCCTTTGCTACAGAATCATGTTCCCGCTTGATTGCTCTCTTTCTGCCTCTGTTAATGTTGCCTCCCTTTCTGCACAGGGGTCCAGCTTCAACAGGAGATCCCAGTCTAGCTTTCAGCCTGGTGGTGAAGGCACTCTCCACAATTTCATAGATACTAGGATAGAAAGGGACCTCAGCAGATCATGGAGTCTGACCCCCTGCCCTGGGCAGGAAAGAGCGCTGGGGTCAGATGACCCCAGCTAGGTGCTTATCCAGTCTCCTCTTGAAGACCCCCAAGGTAGGGGAAAGCACCACCCCCCTTGGAAGCCCATTCCAGATTCTGGCAACCCTTACCGTGAAGAAGTTCTTTCTAATGTCCAACCTAAATCTGCTCTCCATCAATTTGTGACCACTGTTCCTAGTTATTCCAGGGGGTGCCATAGTAAATTGAGTGTCTTCTATTTCCTGCTGCCTTCCGCTGATGAATTTATAGGCAGCCACAAGATCACCTCTCAGCCTTCTCTTGCAAAGGCTGAAGAGATCCAGATCCCTCAGTCTCTCCTCATAGGTCCTTGCCTGCAGGTCTCTGACCATACGAGTAGCCTCCTCTGAACCCTCTCAAGATACTCTGCATCCCTCTTGAAGTGCAGCTCCCAAAATGTCCTCCAGGGAGAACATTTACAAGAGGTATGAAGTAATGGAGGCTATTGTCCGTAGAACCATTGCCTATGTGGAAGTTGGAAGGTGTGTTGTAAATGAGGAAGGAGACTGCAGAATGAGAATGGTTGGTATTGTATTTAAGGCTGCTGAATGATGCCCTGGAAAATTAGATTTTATCCCTGGGAAGAAAAACAGTCTTCTTGTGCCCCTGGTCTTGCCATAGACTTCCTGTGTGATACTAAGCATATCACTTAAATTACCTGTTCACAGATGTTCAATAATAGTGTGTTCTTTGCTTTCTGGGTGCCAGGTAGAAGGGGACACAGAGCCTGCTAGCTGCCCACCTTGGTGGTGCCAGGGGAGTGCCACTGCAGCGAAGGGCAGGTCTGGGAGCCCCCAGGGAGTCTCCTGCAGACTTTCTCCATGGGGGGAAAAAAAAAGGATCAGGTTTCTTGCCACTTTTTTTCCCTCCTCAGAGGGCCCTGCTGCACAAGCTGCACCGGGCCGCACAGCCCCTGAGGTATGGGGGGCCCGATCCTTCCCATCAGAGCAGCAGCAACCCCTGGCCACCCAGTTAGCTGTGCGGGTGCTGCCCCGGCACCCACCAGATCCAACTCTTTCCTGAGCCACTGATCAGTAAGTGAGCACTGAATGGGGCAGGGATCTTGTGAGGGAAAAAAAAGTATATGCCATAATCCCGTAATCCCAGGCATTGTGCATTCAAGCATTTCCTAACTGTGGAGTGCTTTCATTTTCAACCTTAAATATATGTATCAGCAATCCTTTGGGGTCAAGGATGATTGTTGCCCATGATTGCTTTACCTGCGGGTCCAAAAATGATTGATGAGGCCAATCTGGGATTGACAGACTGTTGCAATTTGGGCACATGTTTCCATGTGGGGCGGGTGGCTCGGGATTCTTGATTCAGTCTGCAACACGCTATTTCTGTTGCTCCTGTTTTTCCATCTCCTGTTGTCATCATAAGGCTTCAAAGGACTGAGATCCCTGCAGCAGACTCTTCCTCCATTAAGGAGTGGTCCTGGCTGATAGTGTCCCAGGAATTGATGTCAGCATTACATTTTTTCAAGTTCGACCTTGAGGATGTCCTTGAAGCACTTTCTTTGCCCTCCTCTTGAGCATATGCCTTGACTGAGCTGGGAGAATAGAACTTGCTTTGGGAGTTTGGAGATGGACATCCAGGTGACTTGGCCAGCCCAGTGAAGTTGATGTTGGATTATTATTACCTCCATGCTCATGATGTTTGCTTATGAGAGGACACTATTGTTGGTGTATCTGTCTTCCTACTACATTCAAAGGATCTTCCATAGGCAGCGTTGTTGGTACTTCTTCAGTGACTTGAGGTGCCTTCTGTCCACGTCTCAGCTTCATACAGTTAAGGTGGAGATAAGGACCACTTGATAAATAAAGCATGAGGTTGGTTCCAGATGTGATGTCACAATCTTCAAACACTCATTCCTCAGGCAACCTTAAATAATGTTCTTTCAATGTAATTTTTTCTGTGTAAGAGACATATAACCCCACAAATTCACCTCAATAGGTTTTTATAGTAAAGCAGAACTGGGATCTCAGCCGAGAAACAGTTTCAATATAAAAAGCCAGTTCCTCAACTGGTATCAATCACTGTAATTTCAGTTAAGTCAATGGAGCTTTGCCAGCTTACCCTTGCTAAAGAACTAGCCAAAGTTGCCGTATCCAATAATGTCACTGAAAGCTTGTACATTCATCCTAAAGGATTATTCTAAGTGGTACATTGAAACTCATGAATGATTCTTGTTGGAGAGGCATATTTCAATAAAAGTAAGCTCCAGGTGTCAAAGCATGGACATTTAAAATCTCAGTATGGCCAAAGACATCTTTAATTCTGTGAAAGAAAAACCCCCGAATCTTCATGTGCTGTCCTGATCAGGGAATATTGTAAGGAAATAAACTAGAAGACTTTACAACTTTCTTATTTTATAGGAAAATCCAGACTCTGGAAATCAGCGTGGAAATTAGGAACGATGTCTACTTTTTGACAACTCAGACTATATATGAACCAACTAGTGATTCTCCTGACTGGAATGGGGAAATATGCCTTTTGAAGGTGATCATTAAGTAGTTTAATATTCAATTTTCTAAATATAACAAACGGCCTAATCCTGAATTTTTAGAGCACCCAAGACATTGCTATCAAGGAGTTACTGCAGTGAAATGCCCACTCATGACAAGAGTTTTGCCTAAGTAAGGCTAAGGCCTGAAAGATCAGTGACTTGTGTAGAAACCATCTGAAAGTTTTTGGAAATTTCTCTGGTTAACGAAATAGTAAATATTCAAAACTATTATTCTTGGACAAATAAAAATGCCTGATGTTTTGCTTCCAGTATCCCATAGCTACAGAAGCATTAAGAACATGAGGACCTTATTTAAACCTCCAGAGGGAGATCCATGCATTATATTGTAGGCAAGTATCGATCCTCTGGATCATGGTGTATGCATAAAAAGTCTAGTCAGGTGTCTGATGAATCCACTTGTACTGATTCCTGTGACCATCAAATGAAGACTTTCAACGTGTACGCGTAGACAAAAGTATGGAGCGGTAGAAGCTGCCCAAAACCTTGCTTCCCCGCTTTAGACCACTGAGACAGAATCCAAAGGCCAGACGTAATCCAGATGTTCAGTACCTCGAATGTCTTAGCTTCTGCCAGAGCAGAACAGATGCCTAATGCCTCAGCAAAGGTGTGTTTCTGTCAAGGTGATGTCCTTTCGCCTTTTTCCAGACAAGGACTACCAACAAGGCAGTGGGGGGCTTGGGTTTTGAGGCACCCTATACTTACCTTACTCTGGAGGTTGCAACAGCGTGATATTTTCTAGAAGCTACCCTGCCATGAGTATCTCCACCGTGTTGCCACCAGGACCTCCAGTTGGATGCAGTTTGCAGTCATACCTCAGCATCATAACACCAGTCTTTAAATACATCCAGTGTCCCCTCCTTTTTTTCTTCTTAGCTTATTAGAAAGTACATAAACTTCCAGAAAACATATACAATTCCAAATACTTATATAAAGGGTATTTGGATTTGGTATTCTATTAGCTTTGACTACTTTTTTTTAGTTTAGAAATTGGAGCACTTTTAGTTTAGGCTAGTGCAAGTGATTATGTACTTTATGAAATTGTGCCGAAAGCATTTTTGATGTTGCATCTCCAGTTTCCCATGACTGACCTTGGGGAAAATCTGTTTTTTAATACGGAATTAATAACAACAGAATTTGTTGCCAAGCTTGTAAGCCTCTTGACACAGTTCTGTTTGTCCAGGCTGTGAAGACATGATCATAGGACTAGGAAAGCAGTTTTTTCAGTTGAACATAATACTCATCATTGTAAAAATGCTTTAAAATCTTTGAAAGGAATTATTAGTATACATTAGTACCATCAACATAGCATGGCAAATTCTTTTCTTGGTTACATCAATGTAAATCTGGAGAAACTCCAGCTGTGGGTGAACAATAGAACTTGGCCCAATGCATTTCAAAAGGAATTTATCACAAATCTTTTAATCTCAGAAAAGAAACTGATTCTTGTTTATTTTGTCTTATATTTTAAAAGTGTAAACATGTCTGTATTACCCCAGTGTTATCAGTCTCCTTATTTTAAGTACTGTGGCTGTTTACCTCTAGGTAGCCTTCAAAAGAATCTGTCCTTCCAAGGTCCACTGAATATTTTTAACTCTAACTTCTTATCTCTTTTGTACTCCTAATGTAAAACTGAGTTTTCTTTCCTTTGGAATTTGTTTTGGTGCGAAGTATCCATTGCTGTGATTCAGGAAGCTCAATTATTCTTTGAAAACCAGTCCTGACTTTCTCCATTTAACACTAGACCAATGTGGATAAAAAATACTTTTTAGCACACAACTTCCAGAATAGGTCAAAACTGCATAATACAAAATGAATGTAGGCAACAAATGTATTTGAATCCTATCAATCAACCAGCCCCAAAATTGTTTCTTTCAACTCATATTTACCTTTTCCGATAAACATTTATAGCTCAATAAAGAGGGCAGAGAGTCGTGAGGGACTAAACAATGTGAGAAATGTGAATCAGAGAGCTGGGTCCTCTTGCAGCGTCTCAAACCCCTTTGAGATGCTGCAAGAGGCATGTGCAGGAATGAGAAAATGTTCCCTGTGCTGCAAGTTTGCAGCGTGGGGGCAAAATTAGACCCTTGGATATCCAGGGGTCAAAAAACCCCACAGAAGAAAAGTGGGGCACAGTCTGGGACTCTGTCCTGAGGCAACCAGAGCCTGGGTCCTCCAAAGAGTTGCTTCAGCTGCCAGAGTGTCTCTATGGTTAGCCCTCGCCCTGGTGCTGACCCAGGCTCCACTGCAGGTAAGTAAGGAGTCATGGGGCTGGAGGAGTGGGGGGACCCCTCACTGGCCCTGCCTGCTCCCCCAGCCCCCTGATCCCTGTCCCACCCAGCCCTGCCAACCCCTTGAGCCCCTCCTGATCCCTTCCCTG
>NW_017728907.1:60530949-60532650 GCF_001723895.1 Crocodylus porosus
CCCTGCCCCCCCACCCCAGCATCCAGGAGTGGGGGAAAAAAACAAAAAAACCCCAAAACCCAGGCATTTACCAGCTGTTCAAGCTGCTGTTGAAGTCACTGGGCACCCCCCCACACACACACACACACAGTGCAGGGCCAGGTGGCAGCCCCAGTGGCCCCAGCCTGGGCCCTGCTGCCTCCACTGCCCTGTGCTGCCCGGAGCAGGGGCTCTGCGAGGAGGCCCCAGAGCTCCCACAGCCCCTGCTCAGTAAATAGAGGCTTTTTTTTTTTTTAAAGTGCTGGAGACTGGGGTTGGGGAGGCACCCATGGGGGGCTGGGGGTGCAAGTTGAGGATGGGGCCAGGCAGGGCAGTCATTGGGGGGTCCAGAGGGAGCAAGCAGGGGTAGGGCATGTGGGCCCTGCAGGGGTAGTAGCCCCTGGGGGGGGCAGCAAAATATATATTAATGAATTCATGAAACATGTATTTAGAATTCACTGGTAGAATTCACTAGAAGACACTGGTAGTCTTCCAAATTGCTTTAATAGTGTAGATATATCAATAAAACATTGCCCAACCAATATCTGTCTCTCTGTCTCAATCCCTCTCTTTATAGGGGTCTTTTGTTTTAATTGTGGAGGAACATGGATTTTGGAGTATTTTACAAAGTGACTTTGGGATATTTTTATCAGGGATTTTTCAGTTTTCCAATAAGGAACACCAGAAAATTCCTGCTAGGGAGGCCAGTGGCAGGACCCTGCCTGCTCAGAGCTGACACTTTGGACCCAGCTGACTGTGGCTGACCTCCTGGCCCCAGCTGGAGCCAGGAGGACATGCTGTGATAGTTCAAAGCAGGCCACCACACCTGGAACATCTTCCAGGTGATAGCTGCCCAGATGGCCGGGCAGGGGGCACACATGGCAGTAGTGCTGCACAAAGCCCAACTTTGCAGCCACAGCCGACTGGCAGCTGGCCCAGAGGGGCAGATGCCTCTACTGGCTGTGCAGTCCCCATCTGGGTCTGGCAGGTGCACAGCAGATCACAGCCAGGCAGCAGCACCCACTGCCAGACTGCTGCAGTGGGTAGAAGGTGCAGGGAACTCTCAGGGCTGCTTCAGCAGTCCAGCTGGCACAAGGGGTGGTGTCCCCATTTACCATTTGGCTGGACTCCAGAAGCTCCTGAGAGCAAGCAGCCCTGAGCTTTTTGTATTGATGGGGCCAGGACAGGGCAGCTTTTTATACTGCTGGGGACAACACAGGTACTGGTCCCAGGCTCTAGCTCCCCCTGGCTGCAGATCCAGGAGGAGCCAGGAAGGGTTATTTTGCCCCAAGTGGCACAATTTGCTTTACAACAAAGTGCATGTCTGAGCACATGGACTGAGGCAAAAAGCCCTAGCTCAAATTTGCATTGCTTCTATTTGAGCTGCTGCAATTGCACGTGCTTGCATGTATGGACACGCCCTTGGATATTAAGTAGGAATTGTTACAAGCATGAAAAAATTGTTAGTAATGCTAATGGCCTTGTTTCAGAAAAGAACCCAGGCTTCTGTATAAGTCCACTGCTGTTCAGAAAAGTACCTTAGCATGTGTTTTAAATGTAGTTTGAAAGCCCCTCCCATGTTGCCACAATTAAGCATATGCTTAAGTCCCCTCTCCATCTGGAGTTCCTGAATTGGGGCCTGTAACTATGAAGGAAGATTGTTAAGGCTTCACCGGTTATATC
>NW_017728907.1:60532750-60620244 GCF_001723895.1 Crocodylus porosus
ACACACACACACACACACACACACACACACACACACACACACACTCTAATTTACATAATGTATATATGATTATTTCGAGAAATATTAGAGATAGTAAAAGGTGACCCAGCATTCCATGCCCTTAACCAGATTAATACTATGCTTTCTGTTAAAATGGATCCCTAGTGCTTCCAGTGCAATGTATTGAGCTCCAAAATTGTAATGCATCATGGTTCTCTATATATACTCTACCTTAAGTCAATCCAAAAGCACCTTGGCATTTAATAATATGACTGGTAGGTCACTAGCTTTCTTCTAGCAGTGTGTGACATAATCAGACTTTATGCTGTCAAAGATCTCACTTCTGGGTTATTGTGTCTTTGTAGACTTGTGCTCAGAGAATACACTCCAGCCTGAAATATCTTCTAGTCATTGCTCCCAAAAAAGTATCTCTTGTATTGAAGTGGAGAAGTGAAGTTAGTGAACCTTTTCTTAGACCATGGGAAAAATACCTGATCCACTGGAGTCAACAGACAAGTTCTTATTCACAGAAAGGGTTCAGGATTTAATTTTGTGAAACAACATGTCCACAGCATAGAATTTCACTTTGAGATATGTAGAATAGAGGGGAAAGGCAATAGATGGCAAAATATAGTTTCTGAACTAGGGAACCTACTGGTTTACTTCTGAATGGTCTGGAATTATTTGGTAGTCCACCTTTCCCTTATCTCCATCCTTAATATTGCCCTCAAGCCTTGTCCCTTCTGATTGTGAAGGAACATTTAACATTCGTAATGTATACTTTTCAGGAGCTCTTCTTTTGCTTGCTTAGGCATTTTAAGGAGTCATCTGAAGACTTCTTGAGGCCCAGAAAAACCTACTGCTTTTGTCATTATCACAGAACGTTTCAGCAAGCTGGGTTGGTAGAAATGGTGTGGATTTTAAAGGAAATGATTTCCACGGTTGTTTGTTGCAATATGTTGCTAACATGGACTTGTTTCGATACATGATTGCATAGCTAAAACCCACAGTTACTTTGAAATCCCACACTACATGTTCAAAAATTACATAACGATGGTTTGCATTAAAAATACAGCTTGGTAATAAATTGCCTTCTGGAAATAATATAATGCCCTCAGGTACAGCCCATCTTTTTTTTTCCTGTTCCCTTTCCTTCCTATAAACTATAAAGGAAAGACCAGTTAGGCAGAGAGGAGTTTGACTGTAAAATTTAAGTGGAGAGGATTATGCAATAGACTTTGTATAGCTGGCTACAAATTACAGATCAGGAGAACATTGAGGATACCTACTACTTTGATCTGTTCAGGGGACTTAGTGATGTTCTGCTAGTTCTTGGAGTCCAATTGGGCTTTGGGAGCATCTTGGTGCCAGGCTGCTTATCCCGGGGAAGTTTGGGGTATGCTCAGAAAACAGAATTGTTGTTTTAGGCTTAGTTTTGAGTCCTATTTGGATCTCGCTATAAAGATAAGGGGACTCTAGGTGGAGTCTACATTTCTCTCAAGGGCTGAGTTTAAATTGGACTGGATCTTAAAATATTAAGTCTGTTTTGTTGGTTATCCTTCCATCAGCAAGATCCTGGAGTTGTGGGACTACACAGACATCTGCTTCCTTCCAAGGGTTAGCATTTATAAACATTGACTATAACTTATATTAACTTCATCAGTTTATAATTGACTTGTTAATTTGGTAATGTAACTTGTTGGTGAGTCCAGCTAGTATCAGTGTTAATCCGGTGGGCTAATGACTCAGTTCCACTTGTGACCTCGATTTAGTAACTGCATTATGTAATAAAGTGTACTGAGTTGCGTTTCTTTCGAGTCCTCAACTTGAGTCAGAAACCTCAGAAACAGAGGAAACATAGCCAAGGTATTTGAGAGACCCTTGCTCTTTCACTAAAATCAAAACTTGCATATCACTCACAAGTAAAACCTACAGAAAAATGCAGAAACTCCTGCTTGTAAAATGCATTATGGAAATTGGGAGGACTAAGAGGGAATCTTGTACTGCTGCATGTTCACTCTCTCTTTGGCCCAATGAATATTCAAGTATTATGTAAAAAGTGAAATCATTTCAGCAGGAAGGGCTAAAATATTTTCCCCACAACAGGCTATACAGCCTGGTAGTTAGGTAGATAACAGGTGTGGTTTTGAATCCATGCAGATAAGGGAGGGAATCAAACTGCAGTTTCCCATGGCCTTTGTGAGTTAGTTCCCTGAATTACTGATTAGAAAAAAGTATACCACCTCCTACTCCAAGAAAATGATGCCTCATGCTTGACTTTCAAAAAAAAAAATCCCCAGCTTAAGCATCTTAACTCAGAAGAGGATTCACCTGTTACAGACTTTATTTTAGAGGAAAATAAACCAACCAAGTGCCCAGAACCCCAGAGGAGGTGAGAAGGGGGCAGGGTTATTAAACAGACCCTCTAGTCTTCCCTGTTGTTTATCTGACCTAGGTGGTTCCCTACTCAGTGGTCTGGTAGTTATGGATCCCATTCTTACATGCCTAACTCTCCCCATGCATTTTACAGGAATCTGGATACTGCTACAGGGACCAGGGGCTAAGTTACTCTGTGGATTTTGCCCTCAGTCTATTCACCCCAAAGGATGCTGGAGCGCTACATATCCCTTTTTCAGGTATAATGAAGATAAGACACTGTTGGAGGTGGAGAAATGAAAAGAGAAGACAGTGGTACAAATTGATAAAGAACCTCAGCTCACGAAGACTAGAAAGTAATCAGCCAAGAGCTGACATAACTTGAGAATGAAGTAGATGACCTGCCTACAAAAACATGCCATCTAGAAGACAGCAAATGCTGTTCCTGACCTTTAAAGTGGAAATCAAAGACATTCATTGTAGCAGATTAAAGAATCATTATTTTGTTTACAAAGAAATGTGCTGAACTAGAAGGCCTCTTCAAAAACAAAGAAAAGAAAATAAAGAGCAACAAATGATTGAAACAATGAGCTATGAGTCATCTAAATATGCATGTTAAGACAAGGACAAACCAAAAATTGAAACTTAAATCAGATTTCATTCTAGCATTAAAAGTTTGAACATATTAGTACTTAAGGGAGAACCTGTTGAATAATTTATTTGTACTTTCACAGAACTTGGACAAAGCCTCTTATAAGAATGGGCAAAATGCTGGCAAATGAAATTTAGTGTTGAAAAATGCAGAGTTATGCATGCTGGAAGGAAGCATTTGTGCTACTTGCACTGCAGGATTCTAAACTAACAGTAACCACTTGGGAAAAGTAGGAATTTCTAAACTACGTGATAAGCTCCTGTCCAATTCAATGTGCAAAGGTGGTCAAAAATCAAGTTAAAAGTTAGAATGGATAAAGACTGTATGAGAAAACAGAGTTGTCATTTTATAACAATACATGCCACTTTATAAATCACTGATGTGTCCTCACCTTATTCTGTTTAGTTAACCTATATCAGGAAGGTGGAGATGATGTATAAGTTCTATTATGCAAGGTTTGGAGGAACTGAATACACTAGAAATCTCACTCTAAAAAAATAACCAGTGAGGATTTAGTGTACAAATATTAATTAACTAGAAAAAAATTAATCCTATTTCATAATTAACAAGGACAAATTAAATAAAAGGGCAAAAAATATGAAAAAATATGTAAAGTTCATACATTTATATATAAAGCATCCTCTACTTACTGTCACAGGATATCCCTGAGACCAAGAGCTTTATGTAACCAATTAAAAAAAGGATTAAGCACTTAAATATCTAGCAATTGGAGGTAAAAATTTATTTAAGATCCCTCATGCATAAGCCATCTCTTAAAGGACGGAGAATAACTATGGCAGGGTATTCCACAATTGTCCCTTAGGTGGTTTCTTGAACCTTTCTCTGAACCACGTATCAGTCACTGCCAGAGAAATAATACTGAGTAGATGTCCCATTGAGCTGATTCTGTGTTTTGTTCCCAATTTTTGTAGTGCTTCATCCTTTGAGGTGTGATAGTCAAAATGTTGGTGTAATAAATATGTGGAAAACCAGGAGTGCTGGCAGGAGGGTGGTACAAAGAGAACTGGATAAGAAAGTTATATCATGTGGCAAGGGCAAGGTTACTCTGGTGCCAGTGTATATGGGAAAAGACCAAAAGGGTTAAAGAGGTTTCTGCATTGCTGCCAACATTTTTGTGTTCCCATTAGAGTGCTTCATTGCTCAGAAGTCAAAGGGGATATTTTTTCCAGTGTTTTTGGCTTGTTATATTTTCTTTATGCTGCACTTCCCCGGAGGAAAGCTGTCATCTTGTGTTGCTGGATTGGTTAGACTTTTGCAAGCATTTCTGTTTTTTCTCTCCATATCATGGATGTTTTCTTAAGACTTCTTGGTTGACACCAGTCAGTGGTATGCTGTGCCACACTCTCGAGAGGAGCCAAGCATACAGCCACGTTCACTGAAAATATTAAAACCTGGGCTGACTCTTTAGGAATATGCTCACCAAGTATTAAACAAATATTGTAGTTCTCACTGCCCAGAGCTAGTCCTTCATTCTCTATTTCATGCCACAACTATAGATTTGGGGGGGGTTGTACTGATGCTGTTTGTAATATGTGCCCAGAAGCCTTATTTTCCTAGACGAATAACCCCAGACCCCGTATTGCATATGGAAACTACAGTAAAAATTAACTTGCTCCCCTGTATCTGGAAAAGGGTAAATTTTAGCAGGTCCAACCTATAACATTTATAGTAAATGAGAGTAATAAGGAAGTCCTTAGTAGCACCTTCTGTTTGGACTTGACCTCGACAAAGACCAATAAGTTATCCCAAGGGTGGGCAAAATACGGCCCGTGGGCCAGATGCGGCCCGCCATGCCATTCTATCTGGCCCACAGGACCCCCCAAAATTTAGAAAATTAAATATTTTTCTGCCCCTGGCTGCCTGTCATGCAGCCCTTGATGGCTTGCCAAAACTCAGTAAGTGGTCCTCCACCCAAAATAATTGCCTGCCCCTGAGTTATCCTCACAGATTCTTACCTCTGAGGTAGGAAGTATTATTCCCCTTTTACAGAAAAGATAACTAAGCTACAATATACTTTGCTCAAGGCCATGGAGCAAGTGCTGCGAGATGGAGCTTGGAGTAAAACTCTGGCCCTGGGGTCCCAGGCTTCTGCCACAAAGTTAGGGCTTCTTTAGGCTGACTTTTTGACCAAGATCAGAAGTAGTAGGAGCATTCATGGGTGGATCTATGATTTTCAGAAGGCACCGTGCATCATCTCCTATAAAACCACACCTATCGTTCCCCAGTTAAACATAAACCGGAAGCTTTATGAATAGGCTCAGGACCCAGAGCCGGATTATTTGGTTTAAGACTGAAGCAAAAACCAATAGAGCTTCTCTGGAAGGAGTTAAAAAAACATCTGCAGGGCGGTGAAAGAGGAGCCTCCAGACCAGGAGCAGGGACCAGACGAACAAGAGCTCCTCTGTGCCCTAGGGGGACTTCTAACCATCTTTCATTTCCCCGGAGCCTGCCGAAGGGCGTTTGAGCCCAAAAGTTTGCAGGAAAAAGACACGGTTCTTTGGGTGAAGCTTTGATCAGACCAACTTAAATAGTTGGAAAAAAAAATTCTTAGCAAGTTTTTGGGTTTAAAAACCCTTTGTCAGGCTGCAGTTGTACAACCTGCAGAAAAAGATACTTTTTCCTGGTGCTTGCCTAGTCGGTCAAGCAAAAAGTATCATCGCTGAACCAAGAGCTCCAGAGTTTTGCATTTCTTTTTGTCTCGGACCAACCCGGCTGGCACCAAGTACAGCCCTGAGGCCATGGCAGAAGAAGAAGGAAGAAGAAAAGGGAGGAGAAGAAGAAGAAAGGAGGAAAAAAGAAGAAGGATGAGGAAGTAGAAGAAAGCAGAGACGGGAGGAGGAGGAGGAGGAGGGTGGTTAACACCTGTGAAAGGCCGTCAGGAAGGCACCAGAAGGAGCCATGGAGCGAGCTCCCCCCGCATCCCGAAGCCGGGGCACACCCAGGCTCTTCCCCCCGGGAACAGAAAAGTTTGTTGTCTGTGTTCCCCCCCAAACTGCTCCGCGCCCGCCGCCCAGCCGAGCCCGACCCCGGCACCACAAAGTTTGCAAGCGGCGGCGCGTGCGCGGGGGCCGCGGCCAGGGCGCCCTGGCAGCAGGGGGGGCCGGGCCGCCCCTTCCCCGCCCCCGAGGCCGCACGCAGCACGGTGCACAGACGCCTCCTCCCCGCTCCTCCTCCTCCTCCTCCTCCTCCCGGCGCAGTTTGCCGCCCGCCCGCCGGAGCGCTGCGCCCATGGAGGCCCGGGCCGCGGCGGGACTGTCGGAGGCGGCCGGGAAAGTTTGCAGGGCCGGGGCGGCGATGGCGCGGGCGGGCGGGCGCGGGCCGCCGTGGCTCGTGTGGCTGGCACTGCTGTGGCGGCTGAGCGCGGCCGAGGCGGAGTTTTCCATCCTGGACGAGGCGCAAGTTGTGGCCACGCAGATGCGGCGGCTGGCGGCGGAGGAGCTGGGGGTCGTCACCATGCAGGTACGGCGCGCGGGGACCTGTCTCGGCCCGGCCCGGCTCTCCCGAGCCTCGCAACTTTTCTTGTCAGGGCACCCCCTGCTTTCCTTCCCCGGGAGGTGTGGGTGGGCTGCTTGACCGGCACCCGGCGGTGTGTAGAGGTCTGGTGCCGTGCCCGCTCGCTCCAGGGTCGCATCCAGCCCTTCCTAGGGCTGGTCCTGAGCCGCCACGGGCTCCCGCGCGCAACAATGGTGGGGCAAGGCAAGGGGGAAGCAGGCGGTCTGTCAAGGGACTGTCCTCCTCCATCCCCGCTCTCCCGCCGGCTCCTGCTCTAGGGCTCAGGGGGTTGGGGGACCTCGGTAGGTCATCGAGTCCGACCCCCTGCCCCGCGCAGGAAAGCCATGATTTGTGTCCGTGCCTTCGCGGTAGCTCAGCGGCTGTGATTTCTGTCATCCTTGATTGCACTTGCAGGGGACGTTGCAAGTATCCGCTACGAGTCCCAACCCTAACCCTACCCCCCCCCAGCTAAAAAAAGTGAAATCGGATCCCAAAGGCTTTACGATCCAAGGTATGGTCAGCAACAAACAAATGCAGTTTTAAAAGCCTCGCAATGGAGAAGGAGACACTTTCATGCAGTCAGCAGGGGTCCGTGCCCAAATGGCCCTTTATCTGCTCCTGAACTGGCTTCATTCTCCCACCTTTGAAACATCCTTGTGTTGGCCGGCCTCCTAGGGCTGTGCTTTGTGTGGGGAAAAATACCATGTTGTCTCTTATCATGTATTTAAATGGCTTCACTTAATAAGTTGGGTTATTGATATATTGAACTAAGGGAAAAACAAGAAAGTCACTTTTTCCATTTATGGGTCCTTCAGCACAGATCTTTTCCCCTTGTAAGTTGTGCGTGTGGTAGATGGGTGAATGCTGGATCCTCTCTCTAGTAAAAATTAAATTAGTATAAAGATGTTTCTGTGCCTATTTCCTCAGCATATAAAAAGAGGCCAAAAACAAACACATTTCCGACCAATGCTGTCAGCTTCAAAGCATCCCTTTGTTTGTCTCTCTTTTTTTCTTTTTTCAAGAGAGCTTCCACAGACCCTATTTTGAGTTATTTTCCACATCAGCACTTCGTTGTCCATAAGCTGAAGCAGGACACTGCCATAAGAATCGCACCTCGTTCCTGGCTCCAGAAAACATCTTGTTGGGAGTGAATGGCTCTGCAAAATACACAGTGCATTTATTATCACTTGGATAGTCTGAGGCCAGAAGTTATTAGCATCGCAAAGCTAGTAGATGAAGGCTTTTCAGAGTTTCCATTATGAATCCTTTTTTCATGTTCTCAATATTTTGGCTGTTTTAAAACCCAGCAATTTAAAGGGAAGCCTCCCCCTCCAATTACATTGTTACAGCTGCTTTTGATTAAAGCTGGTGAAAACAAACCTCCCATGATTTTAGAAGCTTCTTTGTTGACCTCTGCAGTAGAACAAAAATATTATGATACACATCAGTAGTATCTGATTCGTTGCAAATTTTAAAGAGTTGAAAATTGGTAAGCTAATACCTTAAAAAGGAGTCTATGCAATGAGTGCAGACTTCATGTGGTTTACTCTGTGCTGTTCGTGCATGGTACCTAGGGCAGTGTTGGCTGAAAGAGGTGCCTGTGGGCAAAGGTGGGTGAAATATGGAATAGGATAGTACAGTGATGCAGTCGGGTTCACTGTAGCTAGAGTACAGCTAAGAATATGTACTCTTTAATAGGATTGTGGAAGAAGAGCGAGAGCTTTTTCTGTACCTTGAAGCTTGAAAGAAAGCTCAAAATCAGACCCCAGTGAAGGAAGCCAAAGGGAGTGGCTTGGCTTAGTGCTTGGACAGAGTGAAGGAGATGGGAGACAGTAGGAGAGAGAGACAAAAAGGGAAAGAGGTGAAACCAGTGGAGACATTTAAAAATGGCAGAAGACAGGAGGGAGATAAGTAGGTGTATGTGGTCTGTTGAGATGGAGAGGGAGGTTGTGGGAATTTGTTTGAAGAGATTATACAGAGGGGGCAAGCACTGTATTTGTCAAGAACCTGAAATGTGAAAGAAGGAGACGCAAGTGTCAGGGCATCAGCAGCACCTGTCTGGGTATCTAGTTGCTACTCCTGGTGACGGGAAGGATGGAGGTGGTGTTAACAGTCACTGAGGCGGGAGGTAGCGGTGAGAGGCCTTGGAAACAATCATTCCAGTCACTGGGGGTCAGAGTGGTAAGAGATCCCTTAAATGCCAAAGGGTTTAGCATCAGAAAAGCAGGTGGAAATGTGTAGATAGAAGATGAGAGGTTGATTTTGGGCGTTTGAGTTGGGCGGGGGGGCAGGTGTTAGAGAATAAGAAAACTGAAGATGGGACCTCCAAGAATATAAGGGAGGCAAGGTAGATGAGAGCCTCTAATAGAGATGTTAAGAAAGAAAGAGGAAAACCAGGAGAATACAGAGCCTGAGAAGCCCATGAAAGGGTTATGGTACATAAATCATAAGGCAGAAAATAAAATCGTTTCTGATTGGAGCAGTGAGCTAATATTTTTAAGTGGGCTAACAAAACTTCTTAAAGCTATGTCTAATTTCTGTAATCATTTTTTTTTCTCCGTATTGCTGCTGTGATAACTGTCTACTGAGCATCAATCAGTAGGAAGGCTTATTGTTTTTAATGGATTTTCGTTATGTTTACATATTTATTGGTGAAAAGACTGAGCTGCATGCACTTAGTAAGAGTAATACCAGTTGCTGTGCCAAACAGGAGGATGGTAGAGCATTACTTGCAACATTTTGGCATTTATTTACAGGTGCTTACATGGGGTGCGACAGTGCAATAGCTGATCTTTATTAATTCTTATGCTTTAACACACGATTGTTGCTGTGTATATGTTGCTTTCAGATTGACTTGAGGTTAGATTTTAACCGTATAAAATAGTATACCATAAATAATAATGCAGTGAGGGGTACTTTGGAGTAAGGATTATATAGCTATGGGGTTTCTTGTGCAAGGTACAGCATTTGCTGAATAGATCAGAGAACAGTAAAATGCTACATTTTAATTTGTATTATTCATTTCAAATAAAATGAATAAAAGTGCTTCCATTATGTGTTTCTTTGTTATTTGTAAAGACTATATGTTAAGAAAAGAATGGGTTCAATACCTCATATGATTCCATGGTTTATTATGCCTTCATAAGCAATTAAATAAATACAGTCCATGCAGCTCTTTAACTTGACCTATTGTACCTATTAATTGTAGCTCCTACACCGTAAATTAGAAATGTATGTGCTCTGAAACACAGGACCATAATCTTTCATGTATTTATTTTTATAGGCCCATGACTAAGAATATAATTTTAATATAGCTGTATTGTATTTGACATGGAGCGTGCAATGAGTCCGTACAAGACCATCTCCAGTCCTATAGTGCTACCCACAAACTGGCTGGAGGAGATTGTGCAGCAACGTGTTGCATTCCCCAGTCCTCTCCTTGCTTTCCCGAAAGACCGAGTATGCTGTCATGAGTATGACAGCCCTCGTAGCGTCTGAACAAAGGGCAGGGCTAGAAGCTTGGGTTTTTATGATGGTGTGCTATACTGTTGTAAAACTAAACTTCCCTGTAGTCCATTTATGTATGTATGAATTCCAATACACAGAATGAGCAAATGAAGATAGGGTCTAATTGGCTAGAAGGAGTGTTGTGTTATTTTTTTTAATGTACTTTACACAGTGGTTTCTATCAAGCCTCTTTAACTTAAAGGTTGTCACCATTAAGAGTAACATACCCAAAGTTTTCAGGCAGCAGTGTTGAAAAGTTTTTATGAATTGCTTTTTGGCATCGAAGATGCCTGTAACTGAGAGTGATCATAGGGAAAAGTACATCTTTTTCAAGTATGCTTATTTGGCTTTGATAATACTCTGAGCCAAATTATCTGTTGGCTGAACTCCATAGGTTTGTGGAAGCTATGTCCTCAGAAAATCTAGCCCTTTGGGTGACTGTACATGAGTGCTGGAGGCTGCTCCAACATGCTGTAATTGCAGTGTGTTGAAGCAGACTCGCTTAATTAGTGTGGTAATTACTAGAGGTACACTGATACATCGGTCCATATCATATCGGCACCAGTAAAAGAAAATTGACATTATTGGTAATTGGCTGTTTGGCTGATGTGACTGATAATGTTGCCAATTAAATGCTGTGTGCATGCGCAGCTGCAGCACGTGTGCAACCAACCTGGCAGCGTACAGAGCAGCGTCCAGCTGGTAAGTCTGTTGAGGGGAAGGGCTTGGGAAAGGAAAGGGGGTCGAGAGGGCAGATCAAGGCCCCTGCGGTTAGGGAGGGAGTGGGGCTGAGGCTGAGCATGGAACGGAGCTGCGAGCGGTGCATCCTGGGGGGTGGCTCCCATTGCTACATGCCCCCCAGGGTAAGCCATGGGGGGGCATGGATCAGGGTGAGGGTGGGTATCTGCTGCAGGCTGTGATTGGGGGCAGTGCCGGGCTCTTCCCAGCTGGGGGGCTGGGCTGGGGCTATGCTTGAGCAGGGCTGCAGTGGTGCTGGGAGAGGGGGGCTACCACATAGGCCTTTTCTGGTGGCATTTGGCAAGCATTCTCTCTCAGACTCTCCACCTATAAATGGAGGTGTATACATAGGTTTAAAAAGTGTTGAGAGGATTAATGAACAAGGAAGAGTTCTGTGCAAGGACTTTGTAATCCAAGGAATGTGTATAATTTCATAACCAAGTAGGAACAGAAAAAAGTCATAGATTCAAAGGGTTTTGAAAATTTTGATGATGGATTTGTCTTGAGCTTTCGTGTTTAGTCTGCCAAAGCAGCACAGTCCTCCCTTTCTCTTCCCTCTGTCATCCACAATTTTGTGAGTCTGGAGAAAAATGATTTCCTTATACCCAGAATGACTCATGACTACTACCAAGCTGGGGGGGAGTAGTAGAGATGTTGGAAGGTAGGGCTGTAGACCCAGGTGGATACCCCAGTTCCCAGCTGGAACCCTCTGGCTGTGTCCACAGCTGATGCCAGCGCCTGCCTGGGGCTGCTGTCATACCGGGTGGGAGCTGGCATAAGAGCAGATGCGGCTGGTGGGTTCCAGGTGGGGTGGGGAGGGAATGCTCCGCATCCCTACCCTGAACCTGTTAGCTGTGTCCACAACTGATGCCAGCATCCACGGGAAGCTTAGCAGGTGCTAGCATAAGCTGTGGACGTGGCCGGCAGGTTTTGATCACGGTGAGGATCAGGATGTGCTGCAGCTCTAGGCAGGGTGGGGTTTGGAGTGTGCTGCAGCTTTGGGTAGGGTGAGGATGGCGAGCGGGGGCAGAGAGAGCAATGTGGCCCTCAAGTGGACACCAAAACTCATTAAGTGTTCCTCCTGCCAAAATAATTTTGAGTTACGCTTTCAGTGATGGCAGGTGACAGAACAAGGAACGATGTTCTCAAGTTGCAGCAAGAGAAGTTTAGATATTTGGAAAAATTCACTCACTAGGGGTAGTAAAGCACTGAAACAGGCTAGCCAGAGGGGTTGAAGAATCTCCATCATTGGAGATTTTTAAGACCTGGCTAGATAAAGATTTGGCTGGGATGATCTAGTTGGGGCTGGGCCTACTTTGAGCAGGGGGTTGAACCAAATGACCTCCTGAGGTCCCTTCCAACCCTAATTATCTATGATTCTGATGTTTAAAAAAAAACTTTTATGAGCTGAATTACAACACTGTTTCTTGGGGGATAGGTTGTAGCTATGTTGGTCTAAGGACACAGGCAGACAAAGTTCTTTGGGTGAACCTGATATCTCTTATTAGATCAAGTTAAATAGTTGGCAGAAATTTCTTAACAAGCTTTTGGGTTGGAAAACCCTTCATCAGGCTAAGGAAGCATCAACGGTCTCTTTGTTTTAAATATTAATACTTGCTCAGATGGACTCCATCAATAAATTTCTGGCATGCAGGCGCCTCCATCTTGATCTGCACACTTGTTCTACTAGCGGTGTGTTTGGCCTCACATGTTTCAGTGAAAGCAGGATGTGAGATATACCAGAAGGACTCACAGATGTGGTAATGCTATCACTGCCTGGTCAGTTTGTGTGGGAGGATGAAATGACAGCCATTGTTGGGATTCTGATGCTTCTTTATTTTCAGCGAGGTGTAATCATAATTGGTAATCCTTGCCCATTAGTCTTTGCAGAAGGAGTTAAGTATCCAAAGAACGGACTTGCTTGTATTGAAATAAGCACTTGGCTGAGACAGGTTCTGTTTCTCGCCCGTCCACAAACTTTTCCAGCATGTCACTCAGGCAATCTGTGCCACAGTTTTCCCTTTCTGAAATAGGGATCAAAATGTTTTCAGGACGAAACTGGAAGTTCATGAAGTTCTCAAATCAAAAAAAAGTAACGAGCACAACAGGAGAAGCTATAAATGAGAGATCTATCTGTTCTTAAAGAGGGACCTGTTATTTGCAAAGTGTGTAAATGTATCATTTAGGACTTCAAGTTTTGTATGCAATTTACCACTTAATAACAGAATAGGTACATATGCATCTGTTCTTTTGGTTTCAGGTTGCTTGCAGTTCGAGAAACTGCAACAAAACAAAATAAACATTAAAACAAGGAGGCAGATAAATGGTTTATGAGCTGTTTTATTTAATGTTGAAGTCTACATTATAATAGTAATTATGAGTAGAAACCAGTGGAGTAAAATCTCATCTGTTTTACATGATTATGTCTTGGTTTGGATCCAGCCATAACAATCTTTTTACAGGCTCTGTGAAAGCCTAAGACTGCAGCAGTTTTTCATCCCACTTGTTTTTTTTCTTTTTTGCATGAAACATTTCAAAAAGATATAGCGAGGTCCTGGTGGAAGGGCAGTTGAAATTGTCAATCTTGGGAGAATGAATCTGAATTTTTAATTAGGCTTTGAGTTGTTTCTTCAAAGTGTAGAGACATCATTAGTGATGTAAGTCTTGTTGCATTAGTGGAGACTGACATTTCACTTCAAACACAGAGAATGCAGCTGTCCTGTGCAGATAAAAGTTGCCAAATGTGGTGCAGCAAGGTGGATTGGTAGATAATTAGCTGTCCCACTTTACTGCTGTGTTGAAGAACCCTGCCAGTCATGGGAGGGGGAAAGGAGGAATTTATTAACGGGAGGAAATCCAAGTATGTCATAAAGCAATTTGGAATCTCTTGGCTGTGGCAGGGCTGATAAGACATATGTTAAGGAAGTGCACCAAGTAAATACAGTTGTGTGTTAGCCAACTTTTTTCTTAGCTTAATTCAGTAGAGGAGGACTGGCAAGAACCTAATGTTCTCTGCAGTACAACAAGGAAATGGCAGTGGTTCCATCAGCCTGACTTGGCATTGGTAGGAAAGAAATTAACATTTACATTTTGCATATCAATTAAAAAAGCACAATTTATAATGTTTAGAACTGGCAAGGAAGGCCAATTGTATCATCAGTGCATTTGGGGAAAAAAGTTTCAAACAGGATATTTTTAAATACTCTGAACTTATCAAGTGCAAGTGTTCTATGTAAAGAAATAACTTTAATTGTAGAATGTGTCTGTATTTGTACATGAATAAATGCATTACGTTTTCACAAAAGTGTGTATTTTTCCTTATCTTAATGGGATTCCCCCATAATTTAAGTCCCCTCTTTACAGCCATCATATAGGGCTGTTTCAGTTTGTTTCATAATCTAAGTGAAACGAACAGTAACTGAAACATGCATCTGTCTTTCATTTTGTACTTGAAGTGATGCATGAAGAGAAGCATTATAGTGAGGAGAGTGTGCCATTTAAGGGTTATGTCCCTGATTCAGTACCATGAAAGTTAATGGGAACTTTGCCATTGCCTTCTGCGAACATAGGATCCAGTCCCATGTAAATACATCTGGTGTGTCTTTAAATTTTTTTAAAAAGTCTTGTTTTAAGTCTTTCTGAAGTCTTTTTTTAAGTCTCTCTCTCATAGGAAGCATAATAAACAATACAATAAAAATATCTTTGTATCAAATTTCGTTTAATGTCTTATCAATTCTTCCTTATAAGATGGTGACTAAATGGCAGTTCTGTTGTTCTGATGGATTGCATCGTTCTTTCCTTACTAAAAGCAAAGTTTATTATGCAGTGTGGAAACCTCATAACATAAGACTCTTAGTAACTATAACTTCCTCATTATTGATTGTCATAGGACTCTTCTGTGGTGGTAGTAACTGAAAATTTATGATACTACTAAAGTCACAAACAAAGCTTAAAAACTGAATCTATAAAAGTAAGGTGATACCAGATCTTATCAGCGTCTTTAGCAAGAAATACCTTTTACAATTGTGTGCATGAGAGAATCATAAATAAAGCTTTAATTAAAACTTTAACATCTGTCCTTTTCTTTTTGGGGGAGAGGATAAATGCTTTCTACAACCATAAGCTCCCAAAACATGAAAAGCATGCGTGGTCCAGAAAGCACTTAACACTGCTTTGGGGCTCTTAACTAGACCTGGCTGGGAGCTTTTCAACAGAGTGTTGAAAAACACTGATTTGTTTAGGAGCATGAGTGAGATCCCCCTTCTTTCTGCCCAGGATAGCCTGGATTTTTTTAAATGAAAAATTAACTTTTCCAAGGAGAGTGGATCATTTTTATTAAGAAAGTTAAACTGCAAAAGCGATTTTCTGTCACAGTTTTGATGGAAAATTTTTGACCAGATCTGCCCTTTACTGTCCTGTTGTGAGTTACTTGAGTTAAAGCAGAGAGATCTGTTACTGGTTAGGAAAAAATGTTTCAGTAGTGGGAACTCCCTCTCTCCCCCCTCATCCCTGCCACCTCTGCTGTGTTCTGCTTCTCAGGACCCTTAGTCTGAGGAGTTAATAATTAAAGTCCTCTCTCATGACACAGACTACAGTTACAGGCACTAGATTATACATATTGTTTTGAAGAAGTTTAAGTTGATTTGTTTTTGGAACATTGATTATGAGTGGTGCAAGTCAGCAGTGGCAACACACAGTACGATACACTGTTTAAGTAAGTCATTTTTCAGATGTGCCAGAAGAGCATATTTGCAAAAATATGTATATTTTTTTTTTTACAGCTTAAATTGCTAGCACCAGCTCATGCTGGTGAGCTTTACGACTTCCATAGATGTGAAGCAGAAGTAGCCCGTAACCCTCCTTATTTTCAGTGGGGCTCCTTTCTTTCTTTGACCATGACATTTTAGAGCTGTAACCAGTCTACTGCAAGTCATAGTTACTTTTAGAGAGGAACCAGGCTTGTGTGTGTGTGCACGCACATACTCATGGATGCGCATATGCATGCATTTGTTTTGTTTGGATTTTTTTTCCCTCTCTTTCCATCTTCCCACATACATATGACACACAATAGGAATTGCTAGCTGGCTGAGTAGCAATCACGAATGAGTTTTAGGCCAGAGGAAAGGGTTTTAAAACAGACGCATCTGGAAGTTCTAGAGAAGTTTGTAGAGACTGAAAATCTTTAGCAGATGCTCTTTCTCTTTTGTTTTGGTAGGGTTCCTGCATTTCTTTTCCTTCACCTTTCTGGAACATTACTGAGGATTAAAAAACCTGACAATCCTGTTCCCTAAAATTTCTCCAAATTCAAAATCTAAAGAGCTTTTATGGTGACAATAGATTTGTCATAGCATCTGGCTTTATCCTTTGAATTTGCTGTGGACAAAATAGAAGCTGGCCTTTGTCTCATGGTTTTAGAATAACACTGACTTCCTTTTGCTTAATTTTGCTGTACTTGTTTTATGTCTAGATTGATGTGATGTTGTCCACGTTCTCACCATCTTTTTTTCAGATGGAGTTAAGAAATGACTGTTCTGCCATACAGCCAATGGTAATGCATATTTTTATAGGGTTAAACTGGAACTATGGAAACTAATATATCTTCCAAGTACCATCTGGAAGAGAATGTGTTCCAACCTTTGTTCATTTTAAAGCTTTGCTTGGATAGGGAGAAATCTTGACATGACCTCAATACGAATTCTGTTTAAAGAGATAAGCATGACTCTTTTGAACAGTTGGTTCCCTGTTTCTGTATCCTTGGAACTGATCAGGGATTGGTAGATTATAATCTGGTTTGAGAACATGACAGTAGACATGTTATACAGTAGACAGTTATACAGAAATGTCAAAAGGTGCTTTCTAGGCTCATTTACCTTCTGTTTAGCTCTTTCCTCTACCTCTATTAAGTGAAACATTTGAAGTGTTTCCTACTGACCCATTTTTTTTCTCTCTGACATTATATGGAACAACATTGGGGAGATGTTGGGTTGGTGTAGTGGGCGCCGCATTGCTGAAATATCAATAATTGGGGGTCTTTGGATGAAGTGAGTCTGGGCTTTAAGCCACTAGCTCTAGGGAGAGGCAAGAGAGAAAGCAGACAGTTTGATATGCATCAGTGTTGGCTGTTGGGGGAGTGTGTGCACCCCTGTGCATCCCCTACCAGTCACCTATGCTACAGTCTGCTGCAGCTGGGGCTGGACCAGGACATGCAGTGCACAGACACCTCTGCTCCCCTCATCCATTCCCTTCCCCCGATGCCGGGATTCCTGTTGGCACTGTAGCTGTGCAGTCCTGGCACCGTGGCCACTGGCAGCTGGGCCTGCGCAGGGTGGGGTGCAATGCAGCATGCTGAGTAGGCATCCTACCTCCCCACTTGCTGCATTGAGCCACTGCTGCACCACACCAGGAAAATCGGTGGCTGTCCCAAGTCAAACCCCCTGCAGCCAGCACGGACTGTTGGCACTGCAGTGGCAGCAGCTTATCATGGTGGACAGGATATCTGCTTAGCATGCTGCATCATACCCCATCTCTGTGTGGGCTTGGCTGCCAGTGACTGCAGTGCTAGGATTATGCAGAGCCAGTAGGAAGCCATGTAGGGTAGGGGGATTGCAGAGGAGTCTGCACATCCTGGCCTGGCCCCAGCTGTGGCAGAGCAGAGTAGTACAGAGCATTGCCCTCCCTCCTCAGGCTCCCAGGGGCTGACGGGCCGCATAGGATCAACTGGTCAGCTGAATATAGCCTATGGCCCACCCCTGCTATGTTATCTTAAAGGTGCTCTGTAGCTGAGGTTTCTCTACCCACTCAGTCACAGGTTTCACAAAAGCATTTATTGCAGTGGCTTTCAAACAATGTGGCATAGCACCTTGGGGTGCCCTGAGGTCCTTTCAAGGGTGCCATGGGAGGTGGGCACATGGTTCACAAAATTAACCCAGAGATTTCAAATAGGAATTCACTGTTTTAAAAGCATTTTGACCTGTTGTGGTCTTTCTGAGTTCTTTGCAAGAGAAACATCGCTGTATTACTTTTCTGCACTCAAAAATGAGTGAAAACTAAGAGTTGGCATTTTCTGAAGGGTGCCTTGAGCCAGAAAAGGGGTGCCTTGAGTCTGGGAAGATTGAGAGCCACCAATCTGTTGTACTGAAATGTGGGAGTGTAGGAGAACTCAGTTGTAGAATTTCATCATTCCTTCACCCGGATATATGAAGTCAGAGGTCCTCCACATTTAACATTCATCTGGGCTAGTAAGTTTGAGACACACTAATTTCAGTAGCTTGTGGCATATATGGGAATGATGTGGCCAGTTTCACATCCAGCTGCCTTTGATTTCCCAATGCAAATGGTTAAGTACCTACATCTTACATCTTGATCAACTCAGGGCAACTTTTGACACAAGTTCAGAGCAGGGCTTGTACTTTCTTCTCTGGAGCAAAACACCTTATCAGCCCAGATACAGTGGGCTGGATGTAAATGGAGATGTGATGGTGTTCAATTTCCATTTGGCTGGTGGGAAGACCAGTATGGAGAATGAGATTGAGGGCTACTGTCACACATCATCCAGGACTGCTTCAGACCAGCACAAAAGCTATCTTGCTTTGTAATATAGCATATGGGATAAGACTTTCTATTGGTGAAAGAGGAAGCAGGTAATTTATCGGAAATAGCACAGGCCTGACATCCTGGACTGGTAGTCAGGAGATCTGGATTCAGTCCTTAGTTCTGCTACAGATTTTCTTTCACTTGTCCACAATCAGTCTTCATTTTTCCCGATCTGAAAAATGAGGATGCTAATACCACTGTTTCACAAGAGTGACAGAGGAATGATTCGCTAACAGTGGTGAAAATAATAATTTTCAGAATGGTCTGGAAAAGGCTTAGTTTTGAACACAGTTACAGGTGCAAGCTCTTTATGGGTTGAGAGCACAAAGTAACTTTCAAAGGGGGTAATGTGTTCAGTTTTGTTCGAGCCAACTCCGTTCAAATTGAAGTACTAGTCTTCCATACTAGAATTTAGGCTTGATATTGTATTTGTAACTTAGTCTCTGTGAGACTCCTTAGTCTGGTTTCTCTCTTCTGACAACTAGATTTATGGCTAGATGCAATAAAAGGCATATTGTGTAGTAAAAAGGAGGTGGGGCTTTACCACAGGCTAACTGCTCTGCAGCAATTGCCTTGTGCGCATGCTCTTACCCTAGTTAAGTGAACAGCTTTCATTGCTTCAGAAAATTTACTTGTTTTCCTCAAGGATACTGAGCCAGTAGATTGTCCTTGTGACTTGTCTTTACCCAGATACACAAGGATGTTGCCTGTTGATTTTTTTTTTTGAGAGCTCAGTACCACCTGCAGGAAAAAGAATCATTCAAACTTCTGATCATTTTTTCCTCCTTTTCAAGAATTGCAGAACAAAGTGGGGAAAGGCCACCTGAGCTCAGTGAATCATATACAGTTATTGTGAATTCCTTAAGCCTTTTGTCATGTGTCCAAAGAATCTGAGTTCCTTCGAACCCCCGCAGAATTCAATCCATTAATCTTAATAGGGCTAGGGATAGAAATTACACATAAGCCAGTATAAATGATTGGAAACCGGTTCAAACCTATAATACAACAGAAGTTCAGTGTGTAAAAACTAATTTCAAAATGGCTGAAACCGGTTTGAGATGAACCTGGGTGGATGTAGTATCAGACTTAACTGATTTAGGTTAAATTGGTTTATTGAACTTCTGTCCCCTCCAGGTTCTATTTAAGTCAACAATCCTCCAGTATCCCAAAATGCTTTGGACCCTCATACACATTCCTTTGCAGGGTTGGTGAGCTAGCCTTGACCCAAGCTGTCTGCTCCCTCCATGCAGAGAGGTGTGCTCTTGCGCCCCCCGGTTTCTGGTCTGGGCCACTGTAGGCATGTAGCTGCATTTCCGGCATCAGAAGTGAATGTCTGTTCACGTGCTTATCAGTTCACTCTACACAGTTTAGACAAACTTGCAAAGACTGAATTGATTCAGTCTCAGGCTTTTTGAGTGTCTGTAGTTAGCCTAGGTGCCAAACCAGCGTTTTGTAGATGAAATGTTAGAGGGTTGGAAGGGACTGCAAGGATCATCTAATCCCAACCCCTGTGCACAGATGGAGGATGAACTATTCCTTTTTTGGTTTTATATTACTTTAAAACTTTGTATTTGAACAGTAGTTTGAAAGTTGTGTTTCCAGGCTTATTCCAGTTAAAGAAATGCAAGAAAACCAGGCCGAATAGGTTGAAACTGCCCTGTTGGAAGAGATCTTTTGTCCCATATGCACTGATGCAGCTATGGATTAGATAGTTTCCTTGAGAATTTCTTTTGGCCAAAGAATGTGTGATTTTTCTGATAATAGTCATTTAATGCTTTTTAATTAATTTTTCCCCCTGTGGCTACCCCTATGACTGACAGGTGGGATGTGGGAATTATTCCCTCAATCTGGGCTGGTGGAGTTGAACCACACAAAATTTACAGAGAAAATTATACTCTCTGGTTCAGACAGGAACACAGAAATAAACACTTGACTGTCTGTTTGTCAAATTGTAAGCCAATGGGTTATGCTTCTGTTTTTAAACCATAAATGCTGAAGTTTTTGGTCTGGCAGATTAAAATTAGAATGTATTTTGTAGCCCGATGCACATAATTGCTGTGCGTTACTTATAGGTAGCTTTGATTTTTCTTTAAAAGGTAACGTTACACAGGAAGTAAGGTTGAAAGTGAAAAATGAATATTAAAATTCTTAACTGGAAGGGTTGGAAAAAAGTGTCTCACTACCACTGAGTAGCTAAACATATAAATGGAGGACACAATTCAGAATTGCAGTTTAACATAGGCTTTTCTATGTAATTTAGGAAATAAACTACCCTGTTTAAATCTAAGAGAGAATTGTAAAAACATTTCCCAGAGTTGAGGAAATAAAGAAAAATGAACAAATATACTGTAGTAAAATCCCTATTATACAGCATTTGAGTAACTGAAATTTCCAGGTGGCCTGACGCAGGGGAGGAAACTCATACACAGCCGCCACCCACCACCCTGCACTGTAGCTGCTCCGCGTGCAGCCACTGCCAGCCTCGGGTAACCTGCGTTTTTAGATTCCTGCCCCGCTTCCGCCCCCCATTCCCCACTTGTGCTGGATAACAGGGATTTTACTGTAATTTGTGTTTTTTATTTTTTAGGAAACAGCCTTTTTAATTTTTATCTCCAGATTTAAAACAATTTCAAATTGTTTTTAAAACTCATTCTCTATGACTTTCTAATTAATAATTTTGTTTTTCCATTTTAAATAAATGTAAAACTTCTTAAAACCTAAAGTCTGGCTTTCATTATTTTCTTTACAAAAAGAACTACATCCAACCAGGAGGGCATGCATTTGAAGAAGTGGCTGAAAACAAGCCATGCCTAATTTATGGCCCTTCATCAGCTGTCTTGGTATTCTTGATTAATCTTCTTTATATTAGAAGCATTGTATCTGCTATATTTCAGTTTCTTATAATCAGCTGTGTAGCCCTCTGCTCTTTCCAGATTTAAATTGAAGCTGGCTCAATAAGCTGAGGAGGTGTTTCTAATCGGACTTAACACCAGTGTAGTAGCACTGATTTCAGAGGAATTGCTTCTGATTGCTATCAGTGTCAAAACAAGTTTTATCATTTTAAAAAAAATAATATTTTCCCTCTCCCCTATTTAACTGCATAGATCCTTCATGTAGCAAGAGTTCAGTTCCCTTAGAAGTTAGCAAAGTGCTACTGTCCATCCATGGTCCTACATCATTTCAGTATCTGGTCTGAGTAACATTAATTGTTCATTTAAATATAGATAATACTCTCACTCAGTCTCTGTCATACCATTGTTCCTTGAGACTGGCAGTCTCAACATTTTTTTGAGATTGCCATTCTTCTGGTTCCGTATCCATAAAAATGGGTGAGTTTGCAAGTAAATGGAAATTCTCATTCTTTTTGCTATAGATACATGAAAACAAAATTTGTTCAGGATTTTATTTTCCCCTTGCATTTATTATTTTTAAAAAGTGAGTATATATTGGGAACAACGTTTCAAATTGCTGCTGCTTTTTGTATGTCTGCAACATTATTATTAAAATCAAATAGGGAAAAAGCCACTTTTTATGGCTTCCTTCCTTATTTATTTTGTGTAAATATTTGTTTGAAGTGCTAAATTTGAGTACTGCATGACGAATACTGCATCTCCTCCATGGCTGCATTCACCAGGGGTTTAAGGGAAAAAATATGCATAGTTGCTGGCTGCTGCTTCAATCTGATGTAGTTGAGAGACCTACAAATTACCATCTTCTTTCTAAATTTACAATTAAACAATAACAACAAAGAGTGTTTTGTCAGATGGCCAGTGGCTAAGATTATAAAGAGGGTTATATGTTGTCCCTTGCCAGCAATAGCAGGGGGTTGGACTTGGTGACCTAGGAGACTGATATTACATCCTGTTCTCTTGTGAGTATCTTTTGGCCTCTGGCTCTTAACCTAGTTAGTTAGTCATTAGTTGCCATGAAAGATGGGTCCAGAAGTGATTTTAATCATATGATATTAATGACTATTCCACTTCATATTTTTATTTATTAACAATATGGGATTTTTAGAAACGGTCAGCTGACAATCAGCCTCTGCACCACTGTGGAAACTGTGTTGAGCTCGCTACACTGCTCACTACTGGAACGGGTGGGACAGCAGGGCTTCGGAAAAAGAATTCAGTTGAGTTTCAATTGTTAATTGAAGATCTACAGATGGCAAAACTACTATAGTATAATCTGCTTTGAATTAAACTATCCTGAACGTAAATGTTATGTAGATGATAAAGAATAGTTCAATGTGGATTACTTGTGGCTGGTTTCTCTGGAAAAAAAAGTCTTCAGAGTTTAATGTGTTTTAAATAGTCGCGACAAATGCTGCCCTACCATTTTTCTGGAACATGATACTAATTTTGGCAGAGTTTTTTCTCATACATATTTACTTGGTTACTCGCTAACTACAAGTATCGAAAATATATTCCAGTAACCATAACCTCAAATTTCCAAATATAGCTATTCCATATATATCCAAGAATATAGGTCTCTAAAAATGTCAATTAAAAACAACATTCTGTTTATACTACAGCATTATAGGCACCTTAATTTCTTTTGAGGGTATAGAGTTGAAGGGACATCTTTTGGGAAGAGTAGCAAGGACTAACTAAATGTTATATCCTGGTAGAAGGGGATTTATCAAGTGAGTACATAATTCTTGATAGTTATTTAAAGAGTAAGACTTAGTGAATCTGTTGTGTTCCCCAGTCATAGCATCAAGGGGAAGCATTCAGGCTAAAGGCTGGTTCCCCTTCAAGAGAAAATTAGCAACTAGAATAGGAGGATGCAGCAGCAGTATTTCAAAGAGGAGAGCAGTTTTGTGCTGTTTTTAGATCATCTGCAAAACTAATGAAATCTGTTGCTGCCTCTCGCCAAGCTAACCATGTCTTCTTTACCTAGATAGTATGCTTTCTGGGTATGCAGGCTTACCCCCGGCTTTTATCTTGTGTCTAGCCCAAACCCCGAGACTCTCTGTGGTAGTTTATTTGTGCTTTGAACCAGACCTTTTTTGTGTGCCCATCTAGAGGTACAGATTGAAGCATCAGTTGCATGGGCCAGTGCAGGGTGTTTATTGGTAATGAGGAGGTGCCTATCTTTAGGAGGTGCCTAAGCCAGGGTAGTCCTCTGGCCTTCCTTTCTTCTGACTAGTCTTTGACATGCTGTGTAGTCAGCAACCAATAAAGGAGCTCCTTTGCATGGACAGATGCATGAAATTTTACTGCTAGACTTAGAGAAGCTGTTCCATCTTCCATGTCTGATTAACATCCTTCCCAGCCTGAAATAATATTAAAGCCAATACAGGCAGTCCTCAGACTTAAAACACAATTGGTTCCTGAAAACCATGTCTTAAGCTGAAACGTTGTAACTCTGAAACGATTTTCCCATAGGAAACAATGTTATAAATGAGGGATTCGTTCCTGAACCAAGGCCCAGTACCCTGTTTTCACCCAAAATAACCCAGAATTATGTACTCAGTCAAATATAAATGAGTAATATAGCTACATTACTGTATTTATATTGTAAATAGCAATCACTGATTTGGAAGGACTTCTTTGAAGGACTCTTGGCTGGACGTTTTGAAGGGATCTTGGCTGGAGTCTTCTCAGGAGTTTTGGCTGCAGGTTTTTCTGGAGTCTTGTCTGTTTTCTTAAAGAAAGTGTCCAAGGAAGTTTGGACAGATGTTCTCCAGGGAGATGGGTGACGCAGCAAACTTGTTCACTGGCATGGGTTGGAGTCAGATCAAGCGTTGTAAAGTCGAAACTGATGTCAGAAAGTTGAAACGGGCGTCAATTTATAAATGTTGCAAATACGAAATGTTGTAACTCGAAACATAAGTTGAAGACTGCCTGTACTGTCAACTGACTCTGTGTTTGATTTCCTGAACTCCCTCCTCTCAAAAATGTATGTACGTATGTACATAGATACAATTTTTAAAAAATAGTTAACTCATAATAGCTAGTGTGTATACTACCAATCTGGATAGTGCCATTTCTGAGGAAGTCAATGTCTGAAGGCAGGAGAGAGGCCTACCAAGCTGGTAAAAAAATAATACACTCTTCCATTGTCTTGGCAGGACTCTTGCTCCCCAATTGTTCTTACATGAGGCAGTCACCCAAAAAACACTGTCTGAGTCAGAGGACCTAAAATGAACATGGAGAAAATAATGACTCAGAAATGACCTGCAGTTTGAAAGTCATAGCAACCTTAGGAACACCTGGCATACCAGAGAGGAAAAGAGCAAGGGAGAAAAGAAAGGGAGAAGTCAAAGTGGTTTTTCCTGCTTTGAGGCTCAGTCAGAGCAAGAATGAGCATTGCTAAAGGTACTCTTCAGATAGCTACTTACCTACCCTAATGACCCCTGGACTGTGGCCCCTGGACCAAGATCAATGCCTGCTGATTTCCCTAAACCAGCACATCCTGCATTCTTTCAGTAGTTCAGGGATTGGATGGTCTATATACTGCTCCCTCCCATTCACTATAACCCTGTACACCAGCGATGGGGAGAAGATGTTCACTTCTGACAATCTTAGTTTGCTCCCGTGCAATTATGAGATGTAATGGCACGGTATGGCTTGCGTTTGCACTATTTGTTTTAACTCTAACGTTTGGATGGTTGCAGTGGTTTCTGAAAGACTGTTTATTTTAATGCTTGGTTTTAATACGTTAGCAATGATGTGACAGATCATGAACACTTTGGGAAAAAAAAAAAGTCAGAAAGCTGAACTCAAAGGGTTTGATAAAATATCACACGCACACGAGAGAGAGAGCGCCAGCAAGCTACATATACTACAAGAGCACTCAGCATTGCATTTCCTTATGGACATCTCATGATATAAGCATGATATAGGTGTACAAGGCACCTTTTTTTCCCCATAGCCTTTTGGAGCCTTCTTAGTTGCAACAGGTGCAATTTCACGTTTCCTATATTTTGCCTGTAAACCATCAGTGTCCTAAGCTCACGGTGGGCAAACATTTTCACCCTTGCTTTTGCAGATGTGCAGGACAGCACCACAGTAAGATATCTGACAAACACTTCTGTAGGAAGAGCCATTTTTCTTTCAACCTATCACATGCACAGCTGCAGAGTGTGAAATGAAACCTTCCTCTGCCAGAGGAAAAGGAATATCATGGGATGGTTTCATAAGCTGTGGTGGTAGATGATAAACAGGGTTCCCTCATATAGGGGCACAGATATCCCATTGACAGCCATCTAGGGAAAGTCATGCTCTTGCTTGTCCGCATAGGTCAGCGTGAGATCTTGGTGTTTTGGTATCATGCACCTTGCCAGGCCATTACTTGTAGACCCGTTATTATGGTCAACCAAGGCCTGCATAACTACGATAACAAATATAATTTGTGGTTGATGTATTCATGTTCATTGTGTGGTAGGCAGATGGAAGGCACACAAGTGCCATCAGTGGCTGCACAGCAGTTTGGGAAGCTCATGGTGATAAGCAGTATTAATCACCTCAGAAACTCCATGACCACAGCTCTGACAGTTGTCTTGCCTACGCCATACAGGTTAGTTGATCTGCAGGAATCTCAAGTAGCCAGCTGATGTCCATGTAGCAATAGCTGCTCACATTTGGACTGGTGCAGCCTCCCTCCTTTGTGTGGGTTGGCCCTGCAGGACGGGTATTTTGCTCACACAGCTCCACTAGAGTTAGTTTCCTCATGCAGAAGGCCTAACATTTTTGGTTGGCCGTCCCAGTAAAGTGAAGATGCTGTTCCACTGATCTGTGCCTGCTGCTTCACACAAGCATGGTTAGCTTACATATGTGCAGTCTGTAGTAACTGTAGTAACCTCTACAGCACCCAGCATGAATGAACTCCTCTCTGTAACCTTCCCGAGTTAAAAAATTGCAGTGCCCTCCACTATAACTCTCCGTATCATGCTGCAGTAACAGTGCGTCTGTAGTTAGAAACAGATTCCCTTGTGTGTTGGATCCATGTTTTGACACAGGCTGGAATAGATCGGGACAAGAAATGTGCAGTACAGTAAGTGTCTCAGTGGGCATGTCTACACTTGTGCTTTAATGTGTATTAGCCTATTTTAATGTTCATTCAAGCATCACAAAAAGTGCTCTTCAGTTAATGTACATTAACATAGCCTAATACGCCTTTTTCTAGTAAGTCACAGTGGAGGTACTAAATTTAATGTGCGTTACCTAAAGTGAATGGATGAATGTGTAGGCATACACAGTTAGACAAGTTAGGGGGCTAAGACCACATTGACATATGGCCCCAGGAAAGAAGGACAAGTTCTCCCACAACAGATTGTGAACCAGTTTCTAGAGTGCTCAAATTAGGAAGGAACCAGGACCCCTGGGGTATACTTCTTAGAAATATAAACACTAATTCAGTTAGCTGCAGTCCCAGTAAGGACACAACTACCTAGGAAAGGGACATGCATAGTTCTGCAGCATGGGTATTCACAGGTGGGTGTAGGAAGTCTGCCTGCACATCTCTTGCAGGGAGGTGTTCAGTGATCACCCAGAACCAAACATCTCCCTTCATCATCCAAGTGTTAACTGATCAGCTTTGTGTACTGTGAGCCTCTGCACAACATAACAACTAGTTTTGAGCAGCTTCATGCCAGAACCTCTTCAAGGTACATCTTCCTATATTGAAGGACTTAGACCTGGGTACGTCCTGCAGGGTGTAGACCTACCCTTTGGGGCAGGAATTGTCTTTTTTTGTGTTGTATTTGTATAGTGCCTTGCACAGTGAGATCCTGGTCTAGATCTCTTGGATGCTACTCCTATGCAAATAAAAATGTAAAGTGTAAGCTGCTGCTACGATGCATTTTTAGGTAGAACACCTATTTGATTGCCTCGAAAAAGTAGTAGCAAAGTAATGTCTTGGCTCTGAAACACCCCCGCTGCTAATTTTAATCCCTGTTTTATTTTGTTTTATGTTTCTAGTAAGGAATTTAGGAATCTTATTGTGTGGTTGAGCTGGTGACTGAATCTTCACTTCATAGTCTCTGTATAAAAAAAGTATGTGTATTAACAGGATGTATTTAATACACACAGACGAAAGAATGCTTTGTGGAAGGAAGCTATTGTGCATTTTTGGATCTCTCTGCAATTCCTGTGGAGCTTCCCAAGTCTCACTGACACAGAATGGCAGAGGAAAAGACCTTCTTGCTTTAAGCCTGAGTGGAGAATAATAGGGGGAAGAAATGGCAGAGGGGGAGGGGGCATCAGCTGCTTTGGAATGCAGGGATGATTGGTATTGGCACTCATGATCCAAGCATTTAACACTTTTAGTTCTTGCTACCCCCAACTGGGGCTTTGCATTTACAATGAGGTTTATGCTGTCCCTGCAGTGAAAGTGGCTCTCTTGGAGGACAGTAACTGTTTCTCATCCCAGTCCATTTTTCTCAACCTAGGTAGTCTTAGTTTTGGTAGGTAAAAATAGGAAATTGGTCTCTGATGGCAATCTTTACTGATATTTAAGAGCTATTTAATTTTTCCTCTTTCATTTCTTGTTTACTATCTGACCTGTTTATTGGGTGACTTTTTTTTTTATTTGTGGTATATCACGGTTTCTTAACATGGAAAAGATTCTCTCTCTTAAACTGCAATGTAGTGAAGCCATGGGTATCTTTATTGTGAACTGACAAACCTGTTTTTAAGTTAAGAAGCTATGTCAAATAATGGACAATTCCTTTCCACCCTCCCCTCTCCATAGCCAGAACTGTGTATGTTTTGTTTCCCCAATCACCTAATGATCAATCTGTTTCTCTACTGAAAAAAAATGTTCCATGTTGAGATGTCAAACTTACTTGATGAATATTAGAAGAGGTAAAACACTGTGTTTGGAGATGTTTTCGAAGGGGGGATAACACTTCCTACAACATCTTGAGCAGGTTTTATGTTTTAAGAGCAAAATGAGATGTTAAGCATCATGATCAACTCCCTATTTTATCGAAACAAAAGTTTTTGCTAATTACCTTAATTTCAGAATGTAATCTAGTAATCCTGTTCATACTGATTCATTTTTGCATCTGTAAAACCATCATCATATATATTTAAATGCGTTTCCTTACGTGGCAGCAAATTAACATTTTAGAGTTGAAGCAATAGCCATTTTAATTACTATCACAGTCCACCCTAGTTTGTGAACAGGTATGCTTAAAAACAAAAATACCCATTGTCACCTCTACTTATCATCATGTGAACATCAAACTTAGAAACCTTCCTTTTATTTGGTATCTAAGTACTATAGGTCTTGTTTGCCATTCTTCTTACTATCATGAGATAGCGTGAAGGCAGAGCAGTTGCAGACTGAGTTTTTGTACTCTGCAGCCAATGTTATCAGATGCTAAGATAGCATAGATAGATAGGATCTGGCAAACTAAAATCTGTCCTGTAAAAGCTCATTACTCTCCAAACAAATTAGTCTATACGGTGCCACACTTTTTCCTAGCTTTGGACTAATGCTACTTCTCTAGATCTTGAGATAGTAAATTCTTTGTATGAGAGCTTCTTCAGCTCCTGTCTAAATACTAGCTACTTCCTATCTATAAACTATCTGAGGAGGAACAAAGTGGTGTTATAGCTGTGATGTTCCAGGAAATACTTAAGAAGCTAAGGTTTTTTTGGCAGTATCTTTGAATGGACCAATGATATATTTGGGAGAGATGTTAGACAAGCTTTGGTGCATGAAGCGCTCTTCAGATCTGGCTATTATCAACTGGAAAAAAAAGCTTTCCCCCCCAAAATCTCATTTCTTGAAAGAAATGAAGAACTGCTGGAGTGGATACCTCCTTTTGGCAGATCCCCTATGAATGAGGATTTTTGACCAAGTACCCTCTCATAGAAAAACTGATGGGTTTGGACTCCTGAGCTGCTTGCAAGTTTTGGTCCTTTTCCCTTAGTAGTTCATTAGTACATTAGGCAGCAGGTCTGTGTAAGCTCCAGAGCCTTCTGAAATGAGGGAGGAACTCTTGTGCTACTTTTGATGAAATGCAGGGGCTCAGCAGATCAAAAAATCTTAAAATGACCCTATTGCAGTACAACATTAAACGACTAAATACACTTCAAGATTTTATGTACAGAAGCCTCAGCCTGCTTAGACCCAGAGTAAACACAGCAGAAATTTTATTCCAGATTTTGGAAAAGTATTCATTAGAATAAATTAGAGACAGAGAATCAACATGGGTGCAGAAAGCATTTTGGACAGGTCTTAATCGAAACTTATCAGAGTCTCTTTACTGCAGAGAGATTACTGTCAAGCATTCTTCTGTGGTGGGGGAGAGAAGGGTTGGATACAAAAGGGAGAAGAGGTAAAAGAAATACTCCTTTTTGCTGATGTTCATAGAATACCAGGTGGCTGGGCAACTGAGGGACAGGTGCTCTTCTGCTGACTGGATGAGCGCAATAACTGAGGCTCAGCGATGCGGGAGAGAGTCTCTGGAGCTAAGCAGAAACCAGCCAGGCTCCTGACCCTTTTAGAGAGTTTCTTCCACTAGTTTGGTCCATGAAATCTCTCTTTAATCACCAGCAGGGGTGGTGTGTGGGTGGAGCCCTATCTCCTCATTCTTTCATTCACTGCTACAACCTGATTTCCGACACACCTGCTTTGGTCCGTTAATTACAATTTGGAGCTTAATACATTGCACTGGAAGCACTGGGAGTCTGTTTTAACAGATAGCAGATGCAGACAGACTGCATTAAGAATAATTTTTGTTGGAACTGATCTAGTCTCTGCCTCTTTGTATCAAGGCTCATTTTTACTGAAATTGTAATGTTTTATGAATTTCCAACTACTTCTCACACTTGAGCTTGCAGTTGGGGTAGATCTGTAGGTTCCAGTTCCCAGCAGAGCTGTGGTCAGTTGAAAGCAATGGCAGGCCACAAGCAGGCCACATGGGTGTCGAGACTCTTCAGGTTACAGCAAAGCAGGCAAGGTTGGAGAGCTACAGGTGGTACAGGTAAGGTGAGCAATGACGAACAAAACCAGGTGGGTATAAACTGAGAGGGAAAGCTGTAGTAACTTCAAAGAAAAATGTAGACGTTAGAATAAAATGTGTTATACAAGGAACTGCCATGATTTTATAGTAAATGTGGATCTCTAAGGAAGATATGGGAATGGGGGGGGGAGTTCCTTTCATATGCCTCCAAAGCTAAAAGCTGTTCTTGTCTCAGGATCAGCCAAGATGCTGAATTGATGTCCAGGCTCCTAATGAGGAATTTGTGTTCCATGTCTACCAAGTACATGAACAATTTTCTGTGAGAGGCCTTCCGGCTCTTTTCTTTATATATGCCTAACTAGTTCTGCTGACTTCCTACAAAGATGTAGTTGAAAGTCACGATGATGTTGGATGATCCCCATGTAGAATATCTGTGATCATTCCTTCAGATTGATCAGGTTCCAGATACACATCCTTTTTATGCTCTTTTTAGGGAAAAAGGTCTCCCCAGAGTCAGTTGTCCTCCTCACAGAAGTGGTGGTCATAGTCCAGAAGGCCTAACCAAATTCTGCTCCAGAGAAGGGGGAAGAGTTCATCTGTTTTTCCCTTTAGCACCAAGATGGAAGGGCTTTGGTTTTAACCAAGCACGTCATGGAGACTTAATATTTCAAAGTAATGTGGAAATTTGGCACATTTAACCTACTTGCCTCTTTTTTTTCTTTTATCATCAAAATGGAAGAAAATCCAGCAAGGCAATTAAAAGCCCACAAAGGATTGATTATGTGTTGCTTTCATTGTTTGCAATGAGAATTCTGTGTACTTTTTAAGGATGACTTGTCAGTAGTTTTGTCAGCTTTAAATGTCTCTGAATTGTGAGTGTAGATCCTGTCTTTATTTATCTGAAGCAGTAAATTTTGAGTTGCAAAAGCCGTGGGTAGGAGGGTTCCATCCTGAAAATGAAACCGGGGTGCAAGCCACAGGGCTGTTTGACTCAGAAGTTAGCTGCTCTATGGATATGGATATTAGTAAACTAGTCCTTTGTGTCCCCCCACAAAAATACCATCCTTTCCCTGAACTTTCTTCATTATAGTTTTTCAAGAGTGTACTAGAAATAAAAATGATTGAAATCGAACAGGATGGAAAAACACCGATTACCAGTATAAGCCCTGCTTGACAGTGCCTTGGAAAGCAAGATGTTGCATACACTTTACGTTGAGAGGAGGTTCTGAGGGTACAAACACATTTTTGATGAACACAGGCAGTGATTTCAGATGGGGCACTCGGGCTTCATCTGCCTAAAGGCTGTAGCTTTCATGTTTTAACATACTGTTAATAAAGCTTCCAGGCAGTCACCTGATTAGCATATCTGAATTGTATTATTTGGGGGGTTTTGGTAAAAATTCATACCGCTAGTTTTTTGCTTGTTTCCAAAAAAGAAGCACCTGCCCACCCACAAAATAACCCCCAAACCATAACCCCAATCTGGCTTCATTGCAAAATCTTATCCCCATTATCTAAATCGGAATACATGTGCTGTTTTTGTAGCTCGTGTTGGTCACTGGGATATCGTAAGTGGTAGTATGCAACCACCCTTTGCAGCCAAAGATTAGCAAACATTTATTATATCATGCACTTTCCATGGGGAAAACACTTCTTTTTTTTTTTTTTAGTAAGATGTGCCTTCTAGGCATGCATTTTCTTCCTATTCATTTGTTTTCTTTTCTTTCTGGATGAAATCAAATCAGCTTGCTGAGGCTGCAAAATCACAGAATCATTTGTGTTGGAAGGGATTTCAAGGGTTATGTAGTCCAGCCATTGGCACAAAAGCAAGAGGTGCTATTTGTGAACCATCCCAGACAAATACTTACCCAGGCTCTTGGCAGCTTTCAAAGGTGGAATTTCTACAACTCCCCTGGGTAGCTTGTTCAATTGTTTTACTGTTCTGATAGTAAAACTGTGTTTTCTGGGATTTAATCAAAATCTTTCTGGAAGTCTCAACCCATCTATTTGGCTCCCTGTTTGGTTCTATTCTTTGCTTTTCTCTCGACGATTAGTGCCAAGATTACTTCACTGTTCATTTTGAAATAATTCCTGACCCTGATGATGAAGAAAATGTCCTTAGTTTGTTCAGATATTTTAACAAGCATGCACATTTCTTGGGCTGCTTTGTGTAATTAATGCCCTAAATTATCAAAAGACGGTTTCCTTTTTTAAACTGGGATAGGTAGAAGGTAAGACAGGTTGGCACCAACTGACAGAGAATTGAACAGCATTTTACCTTGCAGTTACTTGTCCCAATAACAGATAGAAAATTGGGAGGTGAAAATCACTTACTGTTATTGTCTTATTACAGCGTAGCATCTCTAGCCTTCCTCTTGTTTTCAGGGGAGGCCTGTTCCTGCAGAGTTTCATGGGAATGGGCTTCAGAGCTCACGTGGGACATGATGTAAGATCTGGACACCTTTTACGTTCAGGATCTTTTACAAATTTGCAAAACCTGTCTTAGTCTTATTTTTTCTTCTAGTAAATTATTTCTGATAACTGAACATAACAAAACCTGAAGCTGTTCTTGAAAAAGGAAGGGCTACTTGAAACGTTTATTTTATTTTCATAGTTTCATAGTTTCTAGGGTCGGAAGGGACCTGAGCAGTTCATCTAGTCCGACCCCCTGCCATGGCAGGAAAGAGTACTGGGGTCAAATGACCCCAGCAAGATGTTCATCCAACCTCCTCTTAACGACCCCCAGGGTAGGAGCCTGCACCGCTTCTCTTGGAAGCTGGTTCCAGATCCTAGCCGCCCTGACTGTGAAGTCGCGCCTCCTGATATCTAACCTAAACCTACCGTCTGCCAGCTTGTGACCGTTATTCCTGGTCACTCCTGGAGGCGCTCGGGGGAACAGTGACTCCCCCAGTGCCTGCTGATCCCTCATGACTAGTTTGTAACAGGCCACTCGATCCTCCTCAGCCTTCTCTTTTGGAGGCTGAACAGGTTCAGGTCCCGTAGCCTCTCCTCATAGGACCTGCCCTGCTGTCCCCTGATCGTGTGAGTGGCCTCCTCTGGACCCTCTCCATGCTGTCGACATCCCTCTTGAAGTGTGTTAGTTTATGTTAAAGGAGTTAGTTAGAGCAGAGGTAGCCCCAGACATTAATTGCCCTCCAAATTTGTGTTGTGACTTGATAATATTTTCTTGCTTGTTTGTTTTTAAACAATTTTTTCCTTCCCCCACGCAAATGTAGGAAACGGACTTAAAGGAAACTGGTTATAAAGAGGATAGTGACAAGCTTTTCTCTGTAGCTGCAGGGGCAAGAGAAGGAGCAATGGTCTTAAATTTCAGTAAGAGAAATTTAGGTTGGGATTAGGAGGAACTTTCTCACTATGAGGGTGGTTGAGAATTAAAACAGGCTGTCCAGAGCGGTGGTGGAGTCTCCATTTTTGGAAAAGAGCAGGTTAGACAAACACTTGGCTGGGATGACTTAATTCAGGGTGACCATGCCTCGAGCAGGGCTCAGACTGGTGACCTGATGAGGGTGCTTCCAGCCCTACTTTTTTATGGTTCAGCTGTAGTGCTGTCAAATGTACAAAGCAAACAAATAAGAAAACTAGAGAAATTTGCTTCCTTATTTGTTTGTTTATAATAAACCTAGGTTTTCACTAATTTCAATGGGAATTATGGGGGCTTAGCACCTCCAAAATCAGCCCATTTATAACCCTAAGCATGGATTTAGGTAAGCAACCACTTAAAATATTGGCCTTCTTCCCTTTGCTGACGTCAAAGTACTGTTTGTTATTAAAAGTAAAGGAGTTAGCTAAAATATTGTATTCAGAAATCCTTTTCCTGTTTTTTCAAACTATGACCTCAGGCATAATGTTGGACAGAAATGTGAAGGAAGTTACAGTGCATATAATTTAACGTAAATGTTGCAAATTTGAAGAGAGCCCCTTTTCAAGGCATAGATTTGACATGTAACCAGATCATGGTTTAAATGAATTTGCTTGTAAAACAATTAATCAGTCAAGACCTAGCAAAGCTGTTGGGGAAAATCTGCTTATCTAAATAAAACATGGAAAGGAAAAATGACTGTGCATTGCGCAGTCGTGATCAGGTAGTGCTTCTGTAAGCTTATTAGCGAAACTGTACAAATACTGAGTTTTTAAAGGTGCTAGCTCTATGATAGTTGAGTATTTTAAAATTACCTACTTTCTATCCTACTTTCTTCTTGTATATCAAGAAGAAGAGAAAATATGTAAATTACACAGGACATAAATTGTTCTATCTGCACCCCCAATTATAAGGAGGATTAGAAAGGAGGAATGTATGCTATCTAGCTTAGCAGGTTATTATTCAAAGGAGAAATTATGCTTGGATATGGACAAAAGTGAGAAAGCCATAAACAAAAGAGATGACAAGAACCTCCTTCCCCTGCTCTCCGTTTATAACCCCACTCTTGCTTTATAACCCCACTGATTTCTCTGATTTGGTTAATTGTTGAGGGATGGTTCTGGAACAGTGTATGTATTGAACTCCCTTGCTTCCCCCCTCTTTGCCAAGCCCTCTGCTTCACCAGGTGTTAGTAGAATGTACTATATGAAGAAAGGAAATGATGATTTTTTGTTGTTGTTGTTGTTCCATGCTCTTCAGACCGGCATAACAAGTATTCATTAATTTCCATCTGATAAAACTGGAGGTTTTTTGGTGGCTAAAAATTGAAACAGGAAATGACCTGAGATACAGTTTCCATGACACCCTGTCACTCATATCCAGTTTTCAAGAAGATGAAAGGCCAAAGCAGTCTTTTGATAGTGAGCAACTAATTGGGTGGCTGATAGAGGGAGATTTTTAATGTGAAAAAATAAAGGAGAAAAAAGCAGAACAGCTGTGTTTTGGTGCAGATATATAATCCCCAGATAAAACACTCCAAGGACAAGGAAACCTAGTAGTGCTTGTATAAAGCTTGCAGTAAAGAAAAAACTAAAATCAGTGGAAGCACTGAGATTGCTTTTTGAGGAAATTCGTATATTTGTATTCCAATTGAAATATCTGTAGAGAACAGGGTATTAACTAATACACATGTGAAATTGGACTTACACAAATCATTTTATTGCATGCAAACTGTTTTTATTTTATGCGATTCTTTTTTTAGGCAAATGAAGAGAACATGGCTGCATGCATAGCTGTTTTTCCAGAATCCCTTATCTTTCTAATCAATATATTTTTCTTTAGAAAAATGTATGACTGATGTGCCTAATACACTGCAGAAAGCAGTTTGCTTCTTTTCAGATACTATAACTTATTTAAATGTAGTTCGCTTAGATTGAAAGCTTATGCGTTTCTTCAGTTTTGATCATTGGATTGCTCCTTCTCTGATTATGTTTACTGAAAATGTTCTAGTACAAAAAATAACACCAAAACTTATCCTCCAGTGAAAGTGCAGATTAAAATGAGTGATTTCCACTATGTGAATAGTGAGGATTCTGATTAGAATCTGGATATAAATGCAGTCCTTCTCTGGTGGCCATGAACCTTCCAAATTGTGGTTAAGAACATGTTTGCAATAACGTGAAATCCGTAACAGGAGGGCTTTTCATGACTAACTACATCATTCAAGGACAGTAAGGCAGATTAAATGTAATTCTAGATCTTTAGACAATTTAAACCAAGTGGATAGAATGCAGAATACCAGCCTTCCTCTGGCTGATTGCTGTTGGTGGGGAAAGAGTAGTTGATAATGCTGTTGCCATTACATCAGGTACCAACATCTGTAAATAAAGAAGACTGTATTTGTGCCCTTGATGTGACACTTATTCTTCCTCCAATCCTTATTTTTCCTACTTTGGGAACTCCCACTAATGTAACTTTTATCTTACTGAAGATTGGTACTAGACCCTGAGGAAATAAGTCACCAGAAGGGCAAAAAAGCTGGCTTCTATTTGTTTCCCCCTCCCAGTAACTTGATTGCCCCTAGAGGTGCACCAATACATTGCTCTATATTGTATTGGCACTGATAAATGGAAAATTGACATTATTGGCAATAGGCATTTCTGGCTGATGTGGCTGATAATGTTGCTGATAAATGCTGCTTGTGTGCGCAGCCTCAGCGGGCACACAGCCAGCCCGGCAGCTAGGAGAGCAGCGTCTGGCTGGTAAGTCTGTTGGGGGAGAAGGGGCATGGGGGAGGGAAGGGGCGTAGGGGGCACATTGAGGCAACCATAGTTAAGGAAGGAGTGGGTCTGGGATGGGGCAGGTGCTGCACAGCCAGATTGGGGTGTAGGATGGAGCCGCAAGGAACTCATCTGGAAGGCAGGGAGTAGGGTGGCTCCTGCCTCTGCGTGCACCTCTGGAGGAGGCATGCAGGGCATGTTCCCCCTGGATTTGTGTGCGGGGTGAGGGCAGGTTGCAGCTTCAGACTGGGGTTTGGAGGTGGTGCTGGGCTCTTCCCAGCACAGTGGTAGTGCTGGGGCTGCGTTCGGGGCAGGCAGCGGCAGTGCTGGGAGCAGGCTATGTGAGGCTGCACACCTGCTGCTGTGCAGTAGGTGTCCGGCAACGTTACTGTGCAGTAGTAACAAGCTACTGCTCAGTAAGCATCTTGTGTAGATGCAGCCAGTTAGTATCAACCAGCACAGTGCTGGTGAGAGCACTCTTGCCAGTTGATTAGGGATCTACCTCAGTAAATCTGAAAGAGCCTCTCATGATAAAACCCTCCTGTAAACCCTAGAGGGTTACAGAGATCTTGGATTCACATAAAGAGACCTTTTAGAATTATGCCTTTGGTATAGGATGCTTAGGGTTAAATAAAATACCCAGAACCAACTGGGTCTCATATGGCAGGAGCAATTATGTGAAAGTTGGACTAGAAGTTTGGACCCTCATCCCATCATTTCACTGTTCTTGAAAAAGCTATTTTTTTTATTTAAACCTTTTTAAGCCTTGGAAATAATCTTCAACTAAGAACCTACACAAATCTGAAATAAACTTCTTATATTCATTTTTAAACCAAAGGAGTACCCAAAGGGGAGATATTCAGTATCCAGTTCTTATTTGTTCTCCTGCTATTGAGAGTGCCTGCATTTTAAATTGCCTTAAGCATGAGTTTGGGAGCTGAATTTTTCTGAAAAGTCTTCAGATGATTGAAGATGCTGTGCTTTGAATACCACCTGCTTTATATGTAATTGTTTGCACCAGAGCTAAAAACTGCTGCCTCTTGGTCTTAGGAATATTAATGTAATAAAGGAGAGGCAAGACAGGATCTTATTCCCAATGGTATGATGTGAAATTTATTTTTCACAAACTTGTGGTAGTCAATAGCTCTAAGTTAGCACAAGATGTAAAGGTATTTTTTCCCCAGTGTTCTGCCTACCATAGTGCCCAGTTTATTTCATTCATTTTATTTCTTATAGGAAACCTTTAAAAGGATATATTGGCTGTTTCGACTTTGGATGTGGGTTGACCTCTAGCTGTACCATGATGTGTGAATAAACTCTGTCCTAGGGTTAAAACATCTTCTTGCTGAAAATGATTATATTCTTTTTAATTTTTTTAAAAGGCTTTTGCTATCTAGTATCTAGCATCTACTTTTGATTTGATGGGCAAGGGAATGGCAGAGGCTGAAAATACATGACATACAAAGTTCTAAGGAAAGCTGGGAATTCAACAGGTGTAATTTCCAAGCATATCAGTTGAATAGTCTTTACCTGTACTATAGTGCGCGCACGTGTGTGTGTGTGTGCACGCACATGCATGGTTTTGTTTTACTTTTTCAAGTGATGTCAAGACAATGCAGTTATTTTTGTTTTGAAATTATCCTTGATGCATTCAGGTAATAAGGGGTGTACTTGGTGGACACTCTCATGGACCCAGAGGGACTGCCTTCCATCTTCAGCTTCTGTGCAGAAATGAAGTTTATTTCTATATGGAGACTTTTTACCATCTTGTACCATCTTGTACTTTTCCCAGAGCCCAATGAAGGGACTTTGATCCCGAAAGCTTGCAGTAAAGGACAGTTTGCTTGCGATTTCCCAGTTGATCTAATAAAAGGTATAATTTTGGAACCAAGAGTTCTAATTTTTTGTTATGTCTTTAGATAATAAAGCATGTATAACTCGTTTTCAAAAGCTGTTCTTTGTATTTCATTGAAATGGAGGTTATGATGGACACTCCGCATTCTTTACCATGAACCCTGCCTCCTATCAAATGGAGAAAATAAGTTTAACTTTTTCATATTGCTACATTTTGTGAGCTAATTAGAACTCTAATTTAGAACTCAAATAGCTCAGTGTCGCTGGTGGTTTAAGCTTTGTTTTTTATTTTTAGAGTCTTAAACAGCTTTTTCTTAGCAGAAAGAACAGTATCTAGAATGCTTTTTCTTCAGGATGGTTGGATTTGTACCAGGGTATTATTTCATCCTATTCAACTTGTTTCAAGTTGGCCTATATTATCTGACAATGTAGTGTTCCCCACTCTTCTGAGAATACTGAGCTTTTCCGTGAACTTCTTCACAGACTTTGTGGTCGACAGTATTCCTTGTGTCATTATCATTACCCAAGTGATGTTCCTGCCACCCTCTTCATTGTTGTGTTGTAGCTTGGACCTGTAAAAACTTGTCATTATGTAATGTTTGGCCCTCTATATCCTGGTCTCTTTCTGACTTTCTTACACAAATTATACCCATCCATGTTGATGCAGCTCCATTCAGGCTAACTGAACTTTGACATAAGCCCTTTATTAAAACATAAAATTAAAAAGTTTGTATGTTCTTTATTCTTTGAATGTTTAAGGAAGCAGCTAACTAAAAGAAAAAGAAAAATGTAAAACTACCTTGGTTCCTAGTATTGGTTGACTATGTTGCTGCCTTGTATGAAGATTTTATTAGGCAGCAGCTGAGTACGTGCCAGTTTTTCTTTTCAGACTGAGCCTCGGGGACTGCTTGTTAGCTCCCTGGCTGCCTCCGAAAGAGGATAATGTAAAATTAATGTATGAAGAAAGGCCTGCAATCTGACACTCTGGGAATGCAGGTGGTCTGGAGTGATGTACAGAAATTAAAACAACATGCTAATCCCCTCTGTGTTAATGGATGAGTGGCTGGTCTTCTATGTTTTAAAATATTGTCTGGTACAGTAGTCCTGGTGGGTTCTCTACCCCTTTTCCCAGTGTCATACAGTGATGAAGCTACGGAAATATGGGAGTATTTCTCTATTTTGTCAGAGCATTTTTATGTTATTGAATAATTTGCAAGAATTTTGAGGGATAGGAAGGAGCTTACATAATTTTAGAATTGGGAAAAATATTTTTCTTATGGTTATTGCATTCCACTTACGCATCCAGTATATGCTAATGTTAAACACGTATTCCAAGGTGAAGATGCATGAAACTGGTACAAACTATTTTGCAGTTCTTATTTGGTCAATTGTTTCCTCTTCCTTCGCTTCCCCAATTGCTTCTTGTTAGCAGAAGGGAACTAATTTTAGTCTGATAAATAACCAGCTTCCCGTTTAATATTTGCAAAGTCTGAAATATTCCTTTAGAATGGCTGACTTTACTATAGTTATATGAGGAATCATCTTATATGCTTTCCTTCTATCTGTTGTGTATGGTGGGGAATAGACTTGAGCTTAATAAGTGGATTTTTAATAACAATGTGCATTACTACAGAAAATCTTCAAATCTGATATTATTTTTGCAGTGCCATAAGAGTGTGTGATAGTGCTTTCCAGACCGTTAAGACTATGAGTAAAATTTTAATAAGGTGTTTAAAAATATGAATTAGGTCCCCAAGGCCCATTTTTAAAGGAAACTTGGAATAAAATAAAATAAAAAAAAAGATAAAGGCGTTCATATGTATCTGCTTTTATGAAGCTCCGTGGGACTTTAGATGCTTCTTGAACATTTAACTCTGTCATTACCTCACAGGACTTTTTCTGGAAGGGCCAGATTGCACGTGGTTTTGTGGGGATGGTGTAGGGGAAGGCAGACTTGGAAACGTGTTGCTGTTGTAGCCTTGGATTCTCCACTCCACTCCCCACCAGGGAAAGCTAGTGGCTCAAATGATTCTGAGTGAGACTGGCAAAAGGTGGAGCTGATTTTGGCTATCAGGGCATCATAGGGTCTGGGGGCACAGCTCTGGGAAGACTTTAGATTGAAAAAATGCAGGAGGTTTTCAGGTACGCTCTGTGTCAGACAGTGGAACTCCACTGCAGGGTCTACATCTGCTAAACCTACGCGCAGGTTCTTTGTATGCGGTTTCCGCAGTCCCGCAGTAGGTGAAGCAAAGGCGTAACAAGGGCTGGTAGCAAAGACTGGGGAAGGGGAAGACATGGTCAGTTGCTGCTGCTGATTAAATAAAAAATTGTCTTGAGGGTTATGTAAGTTTCCTTTGTCCCTTACTTTGCTAAGGGAGTTTGTCATTATAACCATTGCAAAAAACCTTCTTTTTATTGCTGTGTATGGTTTTTATATTTTGAATAGGGAGTAAAAACATGGCAGATAGGGTCAAGAAATTGGATTCAGGTATAGAGGCCTCATGGTAGAAAAATACCACAGCAGAAGGCAGGATATAGAGAGCAAGGGAGTGTCTAGTTAGGCGTGTTCCATGTAATGAAGCAGGCAGGCTGAGGAGCGAAATGATGTGTGCAGTGGCATTCTGTTTTTACGAGAAAACTTACAGAGTTAAAAACACAAACCCCATTGTTAGTGAAACCTTCAGCACCCTCTTATGTTTCTGAACGTGCAAATTCAACCCCTAGCTGCTGCGAGTTTTCTGCTTGTAGGTAGGTTCAGTGAGAACACCTTCATTATGCAGAATGCACCATGTGTGTCCTCACATTCTGCTGGCTTGGCTTATTGTTACTCAGCTTCATTAGGTTAGGGAAATACCAGCAGGGTGAGGGTTAACGTCATCTCAAAAAAGCCTGTGTGTGGCCATGTATTTAAAAATCTATTTCCTTTTGTAGGCAATAATAGTATCCTTTGTAGGTAATAAGTAGAGTATAGATAGAATAGATAGTATTCTATCTATTTCTAATGCATTCACTCCCATTCTGTATGCATAAAAATGTTTGGCCGAGCATTCTTAGGAAAATATGCTACAAAGCCGAGTCTAGCATTATTTATAAGACAACTAACATAGAATCTTAGTCTGCCCTTAGATACGTATGCATGTGCTTTGTATGTGTTGCTGAGGTCAGAACTCATTTTCATATTGTCACTCATAAAATGATTTTGAATTTTTGTATCCTATACCACAACTTTGCAATACTCTGTGAGCCAGTTTTTAAATATGGTGTTGTTGATTAGAAAACGCAGTTTTGTATTTGGACTTTCAGATCAATACTGGGATTCTCTTTTCTTTTAAAGAGTGATATTAAGTGTTTCTTCAGCTGTGCCCAGCAAACTGCTATTTCTAGTGCATGCTCAGAGATGGTAAAGTAAAGATAAGACTCATCTTGAATTTGACTGGGGGGGAAGGTTGGGAAGGCTGAAAAATATTCCTGGAGGAACTTCTACTAGCATTTAAAAGCAACTGGTTCATTATGTAGGTGTTGTTTGAGCTCGAAGGAGAAGCTGGAAGATTCAAGGTGGGTTGTTTTTTTTTTTTTGGTGCAGAGAATATTTTTTCTATAAAATGCTTAGTTAGCACTGAGAACTATGGAAGCTTTCCTGCAATTTTTAGCTCATTTTTAGGGTAGGTGGAGCAATAGCTATGTAGTAAAATAAACTGTTCCCCATAAATGTGACGGTTCAGGTAGCTGCCAGAAGAGTAATACAGAGAACAAGAGCAAGATAGGATTTATGTGGGTGAAAATAAGTTTTAGGGAGACAGTAGGGACCCAGTTTTCATTTATCCTAAGCCTTTGTCACCACACCGGTAATGTAGGTGCTGATTATTTACTCCCACTTCAGCACCCATACAGTGTGTGTGTGTGTGTGCGCGCGCGTAATTTATATGTATTATATTTAGTATAGAGTAAAGGACATTCTGGCATAGAAGTTGTTTGATGTCTACATCTGGTAGGAGACACAGTGGTTAAGTCACTTTATGATGGCTTCAGATTATCTTTAATTTCCAAGAGCCAGCCCAACCTCCTTCCTCTTTGGGGCTTGTCAGGGGTAGGTATGAATTACAGCTGGTGAAGCAGGCTGGCAACATTAACAGAGACCTTTAATCAAAGGACTCGGAGGCTATAGCTTTTTTTGTTGGCTAATCTTTGTATAGCCCAACACTGTTAGATTAAGAGGAATAAAATGTATTCCCTGTTACCTGCCCAGCCCCAGAACTTAAAAGGAATATGCACTTATTAGGAATATGCCTCACTAGAAATACACATTTATCCAAATAATATAAACAGTGGTCCTGAAGCACAGAGCACTGTCAGTGCTGTGTGGTATTAGTGGTACTGAAACTATAAGTAATGGTTTTGAAGAAAAACACCTAGGAGGTGCTTTAGTTCAAAAGTGCACGGCTGTCATTTTCCCCACGCTGATGCGCATTTCGCCGCTTATACAACTGCAAGTGGCGCAATGCCTCAGCTCACATGTGGAGCAGACTCAGTTAATTGAGTCTGCTCTGAAGCGGTGGATCTCTGGCTGGAAAAAAAGTATGTGTATAGATGCCCTCAGTTGCATAGGGCCCAGCCTGTTTAGGGTCATATAGATCAAAACCAGCACCTTGAATTGCACTCAGAAAGCTAATGGAAGCCAGTGAAGCCTCTGGAGCACCAGAGCAATTTGCTTTTGGCAACCCACCCCAATCAAAAGGCAGGTGGCTGCATTCTGCACCAGCTACAACTTCCAACATAGAGTGCATTGCAGTAGTGAGGAAACAAGTTGGTATCGGCATTGTGTTATGTATGCAGTTAAGGAAGTTACATATTTACCTAGTATTTGTATAAGTAGGGCACAAGCAGTGGCTTGTGTCTGAGGTGTACATTAGAGCATAGCTATAGAGATATATCTAGGTTGATTTCTCTCTCTGGGGGGTGTGTGTGTGTGTGTGTGTGTGTGTGTAGGGGGTGTCTGTGCGTGCATATGTGAGAGAAATCTTTCAGCTAAAGGAATAAAGGGAAAGGGTTTTTTAAAGGGAGCATTTTTAATGTTTCCTCTGTGAATAGTAATGAGTAAGTTAAAAATCAAAGAAAATTTGCCTTCTGAAGGGTAATTGGTAAACTTGGTAATTCAGTTCAGTTAAAGTGTGAGACAGTGGGATTTTAATCCTTTTTTTAGATGCAAACCTCAACACAGCCTTAACTCTCTATAGACGTTGTACAGACTCCTCAGTTTGGTGTGTATATATGTACCCCATTAATACAAACAGATGGATACGCATGCACATGCACCCATGTACTATAATATATGATAAATGCATTTGGATTTCTGAATGTTGTGCTCAAATAAATATAAAGAGGTCATTGGATAATTTACTGTTCTAATAAAAAAAAATCTCAAAATAAGTAGCATGTTTGGTAAATGCAAGTAGTTTGTACTGATATAAAAGAGAATGGCAAGAAAACCAAAGCAGGACTTGAAGATCAATTCAGATGAACATTTGTCTCTGTCTCACTCAGGGTGCATAGCTTCTTTTTATAGGAGGATTTTTGGCTGTAGCCGTGTTGGTCTAAGGACATAGCAGGGAACTTTCAAGGCCCCTGCCACAGAAGCCCATGTTAAAGCAGTTGGAAGCTTCTTTTTGAAGGCACATTTGTCAGATGCAAAAGTCTAGCTTATGGAGATTTACTGTATACATTCCAGGTCTACTAGAGACATAAGTGTTTGACGTGTACTTTGTGCTAATATGTGAGCTCTCTTGCATCACGATTTTTTTTCTTACAAATGTAACCTTGAAACTTTTGGTTCCACCAATCTTCCAGTCTCATTTAGAGGTTCAAATGAAAAAAAAACGCTCGCCTTTCTAGGTGAAAAGTGTTTTGCAAATTGAAAAATGAAAATGATGTGGATATCTTAGTTTTTATTTTACCTCTTGCTGCAAATATGCTATAAATTTAGAATAAGATCCTGTTTTTCCACCCAATTTGTTTCTTTGCTTTATACATTTTGTAATGCTAAAAGAAGCCAAAGAGGAAACAATCATTATGATAAGGAGAAAAAATTATAATAGCTGTAAAACCTCAAAAGTTAGCAAAGGAAATCCCAGTGAGATGCTTAATATCTGAAATTACTAGTTTAGTTGAATAGATTTCCAAATAACTAATTTCATTTGCAAATGAAAAGCAAAGATTCAACAATTCAGTCTCGTAGTTAATTTTCAGTCACTATTTCACATTGTAGAGATGAAGACTGTTGCCAAGAGCCTTCCTTAAGTTTTTGAGAGGGTGATGGTGAACTCGCATATGAAGTGAAATGAAAGGAAGGTGGGGAAAGGATGTGGTTTATTTTGTTTTGAAAAAGAGGGCTCTCAGCATTGTTGGAACTCTAGAATCAAACAACTGAAGCTTTGAGAACAATGCACAACTGAAAAACCAATATAAAACAGGACACCATCTGGAAATTATTCTATGCTTCATTCTTGGTATTACCAGTATAATGAAATACAAAAATACCAAGTCCTCGTAATTGTTAAACTTTGTCATGCAAATGGAGCCTGAACGTTGAAAAGGATTGTAAAGGTTTTGCTCTGATTTTGCATGCTTTGAAAAAAACCTCTGTGTCCTTGCTGCTTTGCCTGAATAGAGGAGCAGCTTGCTGCAAGACATCAGCCTTCCAGATCACTTTTATAATATGAATAATAGCTTTTGGTTGTGAATGAGCAGAAATTGAATGCAAATGTATGAAGAAATATTGAATTAGCATAGGCAACAAGTGATTGCTGTGTTGATCAAATACTAGCTTTCTAAACTGCTTAAACTTTTGCAGTTATCACTGTTCTTTAGGTGCTATGCTTGGATATTACTTGGGCATCTATGGAATAGCTATGAAGGATTTACCTGGCATTCCAGTTTTTCATAATTTAATGTGAAGGTTACCATCTCATAATTCAGAACATGTGGATAGAGTACCTGACTGGTGTCTTTTCTCCTTGGATATTTCATTAGATAAAATGGATATATTGGACATTCTGCTGGAGATTTCAAATGTAGAAATTACTAGTATCTCCTATAAGTGGAAAATGTATCATTGACTTGCATTTAAACCTTCAACATACATGTAATTTAAACACTGAAAGTAAGAACTGGTAAACCAAAAATTTAGCTCTGAAATAATTGAGGATGAATGTGAGGATCAATGATGTTATTTAACACTCAGGAAAATTGCTGTCATTCCCACAGAGGAATTTTTGTTGGAAGGTAAAAGTTGTGTGTGTAAAAGTCTGGAAGCAGACAAAGAGATGCGGCACCTCATAAGAATATACAGTACATTCCTTCTGCAGTTCCCAGATTTGTGGGCTGAAATACCAGAACCCATAGTGTTAGTTAGCTCTGGTGTAATGTTTAAAAATTGTTGGGGCGGAGGAGGGGAGATCAGCTCTACACTGAAATCTGACTTTAAAAAATCTGGACTGCAGATTATGATTGCATCCTTCTTTTGATAAAAAGAAGAAAAGTGGAAAAGGGAAGGAAGGAGTAGTGGCGGTAAGAGAGCGATCCAAGCTGCAGCACTCCAAGGTTGCAGAATTTCTTTCACAGTTCCATTAGTTTTAATCTTGGGGTATAAATTTGGCATGCGCATGATACATGTGTTTCTTTGCATGCATAACAGCTATAAACTTACTTTTTAAATGAAATTTGAGATTGTGGGAAACAAAAAAGTTGCATCAAAGAGGTGTTGGTATGTTGTAAGTGTGTGTGCCAGCTCTTTTACGAGCCCTAGAGGTTTCTGACCGAAGAACTGGGAAAGTACATGAGATGAGAGACTGTGAAGGACAGTGTTTCTCTATAGACCGCTGTTAAGAACATCATGGACTTCCTTCCCTAAAATCCCTTGCTTTCCCAACTAGACTGAGTGCTTTAATGGGAGCTTTTTTTCTTTTACAGCCTAACTTAAGCATAAAAGCATTACTTCATCTTAATGGAAATGCAAAGAAAAACCCCTTTTTCAGTTGCTCCTTTCCTCAATCCATTATTCTTCATCAATATCATGGTAATGGTAACCTTTTATCATTCACTTTGAAAGTCTCTAAACGATTCCTGTCAATAAATACACTGTAAATGGACCTGTAACCAAGAACGCTTTTGAAGGCAAGGTGCTGTCTACATGTTAGAATAGGGAGGCAGATTGTGAGAATTATGAGTCTGGTTTTTGTGTGTGTTTGTTTCATTTAAAAAGGACACTATCAGGATTTCAGTGTTAGAAGAACGCATTTTGCTCCCATCTTCTGACTTGCGGTCAGTGAAGACTCTGGTATAGTAACTGTATGGAATCAGGAATTCTCATTGCTTTGCGCTGCTGTAACATTAACCAGCTTCTGTTCAGCAATGTGTCTGCAGTGATAGTCATTCATTTAATTTTTTCAGCTCCTAAACTCTGCACTTCCCTCAGTGTAAAAGTGGATCACAATATTTAAGTATCTGTGCATAAGCTTTGTACTGTGCATGGGATTTCCAGTCCAGAGTGGCAATGGTTACCTATAAAAACCTAAAGTAAAGGAAAATGAAGTTAGATAGCAAAACCAGGCTACTGTTTTTAATACTCCAAAGTATTGGACAACCTAAAGCTTGGAACACTATTAGGTCCCCTCTACTAAAAATGACAACACTTGAACTCTGCAGAAGTAGCTCTTCCTTTTCTTAGTAGTCCTTCCTTTTCTGTCCTTCCTACTTCTCTGGAGCCTTGGCCAGAGCATAGTGGAGATGTGTACTAAAACACATGGGATGCACGCTTTCCCGGAGGCTCCACACCGCTTGGCCTCAGCCTGTAAGGCTTGTCTGCAGCGTGTTGTCATCATAGTCCCCTTGTCTGCTTGATATGTTGAGCATCTGCACACACAAGTTTTCATGGTAGTGCACAAGTGGCTACACTGAAGCATATCACGTTGCCTGAGCAAGGCTAGGTGCAGTGTCCTTGTACATTGTGGAAATATGTCAGACAAACACACTTAACTACCTTAAGCAGAAGACAGGGTACATTTGCACCTCATAGACCAGTGGAAATGCAGCTTGATTTAGTTAGTGATTGTGATGCACTGCATTATTATGGGCTTAATGCATAGAACAAGTGTTAGGATAACAGCTATGTCTTTAGTCCTCTCTGTCAGGCACTCGTCTGCTTGCAGACATGGGAAAAACAAAACAAAACACACTTTACCAGAAGCAGCAGCACGTTACTTCGTCCCAGCTCTGCAGCATCTGTGTAGATCGGGTGCTTCACTAGGGCTTTTTGGTCCTTTTATCTAAAGTTGATTCAATCAGTTATTAAATAAGTGGCTAAAAAGCCCACTAAAGCATCCTATCTATACAGGTGCTGCAGAGCTGAGTTGAATTAACGCAGCGCCCTATGTATACAAATGCTGCAGAGCTGGGTTGAAATAACCTTCAGAGCCAGGTTGAAATAATTCACGGCCTCTTCTGAGCATGGGAGCACACTGAATTTAAAGTGCAGTTTGGTTTTTTTCACATCTGCAAGCAGCCTCAGTGATCCTGAATACTCCTTCCTTAAGGGTTTTGAAGGTATAGATTGCTGGCTGTGTCTGCTCTTGCCTACTGGCAGACCTGAGGGTATCTAATTTAGTACTTCATTCACTGCTGGGGCCTCTTCCAGTGCTGTTCACCTTCCTTTCGTAAAACATCTGATTATACTGCAGCCCTGAAGGAGCAAGGGATAGTGCAAAAAGAAAAAGAAAAATACAGTTTTCAAATAGGTATATTTGGTCTGATTTTTCAGAGACCCTGGCTGTGTCTACACAAAATGCTGACTGCGCAGTAACCTGAGACTACTGCACAATAGCGTTGTGTGGCTGCAACCATGATACAACACTACTGTGCAGTAGTCCTCGGGTCTGCTGCACAGTAACATCACAAAAACATTGTTTGATGGCGCTACTGTGCAGTCATTTAGTTCTTATTTATACAAGTACTAAATGACTGCAGTAACAACTGTGCAGTCAGCACCTCGTATAGACGTGGCTACTATGTACCCTTTTACAACCATCACAGATGTTCAGCATCTGAGAATTGGGTCCTGTGTGCTGAAGCGGGAGTGTCAAATTTTCTTTGTGCCCCAAACTAGATCCAGACTGTAGACATGAGGAAGCAGTTCCATCTCTTGACTGGGACCATGTGGTGGTGGGGACAGCAGCAGCTCTGGCTCTGACCCAAGCACATGGTGGTGACCCTGCTGTGCCCCCATGCCGGAGCTCGTTGCCATGTATCCTGTGCCACAGTGGCAGCTCCAGCATGATGCAAGTGTCAGGGACTGGTGGCCATGGAGGTCGGGCAGTGGCAACAGTTGACACAGCCAGGAGGCTGTTGGGGCAGCATCAGCCCTTGCTAGCCGTTCTGCCGCTGATTGCCATGTCCACTGGGCCAGAAGGTGCCAGATTCTGCGATGGGCTATGCCCCCAGCCATTCTCTCTGAACTTTCTGTGGCCTGCTGCTACTCTGGAGGGCTGGATAGTAGGGCTGTGTGAAGCTTTGATCACTGATTCGTTCGGCGGAGATTCGGGCTGATTTGGTGGCCCATTCTCTGAATCCGAATCAAATCAGGTGACCCTTTAATCTCTCTGAATCGAATCAGAACCCTCCGAATTGCTTCAGAGAGATTTGGAAAGATTTGATGATTCGGACAGACACAGCTTTAAATGTTTTTTCTACATACCTCAAGGTACCAGTTGTCTCATGAATGCTGAGATGCTGGGGTGGATGGAGTGTCCTGTGGGAGCACCGGGGGGTCCCCAGCGTGCTCAGCAGTGGACCAGGAGCACTTCCAGTCTCGTCCAAGACTGCAGGGGAGCATGTGGGGGACCCCTTGCCTCCCCGGCTCGGTGCCTCCTGGGCACCTGTGGTTCCACCATGGCTGATTGCTGAGCCCCAGGGGTGCGGTTGGGGTCCCTCATGTGCTTGGGAGCAGACCTGGAATTGGACCAGAAGTACTTCTGGTCCACTTCTGGGTTTGCTGCCGAGCACATGGCGGGCGGGGGGCGCACTCCTGTGGGATGCTCCATCCGCTCCATCATCACAGTGTTCACAAGCCAGGCTTGGTGCCTTGTGGTATGTAGAAAAAACATTTAAAGCTGTGTCTATGGCTGAATCTTCAGATTCAGGTGAATTGCATCGGGACAGTGAACTGAATCAACGTATCAAATCACTGTCCCCAATCTGGGCCGAATCTGGTGCCTGCTCTCCCCACTGCCTTGTACTCTATTCCAAGAGTCTTTTCCTCCCTGTGTTAAATGGGGGGAAATGCTTCATCTTGGAATTGAGTAAATAAAATAACCAGTCACAAGCTGTAAGTTAAATTTTTAAAGTATGGTCAATTATAGACTGTAGAAAAGTAGGGCACTTCTGATTTTAAAAAGAAAAAACTTCAACAATGCTGTCCAGAATTCCACCCTCCCTACCCCACCATGTGTTTAGCTAGGCTCCCCTCTGTGGTTTTGGATTTGCTGTGTGAATTTGCTTGTACGATTCACAGTGAAATGTAGACCACTTAGATTAAGACTTCTTGGAGTTGTCACAGTCTTGGTGGATATTAATCTGCTGTCTTCCACAGCTGCTGTTTAACTGTCTGCAAATTTGGGCAATAGTATAGCAGGCACCAAAAAGTCTTTCTTACCTTGAAAATATAAGACAAAAGAAACAAAACCAATCTCTGGAAAAACTGGTGGCTCACCAGAGAATTGAAAATGGAGGATATGGCTTTGCATGTATTTATTGTCACCTCTGGCACTGGTTTTTTTTAGCTACTTTTCTCTTACTAGACATTTTACTGTTCATTTTGTTCCATAAAGGAAGAGTAATACAATGGGAAATAAGTCCCGCTTGCTGGTCAATATAGAGGAATGGGTAGTGCTTTCCTTCCCATCTTGGCCTTGCTGGGGTTGGGCATACAGATTTTCAGCATCGTGATGGAGCCGCAGAGTCTGTCAACTTGAGCACAGGAAAGCTGGAGGCAAATATATAATTCTTGTGGAAGTTGCTGAGATGACAACAACAGGGATTAAAGGATCCTTGAAATGGATAGAGTAAGGGAATGAAAGCTTTCCCTGCTGCATGTGCATCCCGCCCTTTGCCTCTTCTGCCAACAGGTGTGAGTATATCAATGCAGATAGCTGATGAAGGCAGTTGCCTGCTAGATTAAATTCCTCAGGAACATGTCTGCTCTTGAGTGGTATAGTCCCTAACAGTGCATGGCCCTGATCCTTACTGAGCCTTCATGTGACATAGAAGTCACCCAAAAGCTGTCAGATGATGATGGCTCTTGAGAATTACTGACCTGACGTGGTTTCAGAATGGTGCTGTAGGCATGGTAGGCAATTTGTGATCGCTGATCAGGTGGAACTAACTTCTCCCTCTCTTGTAATCTCTCAGGTAGAAATTAAGGAGTGCTGTTATGATGACAGAAATGCTTTGAACCTCCCATAAGCCATGCATATTCCTTTTTGCAACATGCGTGGAGGTCCTGGACTGATTTCCTTGCAAATTTCTATCCCTGTCATCACCCCGTCCCCTCCCCTCCCCTCTCAACAAAACAAAACACAAAACAAAACAATCGTTTCTTGACCATAACATGAATATGAGCCATGGGTGTGATGCTACAGTTCACAGAGCAAACAATACGCTGGCATGCGTCAACTGATACGTCTCAAGCAAAACTGAGGAAGGTATTCTCCTGCTCTACTCGGCATTGGTGAGACCATAGCTGGAGTACAGCATCCAGTTCTGGGTGCCACACTTCAAGAAGGATGTGGAAAAGCTTAATCATATGAGCCACTCACATGATTAGAGAAGGAAGCCATACGAGGAAAGGCTGACAGATATGGGACTGTTCAGCCTAGAAAACAGAAGACTTTGCAGGGATTTGGTGGCAGCTTACAGATATATTGGGGGAGAGCATAGGGGGCTCGGTGAACAACTATTCACCAGAGTGCTCCAGGGGAAAACCAGGAGCAGTGGTCATGAACTCCTAGAAGGAGGTTTCAGACTGTATGTAAGGAAAAACTTCTTCCTGGTTCATGTGACCAGACTGGAATAGACACCCAGCGGGAATTGTGGATGCACCTACCCTGGAGATCTTCAAAAGGAGACTGGACCCACACCTTGTTGGGGTTATTTGACTCCAGCTGTCTTTCCTGCCCACAGCAGGAAGACTGGACCTGATGATCTCCCAGGGTCCCTTCCAGCCTTAAACTTTTGTGAATAAGGTCCATTTTGCACAGCCCTACTGGATAGAACAGCTCTAAAGGCCAAAATGGCCTGTGGACTGTATGCATGGTGCCCACTGCATTCTGCATCAAGTCCAGAAATGGGCCAGTATGGGAGACCTGGTGATTAGTGGGCCTGGGGATTCTTGGATATGGATCTAGTGCACTGTGTAAACTTAAACATGATGGCTAGTGTGGATCACTGTTGCCTGTAACGCTTGAGCCAGCTTGCCATAATGCAGTTTTGTACCATACACAGGGATACAATGGACCTAAAAGATGCCAGGTTGACAAACTGGAAGAGGCAGAATTAGGGCACAGCAGTTATGCTGTTCAGGTTCCTCCTTTGTTGTCAGGTGTGCAGCATGTTCAACCGAAGAATTTGACCTTGCACTTGAAGGAACAAATGATTTTACTGAGAAGCACCTAGAACCTGATTATTTCCAGGCCCAAATGCCTGGTACACTTACTTTTTTCTAATTGACTCAAATATGTGAATGAAATAGTCTTCAGATGCAGCAAGGTTGCTGCATGTCAAGATAGTGTCAAAGAATTTTAATCCTGCTTGCATAATTTAGCCTCTCCCAGCCCTTTTCTCCTATGTTATTGTTTCTCATGAATTAATTTTCAGTGCATAATTCTAAATGAATTCAGCACAGCCTGAGCTCCTAGCAGAATCATTTTTAACCATATATGTTCAATGCTACCTGTATAATATTTTTTGGAATTTAAGTAAAAGACGATTCCTTTTTTTAAATCAATTTTCGTTATATAGTGCTGTGAGGTACAAGTGTCGGTTGCATATTGTTATCCTTTTATTTCAGCATTAGATAAAACTTACTCCTTTGCAAATGAACATCTGAATAATTTGCTCAAAATAAAATGAAAACTATTTTGAGGAAGAAGCTGACATTTAGCATTGTAATTTCAGAACCTTTTGATTAATAAATATTTTATGTGCAGTGAAGCATCCTTAAAAATTAAATATGAATGAATGTTAGGAAACCTTGCAGTTCTGTGAAACATGGAGATTTTGTAATTTCAAGTATGAATGTCTGCCTAGGGAATCTTAATTATTTTTAATGAAGATGACACCATCCAGATGATTCACATGGGTATTCCTTAAATAACGAAGTTAATATAAATAGGATCTTCTGAAGTACATCACAGCAGAGGTTTATTTTAAGTAAATTTTAGCAGTCATTTCTCTAGAGGTTCAAAAATTCTTCTTTATTTTAATTTATCTAGTTAGGCAAAGTTAAAAGTGAATTAAAGATTTAAAAAAAAACAAACAGTCAAATGGTCAAACAGTTCTTTGCAGTCTGAAACAGCAAATTGCTTTAATTATACTCATTTACCAAAAGTAGCAGAGCTCGTTTTAGAGAATATAGATTTTTTTGATGAAAGCAGTTTAAAATAAATATTGGAAAAACAATGGAAAATGACTGCACCCTCCCCTCTTTTGGTTTTTGTTTTAGGTTTTAAACAAATGTTCTGCACCTTGTTGCTATTTTAGTAGCATCTGTACACATGGGGATCCATTGCTGGCCTTTTAAGTGGGTACTATAATGTCAATTGACAGTGACACCATAGAAAGTACAATTATTAGTGTTTCCTATGTAAATTTCTTACTTTGGAAAAGCTGTTTCTCTGTAACCTCGCTTGGTTTATGATTGTCCCTGATCTTCCAGTTGACAGTGTGTGGGAAGGAAGTTGCTTGGGTTTTGCACCATTGCAGCAGTCTTCCTTGTACATTATGCAATATGGGGCTTTGGTATGAAGGATCCCAGGAGCGTACAGGGGTTACTTTTAAGCCATTGATTTTGAGGCTGAGGTAAGGGGAGTACAAGAGAATTGGTGAAGACAGCAGCAGCTGATGTATGAGGAGCATGAGAGTGCCCATACAAGGGCATAAACGCACAAGATTTGGGAGCTGCTAACATAACTGATGTTGAGGGTACTGTAGTCCAGGAGTTGGCAGTCTTTTCAGGCTGTGGGTGAAAATGACTCAGCTTGAGGTAGATATGGACAGTCAAGTGGGCTCTAGGACCTGGCCCCCACTGCCACTTCTCCCTGCCATGGCACAGGGGGGCTCACTGTCGCTGCTTCTCCTTGTCGGGGCACAAGGAAAGCCAACACTGCTGAACACCTCAGAAGCCCCATGTCCATGGGCCAGTTACAATGGTTCCACAGCCTGGATTTGGCCTGTGGGCCATAGTTTGTCAGTGTCTGGTCTAGTCTCTCCAGGAGCTTTTCGGTTGAGACTGTATGCTGTGGGAAGCAAGGGGGCCAAGCACTTTACAGGACTAGGTACTAATGTAGTTTAAGAAGTTCCAAATGATTCCTAGATGTCGAGAAATAAACATCCACAGCACTATGCAAACCATATTTGCATCATGCCGCCATGTAGTAAGTAATGCCTGACCAATTGCTGTTCATACATCTCAGCAGGTGAAGGATAAGGAGTTTCGAATGTTTCTTGAGCCAATTTCTACATTATTTTGCCATCTACAGGCTTGCACTATGTAGTTGTGTGTCTTGTGAAGTGTAAATTAATAATTTGAAGGATAAAGATTAAAGGTTCCATCCTGCAAGGCCTGGATGGGCCTTTGCAGACATAAAGCTCTCCCCTTTTAGATTTTGCAGGTTGGGCCCCAGAAAACCATTTCTGTATTCTTGACAGCTGGGATGAAATGGCTATTTAAGATATATCTCCTAACAGTGTTCTCAGTAGAGTGGATCCTTGAAAGCTGGATATTTATGCATTTCTGTCCAAAGAACTATACTTGAATATAAGATGAAGTTTTCAACCCCAACCCCCAAGTCAGAATAGGGAAAACAGTTCCTTGACTTACATTCACAATTAAGGAAACCTCATAAAATACATTGTCTATCAGTAAACCACTGCCAAAAGTAGCATGTGCTCTGTAATGGAAACCAACTGTGGAGTTGGTTGAGTGCAGGAAAAACTGAGTATGACTATAAATCATATAACCCATATTGGGCAAACAAACTGATGGAGACCTCTGACAAAATTGGGTTGCTACAGCACCACTTAAGATATATGGTATTGCCCATTGTACTCGCCCCCCCTCAGGGCTGACTCTTTTAACAGTCCTGGAGAACCGCTACACTGAATACATTTCAGCTTCCTCTTCATTTCCACAGCCGAGCTGCTCCTTTCTTTCCCATTTCTTTCCAGTGTCTCCTGTTTCTTCACCAGCCTTACATGTCTGGCAAGAATCACCAAAGGGGGTCCCAAATAGTTCACCCAGAATCCCTATGTTGCTTCCTCTCTCGGCCTGTTGCATATGATTTAGTGTTACCCCACCCTCCATATGGTGGAGCTGGACCAGGTTGCCCAGTGCCTCATCTGCATATACATTTTTGGAAGATCCCAGGATTCATGACAAGAATACCTGATTCCAGTTATGGGTGGATAGCACATGGATCCTTTTTGGTGGGTATCTGGATTACACACACATACTGAGCAGGGCTGAACTATGGAGTCACTATGACTTGAAATGTTGTTGATTCTGCTGGGACCCAGCCCAATGAACTGTATGGTAAGTCATGAACCTTTTGGCTTTGGACTAGTATCATGCATAGTTTGTACTACCACAGTATATGCATAGGTATAACACTGCTGCTGAAAAGCGAGGTGGGTGGTTGGTGTGAAGGGTAGTACAATTAATGGCATACGTATTTGTAAGCTGTGGAAGACTTAGGACTTTATAACTTTCCTCTTAAATAACAGAATGCATGTTGGCTTAGATTCAATAACTGTAAATGCTTGTTTCTTACAAAGTTTACAAAAGCTGCCAGTATTTTATCTTTTAATTTGCTGATTGTTTGAATTATTATACTTGAATTAGGCAGTTTGTTTTTTTTATAGGGTGTTTTTTGTAATGTAAATGATAGCTTGTGCAGGTTCTTAGAAATATAAAGGCCTTGTATGTATATGTATAAACTATTGCTTAAAACTGAGTTAATGTCTCCTAGCCTCTTTCTCATTCTTTCCTGGAGCTTCTGGGGATAAATAATATTAGAACTGAGGTGGTCCTAACAGTATTTTTTTTGTTGAAATGAAGCTGAGAAGGGATGGCTTTAAATAATATTAAACCGTGGGAAATTTGATCCACATGATGAAGATTTAATTTCTAGTGTTTTGAAAAGAATAAAAAAGAAACTGTCCCATTGGCTCTGAGATGGCAAAGCATGTGTAGAAACCAGCAAATCCAGTATTGAGAGTAGTTATCCTGAGGCATGTAATCTGATGTGTCCTTCTCAGATATTTGAAATATTTGCTAGAGCTATTTTTTGGCATTCTTACAGTATGTTTTTATTGAAGTTGAATTCTTTTTTTCTAAAGCTAGGTTAGTCAGATATCAACTTTTAGTTTGTTCCTAGTGTTGGTTTTCAAATGCAGAGATGAAAAACAAATTCATCTTGACAACACTTAGCAGCTCATTTAAAGTGTGCAGCCTGTGATTTTTAAATTGAGATTCAGCACAGTTGGTCACTGTTTAATGTCTAAAAGGAAAGTGAATATAATAATTTCAGTGGAGATAATTTGTAGAAAGATTGACACTGTTGGTTTTTGTTATGAAATAATGCAGCTGCTATTTGAGCGGTGCCAGTTTTACAGAATTACATTGTGCCAGGGTTTTTTCATTTTGTGCATGTGTATGTATGCATGTGAATGTACGATTAGTTAAATCTTGTGCTGAGTGTTTCCCTGTCTTTTAGTATTAATGGTTAGCATTTTGAAGGCACTACTAAAATTACTTTGAATCATTAAAATAGCCTATTAAAAATAATATTTACAGCTTTTTAAAAATGTTGGTATTGCTTCTTTAAAGTATGAGCAGAAAGAAGGAAAATGAGTAAAATGGCCCATGAAGAACACTTCAGAGGCATGCTTAGTGAAATAAATCATTCTAGATACCTCAAATGACTTAACACAATGTATGATGTCTCTGTTGTGTTAGTATACCTACAATGACAACTTGGTTAAAAGCAACCTAGTTAATGGATCCGAGTAGAGTGGAGAGCCCGTGCTAGTGAATAGGAATATAATTTGCCAGAGAAAATCAGTTCACTGGTGAATGGGGTACAGTATTTGTCTTTCTCTAGTTCAGTTTGAAATAGCATAGATATTGGGTTGGCCAAAGCAGAGTCTGGTTGAAAAGCACCTTAGAAAAGGAGGGTAACTTAGAAGGAGGAACCTTAGGGTGAAAGTGAGATAAGACTGGAGATGGGAATATTTACCCTGTTTACCCATTCTTCTTACTGGGATACTTTCTTATGGAAGCATAGTGTTAATTGCTCTGTAGTTGCTCTGATGCCCGTGTGTTCAAGTACTGGTGAAAAAGAATAGGGGCCTTCCAAAAGAAAGCTTTGCCAAGCTCATCCATTGATGTTTTCTTCTAGCCCAGGTCATGGCCATGGCTCTGACCAGGTCCTTCTATGTGCACATCAGGCCTAGCACAGTGGGGTTCTGGACCATGGCAAAGCATTAGGGTAATGCAAATCATCACCACCATTTATTAATTATAATAAAAATTAGAAGGAGCAGAACCAGCACCCTCAGCTGAGGTTATAATGTACCTGGGTACTAGACCTGATGCATATAGCTGCAACCTACTGAATGGTTAGAGATCTTACCTTGGACTCTGAAAGGAGGGCATGCATTCCTCTGAAGGCTTCTCTTCTGCATAAACAAATGATATATTCAGTGTTCTTCTGAGTCATTTTTTTGTTCTTACCTTGAGTAAGGGACTTGGAAATAGGATGAAAGGGGGAAGGACTTCTGGCTGCAGTTAGGATAGCTGCAAAGGCCCACCTGGTTGTGGAGGACTGTAGGATTTCAATGAAATCTCAGGCGAAGAGGGAAGTCTGTACATCTTGTGGGTTAATTAGAGTCCTTACTTTATCCTGTTTGAGTTAGCAAGAAGAACGAAATCTGTGTTCTCTTGACCAAGCCATGTTAAGCAGATTAGCTTGCAAATGGCAGTATAATTAGCCTGTAATGGCACACACATTTTAATATAATAAATACATGCTCTGAACCGTAGGTATACAAAATGTATTATACTGTGGAAACTTGACAGTCTAACTTAAAACTGCTTAGGAAAGGAGGACTACAAACATAAAAGTGCGGGCATAAATGAAGAAAAAGATTAAAAGGGAAGTAAGATCTTGAGATTTTGTTACTGGGCTGGGACTTGGCAAACCTTTCACAGATTCCTTGGGTAATATTGAGCAAATCACTTTATTTCTTTCCGCATCAGTTTGCAATCTATGTAATGGGGACAGTGGTGCTGCTTTTCCTCAGCTGTTGCCTGTTATGGCCTTCTACAGACATTCAGTTTCTGCTGTCTCAGGAGAGACCATGAGCGTAGAGATGTTCAGGCTTTTTTTGACAAAGCAAAAATGGCCACTCCAAGAGAAAAATAATCGGGGATCAACCAAGGTTAAATCACTGATGGGGGAGTTTTTTCCTGGGAGAGTGAATGGCTGTACATCCTGTGGCTTTTCTTAGACAATAAAATAGTCCTTCAGCATCTCCTGTGCTTTCCCCTCTCCTCCAAAGGAGATGGTGTGTTAGTCACTTGACAGTGTTGCTTCAGCAGAGAGTAGAACATGCCCCTAAACAATCTCCGCATTATGCTGCTGGTAAACACAGGCTCACCATGGGCAGCCTCGGTTAGCCAATCAGGGCTGCCGTATACACTGCTACCATCTGTCGCTAGGCAGACTAAGGGAGCCTGCAGAGCAGACTGTGCATGGGGGCCACCCGTGGCTGCATGGTATCACCACTGCCAGCCTTCTTGCTCTTCATGGCCTCAGTATTTGAATATCTGTGCATACAACTCTGGGTAGGTTTCTCTGCCTGGACAAGAGTTGTTGGTTGTATCTGTGTTTGTCTCAGGTCATAGGCAGACAAAGTACTTTGGGTAGATGTGATATCTTTTATTAGACCAACTGCATAATTGAAAAAAATTGTTCTTTGCAGTTGTTCCCAAAAGCTGGCAAAGAACAGTTTTTCCAACTATTTAGCTGGTTTAATAAAAGATACCACATTTACACAAAGAACCTGTATCTGGAGAAGAAACGTGGGAGAACTCTACCCGAATATTTGAATGTGTGTCTGCAGCCACTGCCTCTTGAGACAGTAATAGATAATCTCAGAAAAGTTTACAGTGTTTCTCTCCATCCTGAGAATAATGGAGGCCTTATTTTGACTGAGGAGTGCAGAATTTACAGTAGCATGAATAAGCTATAGTCCATTTGAGAAATGGGGTTTGTTACTTTTAATTACTTCTAATAATTCTCTCTCCTGTACTGATACAGAAGGGAGAAGCAACTTGCTTTAAACTATTAAGCAAGGGAAGTAGGTTTTGAGGAGGAGGAAAGCAGAATTATTTTTTATTTCAAAGATTTTAACTGTCACAGTATGAAACCAGGACTTGAAGTGAAAAAACAAACAAACAATGCAGAGTAAGAGAACCAGAAGAGTAATAAGGGGAGGGGAAGGCAATTTCAAAGGCAAAAAAAAAAATAGTTCAAGTTAGTTGTAATAGGCAGTGATGGATCAATCAGATTAGTTTCTCCCATAGTACCAGATTTACTATAATTTAGGAAGAATAATACAGCTTTTCATAAAGGTATACTTTTCACTTTAAAATTCTGTGTGAAAATATTTATTTACTGTTTTATAAATGAAATCTGATATTTCAATTAACTATGGTGTTGGAGAAAATGTATTTTTCTTTCTTTTCAGTTTGGTTATATTGGGCATTTGACTTCATGTTGCTTGACATCTAATTTCACTGTTTGTCCTCATCAGTCAGCTTCCATTGCTATTTATCTGGGACTTCCACAAATCAGCAGGGGAGAGAAAAACAGTTTTTGAAAAGGACAATAGGATTGTATGATAGAAATTTTTAGGGAACTTTAAAATCAGATGAGCTACCTGAGGATACTCTTTTACCTCTTAAAACTGGCCCTCTCAATTTCATGGTGTCCCTGTAAATCCATTAAATATAAACACATACTAGTGAAATATGCTGCTGTCCTAATTTATGTACATCCCTTCCCATAAAGATTTACCTCAATGTTGTTCAACCAGCTTAGCTCAACTTTCTTGTCTTTCTCTTTTGTATGTGCAGATGTGTGCATGCAAAATAGCTTTACATCAGTATATGTACAGGTCCAATCGAGAATTTTCCCCCCAGAAAAGGGGGTTAAGAAGAGACATCTGATCCTTTAAATAAATCTTTTTTCTGTAAAAATTAAGAAGCAGATGTTTTAATACTGCCTCTTTCATTCACTGCCAGGCAAATCTGGATCCTGCCAGTGTGACAGACTGCCCACTTACGTTTCCTTGGGTGCTTGACTTAGCTCACTTGTCTGCAGTTCCACCAAATGCCCTCATTTCCTATAAACCCTCAGTCAAGAGCTGACCAGCTACACCCTTGTTTTGCAGGCAGTTTGTAAAACAATACAGTGTCAAAGAAGGGATGCACGTGGGTTTTTTTAACGTCCTTTTGTAGTTTTGTACTCCAGAAGGTGACCTGGATTGTTGGGATTTTTGCCTTGGCAAAGTGTGAGGATGGGAAGACTTGTATTGTTGTTAGATGGTTTTAGCTGGTAACTTTTTGTAATAAATGGTCTGCCACAGAGCACTCAAGATCAGGCTCCCTTATTAGCATTCAGAGGGACAAAAACAGGGAGTTATCCTTTAGATTAGCTTCCTTTTTCCTTGAAGAATTGTGTCTTATTTATCCTTAAATCCAGAATAGTTTTATTTCTCATCCCTCCCACCCTTCTCTTTCTAAATATAGATTCCAGTTTATAACTGGTCTTGGTTAGCACTGTTCCTCCTCCATGGAAGGAATGACTGGGACGTGTCTTTCTATGGTTCTCACTTTTTTCTTTTAACAGGTGAAAGAATACTCACCCCCTCCATGCATTTCTGTGAAATGTTGCAAGAGCTGAGTACATTAGACTCTTCCTCTCCCCCCCCCCAATATTTAATGATCCTTTTCTTTCTAAATGATTACATTTACCGTTTGTACTGCCCTGGGTTCTAAAAAAACAAGGCACGCACATGGGAAAAAATGATAATTGGTTGACTTTCATTGATTATTCTAAGCAAGTTTAGTTTTTGCATGGGGCTGGAACTCAATACTGGACTTTTAACTCTTTTAGAGGACAAGGATGAAACAGTTGTGGAGACTAAGCTATCTGTTCCCAATAAGGGGGAGGCCTTTCACTTTGGGATTGAGGCATGTTTTTTGGGGAGTTACAGAGCAGTCTGTTCCGGACAGAACAAAAGCACTGTTTTTTTCTTAGGGACAGAAAATAACCTTCCTTAAATGTCCCTGGTTTACTGTTCTAAGAGGAGTAATTTTCTTTCTTTTTTGAGTCGAGAGCATTGTTGCTGCTGCACTGCATTTTTTAGTTCAGGGTACAACATTTTTTCTGCTGTTCTGCGTCTGCTAATAGTGGGCAGTGTTGCTGACTTGAGAGGATGAGTGAGTTGGGGGTGGGAAATGCTTCCTGTAGCTTGTTGATAAATAATCTGTTAGTGTGCTTACTTGCTGCAGTGATTTCATCTTCCTCCTTGGAACTAAAGAGTAGAAGAAGATGTTTTCAGCCCTGGATCATAGTAATTTTCCTATTTTCATTAGCACCTATGTCATGCAAGAGGCTGTTTCTTACAGAACACGGAAAACAGCAGATAGTTAGTCTACACCAGTGGTTCTCAAACTTTTTTTTTCATGGATCACTTGAAAATTGCTGAGGGTCTTTGCGGGCCACTTAAACTTTTTTTTGTTCTACAGATCAAAGCACACAGCTCATATTTTAATATCAGCAGTCTTACCTTACAAGTACGGGTGCGATGGTTCTGCAGCCTTTCCGCGGACCACCTGAACGGAGCTCATGGGCCGCAGTTTAAGAATCTCTGTTCTATATTGTTAACTCATTTTTTATTTTTGAAAGTGGCACTGAAAATTAAACTCTGTGCAAGTAGATCCCTTTAAAATAACCCTTTAAGTTAATCTTCCACCACTTTTAAATGGTAGTCTTCTTTGACCAGCCTTGTATCTGACCAGACCAATCTTTGAAATGGACCCAGTTAAAAGGGCAAAGTGATGACTGTTCCAAATGAAGAACATAACCAGTTCTTTTCCTTTTCCCCTGCTAGGAACTACTATTACCTGGGTACGGGACGGAGGGGTAGTGCTAGTGACAGGGCTACAACCTACCACAAAGGAAGCAGAACCAAGTGAGCAGGGAACAGGACCAGGCTCCTGTAGACCAGAGGGAACGTGTTAGCAATGCAGCTGAGCTTACTCCTCTTCTTCTGTTTTGGCTGCCTCTGCCTTGTGAAGAACATTCATCCCGCTTCCAGGCAGCCATTCTTTCCATTCCAGTACAGTTTTTTACTTTCCTAATCATATTTGAGCCCCAATGAAGTAGATTGGCACGGACATAATTTTTGAGACTCTTCATTTTTGCAGGGAGGGCATATTTCTAGTATATAAGGTAGTCAGTGATTTCCTTTCTTTTCTTTTCTTTTTTTTTTTTTTTGCCATAGTTCAGAAAGATAAACCAAAGACTGACAGATATTTTAATGCATCTTCTGGATTTTTCTGGAACATTATCTTTGTGAATAGGACTGCCAGAACAAGCCATGTCAAAGAAAGAAAAGTGGAAATTAGCAAATCTAGATCCAAGAAATTGAGGGTTGGATTTCAGTGAGAATTCTTGCTATTTTACAACAGACAAAATTGTTCATGGAAACATCTCAAAACACTTCCTAACATTGGATGCAAATCACAAACATCTCAAAACACTTTCTAACACTGGATGCAAATAGCATTTTATGGCTGGGAAATCACATGCTTGCACTCTCAGGACCAGGCATAGAATCCAGTTTTCCAGATAATCGGAATCAACCCTTCTTTTGACACTGGATGCTTGACTGTTGCACAGGGTCAGTTTGAAAGGAGATAGTTGTATTTGAAAAACGATTTTAAGTGAAGTCCTGTTTTGAAGGCAATGATCAGTTAATAGAAAGGTTTCATTTTTCATTGTCTTAGTCTAACTTTGTATCAGACTGTATATGTCTTTTATTTCTAGTTTTAATTAATTATTGCAGAATTCCTAAATTCTTCAAAGACACTGGTTGGCAGAGGGTTATAGCCAAAGAAGGCAATATCAATGTGGCACTTTACTGGGCATATCTTTTAAAAATTCTTATACTTTTTCTGAGAATGATGAACTTTGGTGCTTTCTCTAAGTTGTTACTCTTTTTCTTATTCCATTTGAAAATAATGTTATTGGTTATTGTTTGTAAAAATAAAAAGCAAATTGTATTGTATACTTTTAAATACTGAATTACCAGCTTTAAGTCAAAGTGGTTTGACAGTTCTTGTTAAAAATTATTACAAGTGTTTCTGTATAATGGTTATAAGAGAAGCCTGTTACTGTGGTAGTTGTTATGTATGATGCTGGTTCTTGCTGTGAGATCCTGAAAAATGATATATTCAGAATTTTAAGGAGATCACTTAATGTAATTACATTATCATCATCCCATTCATTTTACAGACAGAAGTTGAAGATAGTGATTTATGATTTATAAATTCCTATGTTTAAGCTTGTCATTTATTTTTCTCTATTTCAAGTACATTTTTACTTAAAATGTCACTTAGTTTTAGTACTTATGGACTACAGGCAGCTAGCTGGAAATTTAATGGCTTCTACCCTTGATTGCGCTGAACAGATTGGGTCCCAACATCAAGCATCTTGGGTTTCTTGGCTTCAGAGTAAAGCTCTGCAGGCCTAGATGGAATTGTTTTATAAAATGATATCTTCAATTGCCCTATTTGCTGAGTGTTACCTCATGACTGAAGTAGAGCAGCATAGCAGCCATACCACAAAGGAAATCAAGCTCTTCTGACATGCAAGAAGTGTACACGGTTGGAGGTATCAATTTTCTGTATGGGATCCCACTTTTTTCCCCCTCTTCCAGCTAATCATCTTTGCAGTTACCTTTAAAAAGCAACACAACCCAGAAATCTCCTACTGTAATAGAATATTCCCTTATGTGAAAACCAACCTAATTTACCAACTAATATTCCAGTCCAGATAAGTGCTTTAAGAGCAGGTTCTCTTTAGAATGGGGGATAGAAGGGAAAAGAGCTTCTCTATTCTGGGGCATTAAGATGATTGGTTCCTGAGAGAGAATAAACTTGGAAAAACTCAAATGGGTTTAAGATTTCACCGTCTGCTTGGGCCTTGCTTTTGAACCTTGCTACAAGAAATCAAAACAAAGTAAATGCAGACAAGCACTAATGTATTTATAGTAATTTATTTATTTTTTATTTCATAGAAAATTTAATGAAATGCACTTGAATTCTGTAACTGATCTATTGAATCTTAGAGTGCACAAGTAACAGTGCATACTTTTTCATACTGCTCTGCCAAAGTGACTCAACTCCTGAAGGAACAGCATCTGTAGCTGAAAAAGTATAATTTATTCTTAGCACTTCAGTCAGGCCTTTGTCTTTTTCGAGACTCTCAAGGAAAGTGATACCTAGAATGTTTTTTGATTGCTACCGGCCTGATTTTAGCTATAAGGTAACGATTGCACTGTGGATTCTGGACCATCAAGTTCTAAAATGATTAGAAACTTCTAATATAACCCTGGGAAATGGAAGAAAATAGAGATTAAATTTTGTGTTTGTAGCATTCAGAATAGAATAGCCCATGCCCAAAACTCAGATTTCAGATGAAAATTGCCTGTATTTGCTGTGATATAACTAGATGCTGTAGAACCTAGCAAAGCACCCTAAAGAAAACGAATCCATTTTAAGTGTACTATAAACATGAAGAAATCCAATGCATACTTTAGAACTTAAATTTTGTAGACTTGAAGAGGGGGAAAGTAAGTTGGAAAAAAATCCTAATGAGTAGATGGGGTTTATTTCCACCATCTGTTTTGCATTTTAAGGTTAGGTAACATAACTTTCCTTTTCTGAAATAGGCCCGTGCACATTGTCATGAGTATAACTTGAGTCGAATTACATTGGGTAAATGTTGAAATGTTTTAGCGTGTGGAACTAATTTTCTTTTTCTTTTCTCCCCACCTCTCTTGCCCTCTTTATATTATTTAAAAAAAAAAAAAAAAGACAAATCTTCAGTACATTGATTGCATTTTTGGCAGTTTTCAGTTTACTTTTTTTTTTACTGCAACTGCCTGCTGTTTTCCAAGAGGATGTAGCTAGAAATATCATACTCTAGATTGAGTGTTTGCTTTCACTGTGTCCTACCTAATTATTGCTTTGTGATTCTGAATATAACATTTGAAACAAAGAGTTGTCCTTTTATATCCCAGTATATCCTGCATCGTAATTATATTGGGCAGATTACAAATCCTGTTCATAGAGTTTTCTCCCACTGGAGATCAGGATGAACCTAAATTTTGATGCTACTAGCACCCACTATGAAGCTTAACTTTTAATCCTCCTCTATTATGTGGGGCACGATCCTCTTCTAGGATCATTTGAACATATTTTAATCTAACTAATTTCTGGCCGCTCCCCTCTTCTCCTGTGCTCTTTACCTGTGGGAAGTAGTAATGCTGTTTGTTTATAGGGTGCTTTGTGGCTAGAATGGACCAGTCTTCTGGATCTTTTTGGAAAACATGATTGCTTGCAAAAGCAAGGGACCAAGATAGGTGGCCTGGGAGGACCTTTTCAACCTTATATGCCCATAGTTTACAAGCTTAAGGATGTACCATATGGTTTGCAAAGGCTGATTATTCTAAATGGTTCGTTCCACTCTTATAAGAATAGTTTATAAAGCATCAACAATACTCAGAAGTTTGGTAACTAGTCATTATGAGTTGATGATTTCATGTAAGTAGCATAGTATAGCTGGTAGCATCTCTTCTAACCTTTCTCAGAATGTGGCCAGATTGTTGATAGGTGAATACCGTTATCCTCTGGTCATTTATAAACAGCCTGTATTATGCTCAGACACTACGGTGATCATGCATTTATAAATATCAAAGACAAATGGTCATTATATTAAACACGGGTAATCTTCACTAATCCACAATTAAGGGTGGAAATAAGTATCAGCTCTCCATGCTACAAACCTGCTGATGCAGTAGTTACACTTAAAAGCATTGTGAAAGCCAAGGAATTCAAAATTATATGCATTTATAGCAGTGGTTCCCAACCTTTTTAGACTCCAGATCTAATATAAATAGGTTATTAATGTTATTAACATAATTCTGTTGTTAATGGTCAATTAGTTATTAATTTATTAGATCCTTATGTTATATTACACTTGCCCGATTGCTGCTGTAGCCATTTCAATCTGCGCCGCACATTTCTTGCAGAGCTAGGTCAGGAAGCAGCTGTGGCAGGAACACATGCTCGTGCCGTAGCCCTTTCCAGTCTGACACTGCGTGGTGTCTCCTGGAAGCAGGCACAGGAGGCAGATGGAACTGTCCTGTGCATCCCTGTTTTCAAGCAGCACGTCAGAGCCAAGCTGTGAAACAGCTAGAGCAGAAAGGTGCTCCTGCCTGCATTACATTATGTAGACAAGGAGCTGCTTCTGCTGCAGCTCTTCACAGTTTGGCTCCAATGTGCCTTCTGAACACAGGCATGCAGGGTAGTTCTGCCTCGTGGCAGCAGCATCTGTCTCCAGGCTGCTGCCACTGCAGGGAGAAATTGCCCTATGCACCTTGTTTTCAGGAGCACATGGAGCCCAACTGAGAAGGAGACACAGCACAGGCAGCACGTCTGACTGTATTACATTATATAGGCAGGCACGCCACTTCTGTTTTAGCTCTTCTAGGTTCAGCTCATGGCCAGAAGCGAGAAGTGACTGAAGCGGTAGTGGCATGCCTGCCTGCCTGCATAATGTAACGTAGTCAGACAGGCTGCCTCTAGGATATGTTGGGCAATTTCATCCCGCAATAGCAGCGGTGGTGGCCATCGAAGTACCCTGGGTAGGTTCTTGTAACGCCCCATTTGAGAACCACAGGTTTATAGAAACACACTTTGATTGTCTTTAACTAGCATGCAAATACTGTTACTTTTTAACCACAGCAAATCCAGAACTTTTATATAGAGTTAGCCTCTCGAATGAGCAAGCTGTCATGGTTTTTACTCTTCTTTTTCATGATAACATTCCTTCCAGTTGGATGAGAGATAATATAACTTTCACCTATTGTTGACGTGTAGCGTCTCTGGGAGTAAAAGGCAGTGCCTGTGTAAAGCCATGCAACAACGAAACAACATGGACTAAGGAGGTTAGTGAAGAAGAATACGATTTCAAGCTGAAATTCAAGTATCATAACTGAACCCTAATTTGTAAAGTTTGTTTAACTACAGTCTGGTCTGAAAATAAACTTTGCTTTAATGGGACCAGACACAATTTAATATTTATTTATTTTTTTACAAATTTGCCTTTTTCAGGCCTCGTGCCAAAGAATAGCAGTGCCATACTTATTTATTTTAAAACAACAGGGTTTTCGTCGGTTCAGAACTTCGTTGGCAGAAACTATATGCTTGGTTCGTGGCTCCAGCACAGCTCTGGACTTCAAGATCTGTCTCTCAGAACAGCTAAATGTCATGTTGGATGACCTGTCCAGATGGATGGTCTGATCAGCAGAGAATTTGAACCTGGCTGAGCAGTGAATAATGGTACATGGAAGGTCTACAAATCTCTCCTTGCAACCAGGACGGTAGCAGTTTTGTTATTGGGATGGCCAAAGCTAATTTGCTAGGCTCAGATGGACAATTCAGAGAATGAGCTGCAAGATTAGATCCAAAAATATTAAGAAGTTGAATATGTCCCAAGCCTGTCCTAGTATGCCAGACTAATGTGGTTAAGACATGCTGGTCTTTGTAATCAGCTACTTGCAAGGTGGGGATATAGCTAGCATCGCATATGGCCACCTTTGAGTTGCCAATTTGAAGAAACATTTACAGCTGGGTGGTGCCCTTTAACAGTCAGAGGGGCTCAAATTCAGGCATCAGGATTCACAGCAAGATAACAAGTCTCAAATACTCTGGTATAGTCCCCTGAAAGGCAAGGAGAGCAGGATTTCTGGCCTGCCCTCCTGGAATATTGTTTTCCCTAAGCACTGTTGTGAAGACTTGCTGTTTGCAGGAAGCAGTGGGGCTACTCAGCAATTTGCTTAGCTTCTCTCCTCTCTCTCACCACTGACTCCCCTCAGCAAGAAGACTGTTTTCTTACCATCTGAATCCCATACATATTTATGTCTGACTGAAGCAGGGTAACTACTCAAACTGAAAAATAAGTCAGAGACCTAATTCATAAAATTCTCTCTGAATTATGTACAATCGTCGGCTAAGAGGCAGAAGGTGTAGTAGAAGTATTGTCCCCATATGAGGTGAAAGGTAAAATTTCTATTGACTTTAGTGAAAGTCAAGATTTCACCCAAGGCGTCTTCTGATGGAGAGACAGTATGGGTCATGACTGTCCTCATTACTGCCAGTAAAATGAGGATTGTCTTTTCTGTTTCAGATAACATAGCTGTTTTATAGACCAGCTTAATCTAGCTACCCTGAAAATAGTTGAATCAGCACTAAAGTTTCAAGCAAAGATGGCAGATCTTTTCACAACTGTGTGCCCTTACCTCTCATAATTTCAGAACTAGATTTTTGACTACTTTCCTTTCTTCCCGGCACAATATGGAAGCATGTGTGCAATTTTAAACACACAAATAGTCCTATTAATGTCAAGGGGAATACCATATTTACTCAAATATAAGATGAATCAATATATGGCAAAACTCCAATGATTAGATTCTATATATGGAAAATTGATACATTTGTTATACTTTTCCAGGTATAGAATCTAATTATTGGAGGTTTGCCTTGAATTTATTTCCTTCCTGCTGCTACAGAAGGGGAAAATAAATATGGGGAGCACACAGGTACCCCCTTATCCTCTGCCCCCACAACCTTTTCTATTTGCAGCCTCTTTCCCCCCTTTGTTACTGTCAGGCCCTGCTTTCCCTGAGCACATGGAAGTGATGGACAAATTTGAAAACACTGACTTTGTATTATCAGGTACCCATAGACTTAGTTCATCCAGAATTAATCCAGTTTGCCTCTTTTGAAACTACTGCAAATTTTAGCACAGGTACTCCATAAACAGACTTTTAAGCATTACTTTTGTACCTATTTAACTATTCATATATGCATATATATATTTTAAAAAGGAAGCCCTGCCTGAACTACCACCAAGTACATGTGTCTGAATTAAGTGTCTGTAAAATTTGTATCACAGTAACCCACATTCCTGTCTTCCCTATTTCTCCCTCTCCTCTGCCCCAGGTCTTATTCCTATTTGCTTAGGCATCTAAAGCAGATATTGTAAGTTCTTTGGGACATGAACTGTGTTTGCCCCTGTCTTCTCAGAAGTACCCATTAGGAATTTGACTTAAAATACAAGATAGTATGGCTATAGGCACTGTAGAAATAAGCTCTATACACCACTGAATTGAACCATTTTTGCAAGCCTTAAAAAACAGATTTATTGTTTGTATTTGCCTACTGCTTTTTAGAGTGTTTGTCCTTCATAATAGGAACCTGGCTATATTTTATTGCTGCTGAATTTTAAAAAGCACGTCACTACTGTTTAGTTTATGCTGTTTTGTACTTGGTAGTTTTGCTATTTCTGTTTATTATTAGACCTTTCTAATATTGGGCTTATTTAATCTTGTGCTAATCAACATCTGATATACAGCAAAAGAGGCCGCTTCTGAAATTCATGTACGTATGCCAAATCTAAGATTGTTGGTGGCAGTTCATGAAGGCTGGAAGTAGGCACTTCAAAACCAGCGGGAGCATGCCGGAGATCTGGTGCACTGGAGCTGACTCAGTTAATCAAGTGTGCTTCTCATGTGAGCTGCGTCATACATTTGTTTAAATGGCGAAATGCACATAGCACTCCAAAAGCACACTGCCAGCATTTTCTAACTAAAAACACCTTTGATGTGTTTTAGTTCAAAAGCATGCTGCTGCCATTTTCTCAGTGCTGACACGCATTTCGCCATTTATAGAAATGCACGCGCCACAGTGCCTGGCACTGCAGCGCAAGCAGGTATACAAATATCCAATGATTTTACCCACATTTGGTTTCTAAAACATAGTGAATACTGCTCTCCCAAGTTATTTGGAACATTGTCTCCAGGATTTGTCTACCTAATGGTTCTGTCTCATACAGACAGTATTAAAATGCCAGCAGCCACTTGGAGCCCTTCTCTATGCTAGTGTTCCCTCCGTTGCTATTCCCAGTATCCAAGCGTTTATTCCAGCCTTCCATTGTTATTCCAAATGTAGCAGACCAATGGTAGCAGGAACTGGCTAGTTTTTGCAGAAATATCTAGTTTAGAGATGTGGCTTGCTGGTGAAGTGTTTTGCTTTTGTGTCTAAGGCAGCCATTATCACTTATAATCTTATAAATGCTTTGTTTCCAGTTTCCTATAGGAACAATGAAGATTTCTGTTAAATGCCTTGTACTGTAACTGTTAAATCAGCTGTACAATCCCTTATGTTGTGCAAATGTTACAAATAATATTTTTTTCTGGCAGTCCTTTGCGGTAAATATATTAACTCTTCAGGAAAAAAATATTCCATTGAATATGGAAGCTGGATTGATTTCTAATCTGCCATTTCTAATCGTAGTTAGCAAAACTGATGTGCATATATGGTTGGCTGCTCTGATTAACAGTTCAAGTCTGTATTTTTCTTGGTGATACAATATCAGCGATCATATTATATAGATAGATAGATATAGGTCTATATCTATAGATCGATCTATAGATATAGATATATATTGTTTGAAGTATTTTCTCACTGCAGCATGATGTGCTGCTGGGTTTACTCTCATTTTATGGAGCTGAAGAAACAACCTGTCAGCTTACATTTTAGTTTATAGTCTAAAGTCAGTTTGGAGGCATTCCCCAAGTTTGAAACCAAACTACTTCAGCTTAAAATTTTCTACATATGAAGCCTTATGATTTTGTTTGACTTATTGCCAAGCTCATATGAATTGGGTACTATTGGGGCCAAAAAGAAAAAGAAAATCTACTTCCCATTCTGTTTGGCAAGAAACTTTATCCCTTCCTTCCAGGTGGGGAACAGATCTCCGTGATGCACACATTCATGACCTCCAGTCTTCATCTGGCAAAACCATTAAAACACAGCTTTCTGTCTCCTTACTGGGCTAGGTTAAGAGCCCATCAACCCTGCGCTGTGATCTGTTTAGTAGCACCCAGTTCAAGAGGCAGGGCCTAGTCCTTCTAGCTCAGGGATGGGCAAAATATGGTTTGTGGGTCAGAGCCTGGGGAGGGACTTTGGCCCATGGTGGGTGCCGCCTGGCCTGCACCATCAGGCCCATGGCACATCCAGCCACCCCAGGCGCACAGGAGGGCTGGGACAGCTCTGTGGCCAGACTCCACTTCCTGGCAGCCCTAGCCCCATTGAGATTGGCTGGGACCCGTGCAGGCAGGCCCTAAGCACATGGCCCTGGCCTGCACCACATGGCAGGGTGGGGGCCCAGCAGATCCTGCTCTGGACCCAGCCACGATGAGCGGCAGTGGCAACAGGGCGGAGGCGCAGAGCAACCTGGCGTGGGATCCAGGTAGCGACAGTGAGAAGAGCCCGGCGGGGGCAAAGGGGAGGTGGCCGTGCCCGTGGCCAGGTCCCATTTTTTTTCCCCGCTCCCAGCAGCAACTTCCGTCTGGCCACCACTGCTGCACCTCACTGTGGTTGTAGCAAGCAAGTCTGGAGTGGGTGCTGCAGGGACCCTGACTCCCTGCCATGGACTGGGGCCATACGCTTGGTCCAGGGCTGGACAGAAACTGCTGTTGGGTGCCAGGGCAAAAATGGGACCTGGAGCCCAGGCTGGGGCTGTCCTACAGCTCCTTCCTGCGGCTGCCAGGTCCCGCTTTTCCCTGGTGGTCAGCAGCAGCTTCTCTTTGGCTGCCACTGCCACCTTGGTGCCTGGGCCATGAAAGCCAGGCAGCAGCTTCAGCCCCTAGTCAGGTTAGAAGGGTGGCCTGGAGTTGGTGCTGGTGGCAGCCCTACTGAAGCTGCTGCCGGCCTGTGCCCACACCAGCTCCCTGCCTGCCTGCGGCCCCCTCCCACATAGGGAGGTTTGGTAAGCTGTTGCATGGTGGGACAGAGGAGTAGAGAGGGGTTCTGACCTAGCCCAAAACTCCCTGTGTGGCCCAAAGGCCCAAATAATTGATCACCCCTGTTCCACCTGCTACTGGGTTAGCCATTTAGAAAAATGTGAGAGACCCTCACAAAATCCTAATGCTGTTCCTAAATGCTATAGAAGAGTTACATTTGGTTAGGTTTAATTTCATCAAACTAGCAGTTTTGGAACATGGACTTTCGGAAAAGTACAGTCTTAACTTTTAGAAATGTTTTAATTCATACAAAACTCTTTTTGCCTAAAGACTTTATTTTTGCCATCAAAATCGCTAACCAAACCAAAATGATTTTAAAAAGTTTCATGAAAAACCATCCAATCCTGCAGTCAAGAACACACAAATAATAGGCAAATAGGTAAACTAAACGTTGTTAATTGTAAAACAAAACTGAGAAGCTTGAATGAAACAGAAGAACCCTGATTTTAATGAGTTCTGTAGAAAAATTGTGAATCTCTGTGATTTGTTTACATTTTTTGCTATTGCTGAAATCACTTTTCAGTGGGAGGTAATTGCACTAAGTCTTTTCTGCCTGCTCTAATAAGTACGTGATGCATATTTGTACAGAACAACCCAATAATGTTCTATTGTAACTTTTAAATAATAACTGTCAATAAATCCGTACAACTTTTGGTCAAGACTGGATAGAATTAGAGGTGGACTGAAGAAGTGTGAACAGGAAGATTGAGGTGAAGGTATAGATTTTGCATGGCTAGGATTGTTTACGTTAAAAAGGAGATGGCTAAAGGAGGAACATGGTAAAATATATAAAACAATGAAGAGTGGAAAGCAGGTACATGTGGAGCTCTTACCCATCTGGCCATACGACAGAATCACAAGGCCATTTGAAATTGAAATATTGCAAATCTAAAACTGAGACAAGAACACACTTTTGCACACAAATGGGAAAGCTTCAGAGACAATTGGATTTTATATGGAAAACAAGACTATCAAAAGCTACAAGAATTGCAAGTTTTGCAAGGCAGATAAAATCCCGTCTTTCAGGATTTAAGATGTTCTGTAATGATTACAATTTAGCATGAGACCTTCATGGTGAGTGGGGAACAAATTGCTGGCCACTGCTGGAGAGAGAGTACTGGAGTAGATGGCCCTCCAGCCTCATTTATTGTGGCAGTGCCTGTGTTCCTGTGTTATTGGGGTGAGTAGTGATGGGTTACGGCAAATAATCTTGAATGACCATCTCATTAAACACTTGTGTAATTGTTCCTGTTCAAGTGAGCTCGGAGTCTGCTGCCATCTGTTAAGCAGACTCAATTAAACAGCAAGGGGTGGGGAGAATAAAGTGCAGATGCTAATGCATTGTGTAAACCACACTGAGCAGAGCTCTCTTTAAATATTTAAACTATTTCTGCTAGTTTATGGAATTGAAATTTACTTTTCAGTCTTTGTTTGGATTTGAGAAATCAAGGCTATTTATTTACTATTATGTAAATTGCATAGCACAGTCTGAAGAGCCTGACTTTGTACATATGTTAAATAAGAAAAGTAGAAAATAATTTGAAAATATTTGCTTAGATTTTTTTTTGCAAGGACTGAAATTTTCCTGGTATGAAAAGGGGAATATTTTTTGATTTAGATGAAATTCCATATAGACATATCGAATAGAATCAGGTATCCAAGTAAAAGACTATTGCTGGGGTACTGGAAGAGCAATTAATATGTAGCCTGAGGGAAGGGTCAAGGGACCAGATTTGTGGCTTGCTCGGTGATTTTATTACTCCTTTCTTCAGTTGGTGCAGTCCTAATTTAATGTAGATTATTTATTTGGATCCATTACTGAAAATAACTATTTAGCTAGTAGAGTTTTACTTTTTACCAGATTTTTGTATTAAAAACTAGCAGATTCTATACCTATAAATGTTATAAAGAACTTGGCTAAAATGGATCAACCAAAATAAATTCAATCTATTTCAGTGGCCAAATACACATTGCTGCAAGTAGAATGACTTTTTTTGTAACTGTTCGTAATGTACTCTCTCATTTTGAAAGTTCATAAACAAAGCTGTGTTTAAAGGCACAGGGGAAGGGTCAGCTTTGTATTAGAGACAGAAAGCTCCATTCTCACTAGCTAACAGAGTATTTCCTTGTTGTGTCTTTTGATGGCTACAGATTAAATGCTATGTGGGGGGGAAAAACTCATTTTAAACATTTTGCTTCAAAATGACACCCTTTAATGCTTTTTGCTTCTGGTGTTAAATTATCTTCTCATCTAAAAGGCAACAAACAACAACCCCCACCCCCACCCCTATGTTTGTAGATTAAGTACCTGTGCAGAGCTTTAACAGAGGTCTGGAAAGAAGAGGAAGTCTGCATGTAAGGCTTTTAAGAGTAGTTGCATTTTGCCTTTTTATCCTTCTGGGCTCTGTGGGACTTGTAAACTGAGGAGATTTACTGCTGCCCTTCTAAATGCTGCTTAGGAATTTCAGAAATTTGAACTCTTAATTCTAAAAGTCCTCAGGAGGGAAAAGGGTAGGGGAAAGTGATGGTCATAAGCTGAGCAGAACAAACTGCAGGATTTTCCAGAGTGGCTCTGCTGGTTATACTGGCAGATTGTCTTACTAAAATCAAATCGGTGAAACCCTTCCCAGGAAAACTCATGTTTGTGAACAATGTCTTCTTGCAATCTTGTTTTGATTTGAGTTTTGAGTTTCTTTCTGTGATTCTGGCTTCTATTGCTAAAATTTGGAAGATCCAGACTGGGAGGTCTGATTTGATGTAGTACATTGTAGAGATCCACTGATACATCAGTCTGATCTCAAATTGGTACCAACATAAAGAAAATTGTCTATATTGCATATTGGCCCAATGGGGCCGATAATTTGGCCAATAAGTGCCCATGTTGCATGCAGCTGCAGTGTAGCACGGAGCAGAACTGGCAGCGTGGAGAGCTGCCTTCTGGTGTGGTGAAAGGAGAGGGGGGAGGGAAGAGGTGTGCTGGGGCAGATCAACACCCCTGGGATGAGGGAGGGGGCAGGGGCAGGCGCTGTCCAGCCAAAGTAGGGGGGCATGGGACAGAGATGTGACTCCTGAAGTGGGGGCAGCTCCTGCTGCTGCTTGCACCCTGGGAGGGCGGGGGGGCATGTGCCCTCAGATCTGCGGGGCAGCGGGCTGCCCTGCGTGATGGAGCTGGCGCTGACCAGGGCTTTTCTTGCTGGGGGCTGCGCCAGAGCGGGCTCTGGAGACGCTGGATGAAGCTGTAGCCACCCCAGATTTCACCGAGCTCCATTCCCAGCCCTGTGCTACCACCCACAACAGCCCCGGCTTTTCCCGGCACTTGGGTAGAGGTGGGGCATTCAGCTGGGGCTGATCGGATATTGGATTGGTATTGGCTGATATGCCTCCTTAAATATAGACTATTGGTATAATCCCCCAAAATCTCTATCAGTGCACCCCTAGTGCATTGGGTTGAGTGTGGAGGCCTCCAACTTGAAGTGAAACGCTCACAAGAGTATCTCTGAATACTTCTGTCATGTACCAGGTATGATCAAGTAGTACTTACTACTGCATGGCCGTGTATTGCTCTCTGTGTCATCTACTCCCTGAATGAAAACTTGGCTCCGTTGTAGTCCATGGTCAAGCTCCCATTCACTTCAGTGGGATCAGGATTTCACTCTGTTTTTATTTTATTATTTTTCTTTTTGTGCATTGGCATTTTAGTACTTTCAGCCCCAGTGGTTCTCTTTGTCTTCCCTGTGTGTTGCACCTGGTAAATGACAGCCAGGCTGCATTGGTAAAGTGTCTGCGGAGGCAGTAGTTCTTAGTACATTGCTTGTTTAGATTGTGTGGGCTGCTGCATACCTCTTCTTCCCAGGGACAAAATTATGGGAAAGGGATGTAAGCAAGAGTTTCAGTTGGAATCCTGGATACAGCCTCTAAGAAGAGTTAAATGGCTGTATGTTGTACCATAGCCTTACTAGAGGTTCCTTTAAAAAAGGGGAAATGTCCTATATAAACTATGGGGCATTAACATATTACATAGATCAACCAAGATATTACATAGTTCACCAACATATTACATAGTTCAGACACCAAGAACAGTATGTTCTTGGTGACACTTGGTGTCATGACTTGATGATCTGCTAAGGTCCCTTCTGACCCTAGCATCTACGAATCTAAGAGAGAGACTTTTAAGAAGGGAAGGCAGGTGTATTTGTATTAGCATCTTCTGACACATGGGCATTCAGCCTGAGCCCCAATTCCTGTCTGGCAGGCTCCAACAGCTTCTGCATATGAAACAAGTTCTTCTCTTGGTTTCCAAATTAAGAGACCCACGTTCTAATCGGTGCTCACTATTCAGGAGCTGCTGCATACTGGTAAAACTTGTGCAACTGGAGAATTAGAAATAAGATATAAACCTGGCTATGGAGGAGAACATGGAAAAGGAGTATTTTTTAAACAACTTTATTACATTCAAGTGTTTAGAATCAGTAAACGATTTTTTTGTTCAAGGACAACAGATTTTAAATATGAAGCATAGCCTTTTAAAATTATATGAATAAATAGTTGGATAAAATGGCAGATACCCTGCAACTAATGTCCTAGATTTATCTTTTTTTAGTATATAAATATTGGTTAATTTTAATGATAGAATCATGTATTTTACTTGCATAATCTTGGTGCCCTTTAGCTGAAATTGACAGGTTTTTTAAACTAAACTAAAAAAAATTCCCTGTCATAAAATAAAATATGTAGTATTTTTATATCTACAGATTTTAATTTTTCAGAACTGCATTAACATCTGTTGTATTCAGTGTTTCTCATGCACCATTTCTGATTTTATTACAGCGGATATTCAACTCCTTTGTGTACACAGAAAAAATCTCAAATGGAGAAAGTGAAGTTCAGCAGGTAAGCAATAGCAGAATGCAAGAAAATCCCTTTACCTAGCCGCTCCCACTCCCTGGATAGCATTTTAAAGAGACACAGTTAATTTTAAAATCTCAGTCCTGTCTGAATTAGTCTTACTCCCTAGTCCTGCATGCAACACTTAAGGAAACAACTACTGAAAATAGAGACTATTTCAGTTGTTTTGTTTATTTGGCGGTCTCCCTTTCCCCTGAATGGGAAGGAAGTTTGCTTTATTCTTTATTTGGGTTTTTTTTCACAGAAACGAGAGAAAATCTTTTCTGGTATAGGCAGTACTCGGAGATGGGTGCAGTACTTGATGCTGCCTTTTTTGTAAATTGACAGTGTCCTTTTAAATTATTTTTACGGTAGGTGCATGTTGACTGATCACCAACACATTGGCATTATGTATACAACATTGCAAATGTATGGGTTTTCATGTTTAATCTCTGCCAAAATTTATATACTTTATGTGCAAGTATATAGTTGGGTTACAGCTGATAGCAGCTTTCAAATACTAATCAATTTCTTTAAAAGAATATATTTGAAAATGTGTTTGTGGTAAAACCCTAACATCAAATCTTCTGTTGAATATAAATATAAAAATTAGAAATAAACAACATTGGTTATTTCTTTTTTAATCTATTAAGGGGTATTAAACAGTTACTGTATTTAGAATCAGATTAATTAGAAAATACTAAATTTCTAGCTATGCTTTTAATTTGTTAAAGTCCATCTTCATGCTGCATGTGATCGATTTTGTTAGTGACAAGCATTGCCTTATAAAGACCTGGCTTTTGATTCCAGTTAAAGACACTGACTTGACCTTGAGCAAGTAACATGAGCTCCATCAAACTAGTTTTAATGTTCAGTAAAAAACAAAACTGGCTCAGAACAGAGTTTTCCCAGAGGAAGAATTAATTGTCTTCAAAGCTTGCAAGTAATTTTTAACTTGGTGTCTGAACCAATGCTGTACTCTTTCAGGAGCATTTGACTACATTGCATAAGCTTATTCATTTGCATTTGGTATGCAGATAAGCAAAATAATATTCCAAGTAATACTAGTTTTAAACTACAAAAAACAATTGGCCATGATTTGCTCTCCAGGGGAAAAAGTGAAAGAGATGGGGCCACTTAAAATTCTGGCTACGGTCAGTAAACTCTGGGCAAGTTTGGCTTTGGAATTAATTGTCAAGTTCTTCTCTGCCAGTGCATTAGCTTTGGATAGGGTTATGGTATTGTAGGACCATAGGATCGTAGGAAAGTAGGATTGGAAGGGACCAGGCCCAGCTCAAGGCAGGTTCTACCATGACTGAACCATCCTAGCCAAGTGTCTACTCATCCTGCTCTTGAAAATGTCCAAGGATGGAGATTCCCCAGTTTCTCTAGATAGCCTGTTCCATCCTCATAGTCAGAAAGTTCCTCCTAATCTCCAGCCTAAATTTCCTCTGCTTCAATTTGAGGCCATTGCTTCTAGTGCTGTCTCCTTAAGCCACTGAGAAAAGCCCATCTCTGTCTTCTCTATAATCGCCCTTTGGATATTGGAAGACTGTTCTCCCCTCAATCTTCTCTCCAGATGAAATAACTGTAGTTCTTTCAGCCTTTCTTTATAGGACTTGCTTCTCAGGTCCCTACTCATTTTTGTTACTCTGTGCTAACTCTTTCCAATCTGTCCACATCCTTGAAGTGAGGGCCCCAAAACTAGACACAGTGCTCCAGTCTCACCAGCGCTATATAGAGCTGCAGAATCACTTCCCTTAATTTGCAAGTGACAGTCCTGTTAATACTACCCAGTATGCTCTGGGCTTTCTTTTCAACAAGAACATATTGCTCATGTTCAATTTATGGTCTGCTCCCAGGTCATTATCTGCACTATTGCAGCCTAGTCAGTCCTAGTCTGCATTTGTGCATACAGTTATTCTGTCCCCATATGCAAGACTTTGCACTTGTCCTTGTTGAATCTCATCTGACTGATTGCTGACCATTTCTCCTATTCAGTGCATTCTGGATCTAAGTCTTAACCTCCAGAGTATCTGCAGCTCCACCCAGTGTGGTATCATTTGAAAATTTGCCAAGTGTGTGCCCAACCCCATCATCCAAATCATTAAGGGGGGAGAGGGGGAGTGCACAGCTAAATGCAGGGCGGTGGCAGCCACTGCATGCGAGCTTTCTTTGGCCCCCACGTCTTGCCGGCTGGGTGGTGTGTGGCGGTGCTCTGTTCTGCCTGCACACACACACCCCCTAGGGCCTTCTCAAGTACCCCCGGGGCTACACATACCCCCAGTTGACAACTCTTGTATTAAGCAATACTGGATTTAGGACAGACCCCTGAGGAACCCCACTTGATGCCTCCTCCCAATTAGATATTGCTACTCATTGAGGAGAGTAGAGAAGCTATGCAGAAGACAAAAAAAGAATAATCCTAGAATTGTTAGGCACTTTTAAAAATACTCAATTGTAAGAACCCTCTTCTATGCTTGAGCTAACTTTTAAGGTAGGATAATATATTGGCACACAGTTTTTTTGCCAGTATGATTAGTGATTCAGGATTACAAATTGACTTTCAGATTAAAACCCCCACACTTTGAAAAGTGTCTCATATAACTTGAAACTCTTACAACTGAAAATAGATGGATATTATATAATACAACATGCTCTATAGGGATTTTTTCTGTCCTCTGTCATTCAAGGGTTAGATTGTATATGTTCGAGCCTGATCAACAATTATGAACATCTATCTTTTCATGAAATATATTAATCTCTTTTCCACAATATTTCATAGCAGTTGGCTCCAAAAATTAAATGAATGTTATAAAAACAGAATTCCATTTTTGTTGGTGAATGTTTGCCCTTCCTTTAAATGGAGAATCCAGCTATTCTTGTAATGTAAGATGGGATCAATATGATAGGCGGACTTTCTTTTTTACTACTTGTAATTATTCTATACACTTTGTGTATCACCAAAGTTATCTCTCCATTTTTGGCCCTCAACTAAATTGTGCGTAAGACTTTTCATGCCTCTAACAATGTCCCTCATATTCACTAGACTGATATGGCTTTACCCTTTTTGTGTTGAAAGGACCAGAAATGAGCTCAGTAATGAGGATAGGGAATATGCTGTCATTTGACATGATGGCCATTATATTATTTTAAGTACTATTCTCTTTTCCCTAATATCAGTGCTGATTTTTTTTTTATGAATTTTTGAGTTCAGAATGTAGGGCTTTGAGCTGTTCCTCATTATATAATGTGCTAAGTGCAGGGTGGGTTTTAGCTGAAGTGGTTCCAGATAATTGAGAACCCACTTATATGTTTGAGTACTTCTGATTTTTCTCGTACATTATCATGCATTTGTCTAAAGTAAACCTCATTGTTGCCTAGTTCCCTAATTGTGATTTATTTTCCTGTTTTTCTTCGGTGAAACACATTGTAAAGTAAATAAAGTAAGGTAAAATAAAACCCTTTTTGTTAATATTAGAACTTAGGAAATCCATTTGTTCTAAGTAAAACTATAATTTTCTATCCTAAGCCACCTGACTATTTCTCTTTCTAAAATGTAATTGCTCTACTACTAGCAGCATTGCCAGAGAAACCATGGAAACTGTGGAGGAAACAAAATAATTCCCAAGCAAGACCCAAGGACGTTTTCTAGTGTAGTTAGCTCAGTGGTATTGTAAGCACCAAGGTGTATTGTCTTCTTTTTTTTTAATTAGAAATGCAGTGTACTTGGCTCAGCTGCATCCATTCCTATCATGTACCCATATATTATGCAAGCATCCAGAATGCAAAAGTTCTTGCTACTGTTCCATAATAGTACAAGAAAATGAAAATATTTGTCTATGGGGGCACATAGAAAGGTTCAGTGATACTTATACTGTGCACAAAAATCTCTTGTAATGATATTAAACCTAATGTAATGAGGAGTAGCAACTGTCTGCATCGTTAATTGTCTAGAATTATCAGGAATGCTGCCAGTCATATTACCCCAACATTTTCCTTGAAGGCAATGGACTTAATTTGTTGTGTAAGCTGCCCAAAATTGGAGGGGGAGGAGAATGAGAAACATTTGCTTTCCTCCCATTGAAGGTGGGAGGGGGAGGGAAGGCAAGAAAAACTTTATCCTTCCAAAGTACAAATGATGGTAGGTAATTTTTTGTAAAATCATATGGATGTTAGAACACAATAATGCATTGAAAGAGGTGAAGTTAAATAAATGTGTTTTGAAATTTAGGGTATTTTAATATGCTGGAGGTACAATAGCATGAATAGAAGTGTTTTATGAAATGCAGTGTATAGGTCATTTTTCTTTTGTCTAGTGTGTCTGTGGAAGCAGAGTGATCTATTTTTGGCATTTCTGAATGATTACAGGAAAGTGACCATCTGTTCAAAATCCAGAAAAGTTGGATGATGCTGTTTCATCCAGTTAAAATAAATAACAAGTTTATTTTTATACAGACCAAGCTTATGAAAAAGAGAGAAGTAGCTTTGTTTTGCACTAAGTTTTCAGGTACCCAAATTAGGATACCATATTAGGGGCTCCTTTTTTTCAGAAGCTGCTCAGCTTTCATTCCTCTGAGATTCAAGCCACAAGGTGTCTTAAGTTGAGCATCCAAAATTTGAAAGCCATTAACAATAATTAGTTAGTTTGAAAATATATACCCTGTTTTTTAGAGTAACAAAAAGAATTTGGTTTATTGTAAAAGCCAATGTAAGGAGACTTATTTCTATGTAAACATGGTCAATGGTGCACTATGACCAAAATGGGGCAATTGTCAACGTAGCTTTTAAGATTTAGATCTTAAACTGTCTTGACATTTTTAAAGAAGGGTTTGGTGGCTTTAAGTTAAATGTAGAGTAATAATTTTTTGCAACCATTTCTGGGTGGTTTGCAAACAACAAAAAAGGCATGCAGGACAAGTTATGCATATCAGATGGCTTTTGAAAGTAAATCCCATTTTTGGAAAAATTCAGAATCTCAATTGGAACTTCTTTAAAGCCTTCACTAAAAAAAAAAAATAGGCATTTGCTTATACCCTGGTCACGGATGTGCACATTAACTCTAAGGAGATATAAGTAAATGTCTAAACACTGTAGGTAGTGTGATGAATTCTTAACTGTCAGAGATGAAAAATGAGACCCAATAGAGAAGAATTACTATGTGTTAAAAGCTCAGCATTGAAGTGGTAGAAGAAAAATTAAGCACTTCTATTTGGTTAATAACTAGATCTTTTAGTTCTAATGAATCGCAAGGAATATAACTGGAATTTTAGGAGCACGAGCAATACATCCAACTGGATCATCTTGAACACATGCATACAAAATGTAAGCAAATTAAATCCTCTATCCCTCATTCAGTTTTTGTCATTCATTAACATTTTCTTACCAAGTGATACCCTAAGGCAATTAATTACAGTTTTAAGTCAACCGGGAATTTTTCTGGCAGGCCATTGAATTGTTATTAAAAAAATGAACTGAGTAAATAATGACTTCCAACAAATTGAGAAAGTGAAAAGCTACAGCTGTTGGCCTTAAGGGCCAACAATTAATATGCTCAGCTTTCTTCATGCCACACAAAGAGTGGTTTTTAAGTTTTAAACTTTGAACCATTTGTGTTCTTAAAATATAGAGATGTCTGTACCTTTTTCCTCTTTGAAAACAGACCAAGTATATACATAGTAATTGAGGGATGTAGTCTGAGTGACATCCCTGTAAATGAAGTTTGAATCTAAAGAAGGTGGTAAGAAGTTCTGAAATGAGTGGCTTGTATAGCAATTTATACAGGCAGTGTGGCAGATAGGTGGATTTGGGATAAGAGAGGTGGGTATATTCAGATTTTAGGAAATGAAAGAGAATGAGATTCTAGAATCCAAGGTGGTACAGTTTTAACTGAGATTTGTTTAATTAGTTTAATATATGATCATGTCTGCATAAAAAATTATTAGAGAAGTTAGTGAAATATAGTTAAGGTTTGAATTAAAAGTGTAACAGCTATTCTGCTCCTATTCCTGTTTGGACACTCTTATTCCATAGTACAAGTACCACTGTGTGGATTAGGATAAAGCTGTCCAACTGGTGGCCTGCAGCCTGCCATCCACCCTCCAAGGGATTAACTTGCAGCGCCCAGGCTGCTGCTCAGCTACCTCTCCCCTCCATGGCTCCTGCTGCTGTGGCATCCAGGGTCTCTAGGCTTCTCAGTCCTCCAGCTCCTGCTTCTTGCCCCCTGGAAGTGGTGTGCCAGTTGGAGAGCCAGGCTGTGTGCCCATAGCCAGGCAGGAGGCTGTTCTGCTTGCATAGCAGAGAGGAGTTGGGCCGCTTGTATTGCTTGCACAGTTTGGAAGTGGGGGTAGTAAGATGTTCTGTATTTGCATTGCCCCATCCAAATACAAATCCTCTTTTTTTTTTTTTAATTCATCCTCTCCTTGCCCTGAACGACCCGATAAATTGGGTTGAGAAAAGTCAGAACTTTTTATTTCAACATTATCAGGAAAATTGTCAAAACAAATAAAATATTTCAGATTTTTCAGCATGAAACATTCTGACATTTTGGACAATTATTTTTATTTTCATTCTACAAAAAAAAAAGTAAGCTTGTGTAAGGATAAAATTAAACCTGTGAAATGAAGCAAAACCTTTTCCTTTTGGATAAAACAGACAAAGAAAAATTGATCTAAGAAAACCAAAGAAAAAAATGTTTCAGGTTGATGCAAAACACATTCCTTCCTCCCTATTCTCCTTTAGCTTCCACCTAAAAACTAATCTGGATAGTGATTGCCCATTGGGAATGCTAGGGTAAAATAGGCTTTACACTGCTGTTGCTTCTGGTTTCAGAGCTTGGCAAATTCCATGAATTTCATGGCATTTATAGTTACGATGTTTAGTGAAATTGTGATCTTGCACAACTGGGAGGAGCTCTTAGTGCTTTTTCCTATAAAGTAGGAAAAAAGCTGTATTAAGTGTGTAACTTTGTAAATTACACAAGTACATCTGGTTGGGAAGGATTTCCTAGGACATTGTTGCAGAGGTCACGGATACAGGCATTTTCCGTGCGTGCATTATTGAAGTAGCAGTAGCATTTTTACAGGTAGCAACTTGCATCAGTTGACTTCTGAGAGGGGTCAGAAAGTGTCACTGTTGTATAAACATGCTGCTATGTCAGACCTACCATCGCACTAAGCTCTTGGGAAGGTGTTGGCATTGTATTCTGTGGAAACTAACAGCTGATAGATAGCAGACATTCCCCAAATCTTCTATTTGCAATCCAGCCTGTCATCAGATAGGGCAGGAGTAGCCTTCCTAAATCCAGCTGTGAGTTAAGAAATGGTGTCAGATACAACTTGGCAAGGGAACATACAAAATAGTTACTGAGGGAGACATAATTAAATTGTTGTGGTTGTATTTAAATACTTTGGTTTCTCTTATTTGAATTCTTGTGAGAACTGCTTTTTTCACAAGAGTTGAAAATGAGGTATTGTCTTTAACATCCAGCATTTTTTCAAGAGAGGGCAGAAATAAGGAATAAATGGCATTGATGGATTCAGATTTGTAGCACAGTTATCTCTCTTGACCTTTTTTGACTTCATATTCCATGAAATGGGGGGGGGGTGTTGTGCGTGGCTTCCCGCATTCCAAATACATTTACTGTGTGACAAGACAGGATATGAGCCTTAGTTTGAAAGATTTAGTAAAGGATACAAATGCTGTGCTGCCCCCAACAAAAGCAACTTGGATACTGAGTGACTCTCCTGGACCTTGAGCAAACTAGGTTTTTGGGGTTTTAGGGTTTTTTTTTCAGAGACCCAATGTCCAGTTTAGGTCATGTTGGCTAGTGCGAGACAAAAGATGATAAAATAACATGTACCCACCAAATAAAAATCCCAGGTTATCGCTAGCTTATGCTTTCTTCATTAGATTTTTAGATTATGGATTCTTTGTGAGTAGGTTCTTGCACTGCATCCCAACTAGAGCCTGGCAGTGCTGGGCCTTGCATCTGGGAGTTCCTTCATCACTACTAGTCTTTCATTTGCTGCTTTTACCTGCAGCTGTTTGGCTTTCATAACCCTTTGGATTCTCAGGAGGATAGCAGTTATCCTATTGGAATATAAAACTCCTTCTTTAAGGCTGCTCCAGGGCCAGCCTCTTTGGCTTCATCTTTCTCTATCAGTTGCCAAACAATGCAATTAAGGCTTCCCTTTCAAAATGTCTCTGGCTGCTTCCTAACTTCTCCAAGTTTTCCTTTACAGGTAAATTTACATTCTTGTAAAGATAAATTTACATTCTAGCTTCATGAGCTATGGGTTAGTTGCACTTATCTAGATCTGTGTTTCTCCCTTCCTCCACCCAATTATAAGACAAGCACCCTTTTACAGGCACTAATCATGTACTTGATACTTTGGCTTTTCCCCCAGGGTGAATACTTGATGCAAGCATGTTATTAATTATATTAAAGAGCAGCTTTGCAGTCTCACTAATGATACAAGAAATAAAGGATTCCTTCTCACTGCAAATCTTTAAATTTAGAATAGGTATCTCTCTAAAAGATCTGCTATAGTTCAGCCAGAAGGAATGGGCTGGATTTGGAAAGTTATGGAAGAGATTGTGACTTGTAGGTTAGACTACATTAACATAATAGTTCCTTTTGGCCTGAAATGCCAAGTGTCAGTGAAAGAGATTAAAAAATGAATGCCACTATCACTGACGTAGGACAGATCACATAACTCATAAAACCACATCCCCTCAGTAAGAAGAATTGTATTGTTAGATGCCATCCATTTCCTTTTGGTGCCTTGTATGAAGGTTGCATGTCCACATGACCTGACCTTTAAATACTGTCAGTCAGTGTCTAACCTTACCCGGCTGAAAACAAACAAACAAACGTGGGTGAAACCAAATGTCTCTTTCCATACTGATGTTTTTAAAAGCAATAGGGACCTTTTGTTAGAGATCCCTTATCTGTGCTAAAAGATCCAGGCCTTCCTTTAATACCCAAGCTGTTCTTCATGGGACTGCCAGTAGAAAAAAAGCCTCGGATTTGTGCATTTTTTGTCTTTTACAACAGCACATGCCATGCATTCAAATACATGTTAGGTAGAATTTTGCAATGGCAGGTTGATTCCCTTCCTTCTTCCTCTCCCTTCCCCCCCCACCCCCGAATGCTAGACAAAGCCTTTAAAATTATTTTAAGAAAAGGCAGAAGCATAAATTAAAAGCATTATTGGTGAAGTTATTGGATTATGGACTGTCCTTACTGAGCAACAGAACACATATTCCATATGGTCTGCAAAGTGAACAGTGTTTAGCTTGTCAGCCCTTATTAATAATGGTCCAAGCAATACCATTTTTCTTTATTGATTTGTAAAAGGATAACTACTGATAAGTGTATTGTACACAGCCCTCTGCCATTTTAATTAGAGACTGGTATAATGTCAGTCTGAAGGCTATGGCTGTCCTTCACATCAGCTTAATTTGTGGATTTTAGTAAGAATGATATCTCTGTCTTGTCTAGTGGAAGTTGAATATTTGGGTATTATAATTAACTATGACATTGTACCTTGCTCAGTCTTTATAGCTATGACAGGGGGATATGTTCCCAAGAGTACCAAAATATAATGTTTGTAGGGTACATTGAGATTCTCTGGTAAAAGACACTTTCTTGTATGGTTTCATTTTAGGTTATTCCCAGAGAGGTTTCAAGGGGGTGAGTGTAGGCATCTCTTGAACCACCAGAAGTGGCTTTCCTAGAGTGAGTGTTGGGCTGAAATTACCAGTACTGAGAGATGGAAATCCTCAAGTGTCTCTTGAACAAACAGCTAGTTGTGCGAAGGGACAGGTGTTGGATCTTAAACCAGTTAGTAAAGCATGCATTATCGCTGTCATCCGGAGACTGAGGCTCACTTGAGTCTTTAATAACATCCATTTATAATTAATCCATGGTGGTTTTGATTTTGAAGCTCTTACTCAGAGACCGCTCTCCTGTGGCTCCAGTGTACTGTTCTGGGTATGGAGAGCAGCAGTGAGTCCTTTAAGAATGAACTGGATAGGGGAAGCTATTGTAGAGCACGAGGCTTCCTGGACCCCTACTGTATCTTAAAGGTCGCACGGAGCATGTATGAGAGTGTGTTGCACTAACTTCTTATGACTTGCAAAAGGAATTTGAAAAGTAAATCTTAGCCAAACTTTTCAACATACACGTGAAACTTTCCTAGAAGCTTATCTGTTAATCCCCTGCTGTAATTCTGTTATAGCATCCATGCTTGTCAAGTTCACTGATGCATAATTTAAATAGAGTCTGTATAACATTAAAAATTCCTTAGCTTATAAGATACAGCCATAAATTAAATGTGTTCTGTAGCTTTCCTTTCCTTTTGTCCCCCCAAAAAGAAAACTTCAGAGATGTAAATCTTAGAGGTAAAAGGAGCTTTAAAAAGCCCTGGGGAAATATGCAAATAAGCAAAATATCTCTGGGAAAATTAAAGAGAAAATCACTGATGTGGTGATGAAACGTTGTCAGTAGAGGTAGTGCCAGCTGAAATGCATTACACATGGGCAACACTGTTATAGAAACAGGTGGTGTTGTCTAACCTGCCTGGTAACTAAATTATACACATTGGCTGTCTGAAAGAAATAGACCTAAACTGGTGACGGTGACTGTCACCCGAGAGCATCAATTTCCATTTCATGGCAACTGTTCAAGGTTTTGAAAACTATATTTGTTCTGCATTGGAACAAGAAACAAACTTTTTTTTTTTT
>NW_017728907.1:60620464-60629289 GCF_001723895.1 Crocodylus porosus
CCCCCGAATGCTAGACAAAGCCTTTAAAATTATTTTAAGAAAAGGCAGAAGCATAAATTAAAAGCATTATTGGTGAAGTTATTGGATTATGGACTGTCCTTACTGAGCAACAGAACACATATTCCATATGGTCTGCAAAGTGAACAGTGTTTAGCTTGTCAGCCCTTATTAATAATGGTCCAAGCAATACCATTTTTCTTTATTGATTTGTAAAAGGATAACTACTGATAAGTGTATTGTACACAGCCCTCTGCCATTTTAATTAGAGACTGGTATAATGTCAGTCTGAAGGCTATGGCTGTCCTTCACATCAGCTTAATTTGTGGATTTTAGTAAGAATGATATCTCTGTCTTGTCTAGTGGAAGTTGAATATTTGGGTATTATAATTAACTATGACATTGTACCTTGCTCAGTCTTTATAGCTATGACAGGGGGATATGTTCCCAAGAGTACCAAAATATAATGTTTGTAGGGTACATTGAGATTCTCTGGTAAAAGACACTTTCTTGTATGGTTTCATTTTAGGTTATTCCCAGAGAGGTTTCAAGGGGGTGAGTGTAGGCATCTCTTGAACCACCAGAAGTGGCTTTCCTAGAGTGAGTGTTGGGCTGAAATTACCAGTACTGAGAGATGGAAATCCTCAAGTGTCTCTTGAACAAACAGCTAGTTGTGCGAAGGGACAGGTGTTGGATCTTAAACCAGTTAGTAAAGCATGCATTATCGCTGTCATCCGGAGACTGAGGCTCACTTGAGTCTTTAATAACATCCATTTATAATTAATCCATGGTGGTTTTGATTTTGAAGCTCTTACTCAGAGACCGCTCTCCTGTGGCTCCAGTGTACTGTTCTGGGTATGGAGAGCAGCAGTGAGTCCTTTAAGAATGAACTGGATAGGGGAAGCTATTGTAGAGCACGAGGCTTCCTGGACCCCTACTGTATCTTAAAGGTCGCACGGAGCATGTATGAGAGTGTGTTGCACTAACTTCTTATGACTTGCAAAAGGAATTTGAAAAGTAAATCTTAGCCAAACTTTTCAACATACACGTGAAACTTTCCTAGAAGCTTATCTGTTAATCCCCTGCTGTAATTCTGTTATAGCATCCATGCTTGTCAAGTTCACTGATGCATAATTTAAATAGAGTCTGTATAACATTAAAAATTCCTTAGCTTATAAGATACAGCCATAAATTAAATGTGTTCTGTAGCTTTCCTTTCCTTTTGTCCCCCCAAAAAGAAAACTTCAGAGATGTAAATCTTAGAGGTAAAAGGAGCTTTAAAAAGCCCTGGGGAAATATGCAAATAAGCAAAATATCTCTGGGAAAATTAAAGAGAAAATCACTGATGTGGTGATGAAACGTTGTCAGTAGAGGTAGTGCCAGCTGAAATGCATTACACATGGGCAACACTGTTATAGAAACAGGTGGTGTTGTCTAACCTGCCTGGTAACTAAATTATACACATTGGCTGTCTGAAAGAAATAGACCTAAACTGGTGACGGTGACTGTCACCCGAGAGCATCAATTTCCATTTCATGGCAACTGTTCAAGGTTTTGAAAACTATATTTGTTCTGCATTGGAACAAGAAACAAACTTTTTTTTTTTTTCTTTTTTGAGAAGGATCAAGTGGGCTGTGTGTGCGCACACGTGCACATCTAATCCTAGATCCTGCTCATTTTGGGGGCTGACGTATGGGAGATTCAGGTCCAAGTTCCTTCTGTGCCTGGCTGAGACCAGGCTTCTACTCCAGATCATGTATTTGAGATGTTCAGTTTAGGTGACTTGCTTAGCATCATTCACTGGGCAGATTTAGCTAGCATAGTTCAGTACTGTGCAGAATTAACTTGAATACTGGAAGCAGCATAGCCATGTTAATATGGCACTGAAAAGCAGGATATATTAACTAGGGCTGGGCACCATGCTGATACATTGATGGTACCAGAGCTAATTTAGGTACTGTACTGTATTGTGCTTTGTAGACGCATCCTGTGTGCTAGAAGCAGTGGGAATATGGTTCTCCAGTGCAGCCATTCAGCTATGTTCCTTTCTTTTCCTGTAGTCCATGCTTCATTGTCTATACACTTTCCAAATTCTGCAGTAAATGAGGTGCATGCTGTGCATGGATTCAGGCAGTGGCTTTGGGGAAAAACTAGCCTTCAGTCATAATGTGTGCATATAAGGGAGCTGAAGGGTAAACAAGCAACTTCAATTCTGGTGTCTCCAAAATTTTGTGTCAGACTTGGCAAACTTAAAGATCTTCTTCTAAGACAGATTTTAGAGTATTTGTGTAAATATATATGCTACTGGGAGCAGGAGCAACTGCTATTTGAGTTTCTATTCAATCATGAGGGATTGGGGTAATTAGTAACTGGGTTCATAAGCAGCTTTACTTTCTACCGAAGCTGATAACGGAAGAAATATCAATGTAGTTTTGTTAGACTTAATCTAAAATTAATTTTGAAGTTCTCAAATAATTGAGAGATAAAACTTCAGGTTTAACCTGTTGCTTGCCTACTACAGTTATCCAGAGCTTGTTAACATTGCTTACATAAGCTTATCAGTGGGAAGTTAGTATTATCTTTTAGTGCACTTAGTATCCTGCTGATGTTTTGAATAAAAAAAGTGCAAACATTATATTGTGTAAACAGCTGTTTTTTAAAAAGTGTTCTTGGTTGCTTTTGTCCTCCTCTTATGACCTGATAGTGTCTTTGTGTGATGGCAGATAGAAGGATGGCACAATCAATATACATTTTTACTTTACTGTGTGCAGGAAGTGGTGGTGTATATGGAACATGCCATCTATTCAGCAAGAAAGACTTTTGGCGTAGGCCCCTCCACATCTGCTTTTCAGAACAATGTTTTTGCAAGTGAGTTTCTTTTGCTAGGTCCATGCTGTAGCATCTTTCAGTAATTGAAACAGCTAACAGTCTATAATAATTTCCCACTTGTGTCATTGTAATCCTTTCTTCTCAAATGCTTTGCCATTGGCATGTTTTCTGTATTGGAATGAAAGGGGCACAGACTATGATAAATGCTGGGTATTCTTTAGTTCTTTACAGCAGACTTTTCTCTTCACACTCTTGCTGTCACTCTCCTTGGAAGCTGGAAGGTTTTGAGCCTGATCTGGATTTCTGAACTATTATTTTCCACCCTAAACCCATCTGGCTCCAGGCCTCTCTAGATTTCCCAGTCTATCTCATGCTCCATAATGCCCCATCACTTCAGAAGACAGTTCAAGGACACTTTTCTGTAAGAACTGGGTGATTCCTATACGTGTCTCCAGCTTTTCATCCATAAAATAGACTTGCTGATGCTTCTTCACTAAAGTGGATGTTGGATAGCTTACAAGTATGATGAGTGAGAATCATTTTGAGATTCTCTGATGGCAGTAGCTGTGTAAGGACTGAGTGTAACTGAATCTCAGCTTCTCCATGGGATATCCATGTTTGGAGGTGAAGATGAGAGTTGTGTGGTGATTTGATTGCTGATTCAATTTGGAGGAGATTCGGTCCGATTTGGTGGCCGAGTCTCCGAATCTGAATCAAATCAGGAGACCCATTAATTTCTCCGAATTGAATCAGAAGTCTCTGAATCAATTCAGAGAGATTCAATGATTTGGCCATAGCCACAGGTTTATACATTTTTTCTACATAGCTCGAGGTGTCGGGTGCAGCTTGTGAGTGCTGAGATGGTGGGGCAGATGGAGCATGCCACAGGAGCATGGGCAGGGGCGTCCCCTGTGCGCTTGGCAGCAGATCTAGAAGTGAAGCATAAGTACTTCTGATCTACTTCCAGGTCCACTGCAGAGTGCGCAGGGGACTGCTCCCCAGCTTGGCAGCTGGTGCCTCCTGGGTCTGGGGCACCCAGGATCCTCCCACGGTTGATCGGCGAGGGGAGGTCAGTCTGTCGCCAAGCTCATGGGGGAAGCCCCCCCATGCTCCCATGGGACACTCTATCCGACCTGCCATCTCAGCATTCACGAGCCATGCCTGGTACCTCGATGTACATACAAAAAACATATAAACATATAAAGCTGTGTCTATGGCCAAATCGCTGATTCTCCAAATCAAAATCGAATCTTCAGATTCAGGGGACTTGAATCAGGACAGCGATCCAAATCAGTGAATCAAATCACTGTCCCCCTAATCAGGCTGAATCCAAATCGAATACTGCCCGCTTCACACACCCCTAATAAAGACAGTTCTGCAGACGGATTTCTCAGATCTGTAGACTTTGGATGCAAGGAGAGATAGAAGCCATAAGGGCATGGGTTTCTTACTACATAATCTGGAACAGCAAAATGAAACCAAAACGAAGTAAATTCTGTACCAGAAACCTCACTACATACAGTATTCGTGTAACTAAAGATGATGCTAAAGAAGTGCCCTTATGTAACTGTTTTTTACATGTGGTTTGTATTAATTTTGTTACTGTTAATGAAACTCATGGTTCTTTTTTTATCAGCAGAGTCAAGCTCTCTGTACTCCCCATAACTTTTAATATGGAACTGAAGGTTATGGTGTGTTGATTCAAAGGTCTGGTTTCTACAGAGCTTGCTGACTAAAGCCGCTTCAGTTGCTCCAGTATTGTGACATGAAATTTAGACACTGGATTTTTAAATGTTGGCTTGTCTGAATTGTCACAAAGCTTAAGGGGATCATGTATTTTGGATGTTACATTTTAATGTGTTGAAGGGCACAGGCAAAAAGAAAGAAATAGAAAAAGTGAGTACTGCCTCTGTTACTACCCCAAAATTGAAAGCACTTTAATAGTGTTAGATGCAGAACTTGGAGAAGGTCATTAATAGTCCTCTGGTGTGTTAGTAATAAATCATTCTACAAAACCAATTAGTTATAATTCAACCACTCATTTCATTTGAACAACATTCTGTTAAAAACTGTGCTCCTTGGAGACCTGTAATTGAGTTGTAGTATTTGATGGGAACAATGGAGGCAAAGTAACTGCTGTTATCAGTATGGGTCTCATTATTCACATAAAGAAATAAATCATGATGAAAAGTCCTGTTAATAATAGTTAGGAAAGGCATTTGTCAGTCTTGGGTCTCTGAAGCAACCAATTGCATTTCTTGGTGTACAGTCTTTTTAGTGGTTTTGTCAAGTCATTTCTCTACCTAGGGTATACTGAAGCAAAAAGCCCAGTATCTGTTTCTTCCAAATCCTATTTTTTTTCTGGTAATATTGTTTGCTGCATTTCATTGCTTTATTGTTTATTGAATTTGAAAGAATACCTGGACCTAGAGTGTCTAAAGTTGAACACCTTAATTTAGTAAGAGGGTGGATCCTGCTCCTCCAATTCCCAACATACACAAACACTCCAGGCAAGTCCCAAAGGACCCTGAAATTGATTTGCTTTCTGGGTGTTTGACATCTCTGTAAATTGGGTTTCTTGTATGGATGTAGGTGCCCATGCTCATGTTTTATACTTTTGGCCTACTTACTTTGATTTCCATCATGTCTTTATTTGTTCTTCTCAGAACAAATTGAGGTGTTTGACTAGGGTGGAAGTAAAGTAGCACTACTAAGAGCTTCAACCAATTCCTAAGATGCTTGTTGCCTTAATAGAGAGTTGGATGTAATGAAATACATGCATGAAAAGTGACAGTGTTGGGTAAACGTTGTACGACTGGGGATATATTTCATCATATTAAATTGATGGCTTTCTTGGTCAGTTTTTCAGTCTTTTGACTTGATATGATGCTCATGCTTCCTACACTGTGAAAATGAAGTGATATGATGAAGAAGGCCTAGAATTTTTATCTTTAATAAAGATAAAAAGTGTCATTTTAATCAGGACATGTTGTTTCTTTTAACACAGGTTCATTAGCAGGGATCCTGGTTTTCTCTGATATTAAAAAATCCCCAATTTTTGGTTAAAAAAAAAAGTAACCCCCAAATTCACATTTTTTCCACGATTAAATGCAAGATAGTGGTGTTCCATTTCAATCATGGAAAAATGTGGATTTTAAATCAGAAAACCGGGATAACTGTTCATAAGCATGGCAGAAGAATAATACAGTGTCTTTGACTTAATTTTCAGCGGTTTTTAATTTTGTTTCCAGCTGGCAAAAAAAATCCGTGAGAAGTTTAACCGCTACTTGGATGTGGTGAATCGTAACAAACAGGTAGTGGAAGCATCATATACAGCTCATCTGACCTCGCCCTTGACTGCAATCCAAGACTGCTGTACTATTCCACCCTCTATGATGGAGTAAGTATTACATGCTAAGGCTACTTGTACTTTCAGTTATGTTGTGGAGAAGGAAAAAGCAATTGGTTAGGATGAAAGTGCTTTTTTAATGCAAATGGGTGTTACCTGCAAGACTTGTGTGCACTGGGAAAGGGGGAAGGACAGAAGTCCTATCCTGGCTCTTGTTTGTTTGCTTGTAGGTGCCAGAATCCCATTGTGCTAGCCCTTGTACAAAGGTAAACATCATAATAGTGATAATGTTGTTGTTGTTGCTATTGTTGTTGTTATCCTTAATTGTATGCATGACATTAATGAAACTTGCTAAACTTGGCACTTATGAAACTTCTAGAAAGTATTTTTTAAAGGATACAATGTTTTGGTGTTGCTGTTTGCTGCGTAGATTGGACTTGCTGAGAACTGATGCATTATTTGGGTAAAAATGGAAACGGTTTTTGGTGGGGAGTGTTACTGGTTTTGTGTTGCTCAAATATGTATTTTTTGAAAGTCTGGAGAGTCATCTTTGCTAGTATGGTATAATGGACTTATCAAGCCTGTTTGTTTTTCCACTTGTATTAGGGAGTTTGGTTTCCAGTAACAGCATAACCGTTTTCCTCAATGAGTTTGGTGGTTGCTTTTATTGGAGTCTGATCTTCCCTCTTATATCTGTGGTTACTAGTGATGAGGGAGATTGGTCTTTGTCATAAAGTGCAGTTGAGTATTCTTCCATTCAAAAACCCAGATTGAATTAAGTAGCCTTTTTAGGAAGGGAAGGGTAGGGTTGAGATGAAATGTGTTGACCAAGTTATGCAAGCTGTATTTGTAAACCAATTCTGCTCTTAAGGATAGTGAGTCTTTATCTTTGTAGAAGTAACAAACTCACATTTATTATATAGAGGAAAAGAAGTACTGCAACAAAATATAATTACTAACTGTATTTAAATGTCCAGACACAGTATAACCCACAACTAAGGCACAGTTTCAGAACTGGGGAGAAATTCACTTGTTTGTATTTATTTTGACTGGTCAAAACCTCAATGGAGTTAGGTCTCAGATAGCTACAAACAAACTGTTAGCTCCCAATTCAATGGTCTGGATGTAGTAAGTTTGTTAGTCTCAAGCCAGCTTGGACTAGACAGGATGCCCACATCAGAATACTAATACTGGAGCTAATTGACCTTTTTTTTTTTTTTGGCAGCTTCAGGACAAAAGATCAAGAATTAGATGAGAACAGAGAATTTGCTCCCCTCTCAACTCCTAGTGATAAGAGCCAACAATCAACAGTAATGTAAATGCTCAGCAGGGGGCAAAACATGGGAGGGCAACTTGTAGCTTCATTGTGCATGTTTCAGAAGGTTAAAATTTAGTCTGGTTTTGTTTTAAAGACTTCAGTCATCAATACTGGTAATACGGCACCTTTCCTAAGTATCACTTTTACTCCACATTTTTCTTCAATAAAGCAACTTAACTTAGAAGTAACTTGGAAGCTGAAAACACAGGACTGGAAATGGTTTTAATACAGGAATTCTCCACAGTTAGGTTAAGAAAATCAGTAGGAACCATGCTTGTAAAATACAGAAGGTGGTGGTGAGGGGGTCTTGTTTCGAGAGAATCTCCTGAGACTCCAAATGCAATCTCTCCAACTGATTAGTGGGCAAAATAATACTGAATTTGTTAGGTAGTTCCCAGTTGGTTGTTTGCTATTGTTTGATCAGGCTCATCCAATTTATGAAGAAGACCAAATTAAATGTTTAATTATTATCTAAGGACAGGATAAATGGAATACATAGAGTACATACAGATGTTCAGGTTAATTAGATCATGTAAAAATGGCCACCCCATCTAACTTAGTTTGCCCGAGTGTGAACCTTACACTTAGATTGACCTAACTGTGAATGATAGAAGTTCAGAAAGTTTGGACTGGTGTAAAACTGGCTGATCCAATCCAAGTTAACTCTACCTCTGAGGCAGTCTAACTTAGATCAGGTCTGGAAAGACCAATCTGATTGAATTTCTGAACAGTTCTCAGTGCATCCCTGGGTGTGGGAAAGCCCAGCTGCTGGCCCCAAGCCCAGGCTGCACTTTTCCTGACCTCCCCCCACCCTAAGGCACTGGACTATTTTTCTGCCCCCCTGCCCATCCCCCACTCCCCATAGACCAGCAAAGCCCCCTCCCCTGCCCTGCCTGAGCCCATCAAACTCCTCTTCCTCCCATCCCTCAAGCCGCTCCCTGTGCCTATTTTACCAGCTTTTACTGGTGCTGGGAGCTGATAGAAGTAAGTCAGGATTGGGGGAGGGGTGGGTGGGATGGCGTGGGGGTTTCATTTGTCTGGGGGTGGGGGAGGTTGGTGGGAGCTGAAAATAGCTCCTCCTGGAGCCTCCCCAATTTCTACCCCAAGCCTGCTTTTTCCTGATTCTGCCAAGACCTGCCCCCTGCTTGTCCCACCCCCCTCCCGAGTTAACTTAGATTGGGCGGCCATTTTTAACTTGACCTGAACTCCCCAAATGTCTGTATGCACCCGTAATTCCCCAGATCTACCAAGGTCTTTCCACAAATGGCAATGGAAGGTTATAGAAAGAAGGAATAGAAAATATGACCTATTTAAAAAAAAAAAAAAAAAAAA
>NW_017728907.1:60629389-60647404 GCF_001723895.1 Crocodylus porosus
TGGTTTTGTTTTAAAGACTTCAGTCATCAATACTGGTAATACGGCACCTTTCCTAAGTATCACTTTTACTCCACATTTTTCTTCAATAAAGCAACTTAACTTAGAAGTAACTTGGAAGCTGAAAACACAGGACTGGAAATGGTTTTAATACAGGAATTCTCCACAGTTAGGTTAAGAAAATCAGTAGGAACCATGCTTGTAAAATACAGAAGGTGGTGGTGAGGGGGTCTTGTTTCGAGAGAATCTCCTGAGACTCCAAATGCAATCTCTCCAACTGATTAGTGGGCAAAATAATACTGAATTTGTTAGGTAGTTCCCAGTTGGTTGTTTGCTATTGTTTGATCAGGCTCATCCAATTTATGAAGAAGACCAAATTAAATGTTTAATTATTATCTAAGGACAGGATAAATGGAATACATAGAGTACATACAGATGTTCAGGTTAATTAGATCATGTAAAAATGGCCACCCCATCTAACTTAGTTTGCCCGAGTGTGAACCTTACACTTAGATTGACCTAACTGTGAATGATAGAAGTTCAGAAAGTTTGGACTGGTGTAAAACTGGCTGATCCAATCCAAGTTAACTCTACCTCTGAGGCAGTCTAACTTAGATCAGGTCTGGAAAGACCAATCTGATTGAATTTCTGAACAGTTCTCAGTGCATCCCTGGGTGTGGGAAAGCCCAGCTGCTGGCCCCAAGCCCAGGCTGCACTTTTCCTGACCTCCCCCCACCCTAAGGCACTGGACTATTTTTCTGCCCCCCTGCCCATCCCCCACTCCCCATAGACCAGCAAAGCCCCCTCCCCTGCCCTGCCTGAGCCCATCAAACTCCTCTTCCTCCCATCCCTCAAGCCGCTCCCTGTGCCTATTTTACCAGCTTTTACTGGTGCTGGGAGCTGATAGAAGTAAGTCAGGATTGGGGGAGGGGTGGGTGGGATGGCGTGGGGGTTTCATTTGTCTGGGGGTGGGGGAGGTTGGTGGGAGCTGAAAATAGCTCCTCCTGGAGCCTCCCCAATTTCTACCCCAAGCCTGCTTTTTCCTGATTCTGCCAAGACCTGCCCCCTGCTTGTCCCACCCCCCTCCCGAGTTAACTTAGATTGGGCGGCCATTTTTAACTTGACCTGAACTCCCCAAATGTCTGTATGCACCCGTAATTCCCCAGATCTACCAAGGTCTTTCCACAAATGGCAATGGAAGGTTATAGAAAGAAGGAATAGAAAATATGACCTATTTAAAAAAAAAAAAAAAAAAAAAAAAGCATTGTTTCATTAGTATTGCTATGTATTAAATGCTTTAAGTCAGGGGTAACCAACCTGTGGCACAGGTAACACAAGTGGCATGGGCAGCCTCTGAGTGTGGTATGTAGCAGATAGGGCAGATAGTGAAGCAGAACATCAGGCATGGAGCACAGTGAAGGAAGCAGAAAGTAGAGCAGGTTAGAGGCACAGGGCTGAGAGCAGAAAACAAGGAAAGGGGGTCAAAGTGGCACTGGTGGAGGGTGCTGAGTTAATTAGTGGCATGCCTAACAAAAGTTTGGCCCCTAGTGCTTTAAGTCAAATTTAGCATGCTTCACTGGAACGAAATACTCACTTTTTGATTTCTGGGATATTAGTGTTTCATTTCTTTCTCCCTTTTTTTTTTTCTTTCCTACTTCTTGCCTGCACCCCTCTTCCTTTAATTCTTCTGCATTTCTTTGCCTGCAGACCCTCCCAGTTCCAGTTCATGGGCTTGTCTTCCTTTTCCCACCTCATCTGCTGTTAACATTCTTCTACTAACAGAAGAATATTATGTCAAATTGACATTTAATGGGGCATTGCTGGCTCTTAGTTAGCACCTCTGTGTGATGAACAGGCGGGTGAGAAAGTTCACATTTGTCAGAGAGGCTTGTTTCAAGCTGTCTGCCTGGAGCATCAGGAAGGCAGCTCACCTCCATATTCCAGTGTGCTAGCTAGTACCTAAAATGTGAGTCTGGGATCTAGTTCTGTGCTCTGCTGTCAGAATTTGGTTATTTCCTTTGTCAGGCAGAATCCTTTCATTAAAAGGAAGAAGCTGAGCTGGGTAATGCAGCACTAGGTGTTATTTTTTTTACAGAAGGCTGGAGGAGGAGAATAGGCCTTCACTTCCAAGTATAGGAAAAACATTGGTGATTTAAGATTTGTATCTCTATCCAGGTAATGGTCCTGGCTAAAATTTTCAGATTTCAATTAATTTTCATGTTAAGATTGTAAGTGGTCTGATTTTTCAGAAGTGCTGATTAGCTATAATTTCCCACTGAACTATGAAAATAAGGACCCATTCAAATGCCTGAGTATTTGGGAGCTTAACATTAGGCATCCATTATTCAAAATCTTTATCCTGATATCGTTTGTATAAACAGGTATTTCACTCATAGCTCCATCCTACTGCTTTATCTGGACTTTGTATTTTTGAACTTGGTAATAACAGTACAGTTGTGAGACAATTCAAATCCACAATCAGGGAAATTCATGCTACTTTGGATGACTCTTTTTTTCAAGTGTAAAGCAACCGTAAGTGTTAAGGTTAACAGATGAGCTTTTGTGACAGTAGTGCTGTTTTGTCGTGATCGGCTAGCTCGCTGGGAGAAGCCGCAGGGTTAGAACTGAGCTAACACCGAGGTCTGTGTGTTCTGCATTGCCATTTTGTGCTGGTAATAATTTGACCATTTGTATATACTTAAAACTTTCTCCCCTTCCCCCAGCAGCTTCCCTCTCTTTTGTAAGTTGCAAAGCATTTGTATTGTGACTGGCACTTTTCTGTATGTCATTTATTAAATGAGAGCAGCTACAATTTCTTCTTTGTCAGGTAGTCTGTTATAGTACCTGGCTGTTGCTGTAATCTTTTCTTGCATAGTGTTGCACAGTATAAGATATGCACCTTGTTTTTGAAAGGCAAAATGAACTAAAAAGATCTTTCCTAGTAGTAAGTAACTGAGTACCAGCAGGTAGGGAGCCAAGCTTGTTCATCGTCCTACTCCCTGGGGGTCCTAGCAGATTTTGCTTTAACTTTTGCATGGTAAACAGCAGAAACTGCTTCTTCTGTATTTCTCACATATAATGCACACTCCAATTTCCAGCATCTGTTTTTTGGAACAAGATGCATACTGTGTACAAGAAAATACTGTCTAGAGGTGCATTGATACATCAGTCTGATATCAGATCAGCACCGCTGTAACGAAAATTGAGTATATCAGGCCTTTTTTACATAGAAAATTTATTTTATGTCTATTTCTCTTATTTTCCTGATCATCTTGTATAACAGTCTAGGGTGATTTGAGACCCTTTCAAGGGTGGTGCAGGGTGCCATTCAAGGGTGGTGCAGCAGTGTTTAGCACTGTTAGGTGTGCAAACATGATTCACAAGATAAACCTAGAGTTTTCAAATAAGAATCCAGGGTGTTAAAACCGTTGTGACCTGTTGTGGTCTTTCTGCGTTCTTTGCAATAGAAGAATTGCTGTATCGTTGTTCTGTAGTCAGGAAAACAAGTGAAAACTAAGAAACTGGCACTTTGCAAGGGGTGCCTTGAGTAAAAAGATAGAGAACTACAGGTCTAAACACTTCACCGTGCTCAAGGAAACCTCCTTCACTGTAGTTGTCATTTATTTTTAGGTCATCAGCCCATAAGATCCCATATGGTGTCACTTGAAACTTTTTTTTATCTATGGGAGCAGGGGAACCCAAGCATCCTGACTTGGGCTGAAGAGAGCATCAGAAAAACTGGATTATTGCTTGACGGTAGGAGGAAGCGTGGCTGTTTAGCTCTGTAAGCAAACAGAATCCAAATTATTTAGGTACTTTTTATAGCAGATTTTGCACCAAATTCTCCTCCAAAAATTTGTCTGTTTTGCCATTTCAGTGCCATGGAGTTTTGCCTGTTTTTTGGAAAGTTAGAGCAAAGTATTCGTGCTAGGCTATTGTGGGGGAAAAAGTGGTTAATGGGAAAAGATTTTATTAAAAAGAGCTTAGTATTTGTGCACAGAGGAGAAGGAAGGAAGGATCTTTTGACCAAAAGATTAAAATGTGACAGAATGTATGTGTTGGTATATGGCTGGAAAATTCTGAACATTGATTTAGAGGGAAAAGGTGTAAAATAAGTTCAGGATTTAGGCTTTTAATTGGGTAGTGAGAGATGCCAGGCAATACAATATGTAGTTTATTGCTGTTATGTAATTCTGGAGACAGAGGTCTTATCGTGCAGGGTCCAAGGGAATAACTTGATTATGGAGTGCGCTGAAGTTTGGTATGAGCAGTTGGTTCTATAATCATTTCTTAAACCAGACCTCTGTTTACTAATTTTGTGGATTTACACTGAGATAGGACTCATTGAAAAACTAGTACAAGACATTGACAAATAGTTTTTAATTTTTATTATTCATTGAGAAATCATATAGTAATGCAGGTTCTTATACATGTGCAAGGAACACTTTATTTTTCCCTCCTGGTGTCTCTCTCCACTTCTTCTCCCCCTGTCTCCCCTCCTCCCCATCTGACTCTCCCCAAAACACTTGTGTTCTTAATGCAGCTGACGGCTGTTGATATTTAGCAGAACACCAGCAACTACGCCACTGCACACATTAAAACATCTGGATTTTAGGACAGAACTCAAAATACAGTTTGTTAGAAGCTGCTACATTGGAATGATGAGCGCATAACCCTGTTTCTTGGACTTCAGAATCAGCGGCCTGGCTATTCTTTATGTTATTTGACCATGCTCCACAGCATGCATTCCAGTGAAGGACTTCCCAGGTTTGCATTAAGCAGTATAACTAACATCTGTCGTGTGTGTTCTCTAATCCTCTCACCAGGAGAATTGTGTTCAATGGAATATTTTTTATTTTGGATTCTATTTTAATACTAAATAGAAAATTTTTATTTTGGATACTATTAATGCTAAATAGAAAATCCACTCAACAAGGGAGGCTGTCACTAACAGGTTGTTTTTTTTGAGTTTCGACAGTAATTACTCCCAGGAAAGGATTTAAATATGTAGCCACACTCATCCCTGTTTTGCTAAACATTTAAGCGTGCGCTGATGTTACTGAAATAATTGCATACTTAAAATTGAGCACGTGCTTACATGCTTTGCTAAAAAGAGTGCTGAATCAGAGCCACAGCATAATCTACATACTTTTAGTTTTCTTCTCCATCCTTTGTGCTTCTCTGCTTTAGATAGAATTGTTTTGCATTTGCAGTTCCATTATCACACTGTTTAAAAACAGAAAAGACTAGCTATAATGGGGGGTGGGAAAGAAGAAGTCTGAAACGGGAAGAGTTGCTAGTGCATCGGATGTACAGTGGTTTTCCAGAAGCAGAGGAATTCATATAGTGTAGTACTTAAAATCCAGCACATGCTTTGAAGCGAAGCACTAGTGGCTTCTTCTGTAAGCTCAGTTAGAGGTGGCCCAGGTAGTCTGAAAGCACTCTGCCTTTCCTAAAGGAAGTGATCCTTCAGGCGCAGAGGAAGACAATCCCAATATGAGGGAAAAGGGGGAAAGGAGCCAAAAAACTTGCTTGGCTAAACAGGGAAATCTAGGGGAGCCTAAGGGCAAAAAAGAAAGCAGATAGGCGGTGGAAGCAGCGGGAAGCTACCAAGGAGGATTATACCTACTTGGTCCACACTTGCAGGGAGGCAGTTAGAAAGGCCAAAGCAACTACAGAGCTGAGACTGGAAACACACATTAAAGACAACAAAAAGTCTTTTTTTAGGTATGTAGAGAGTAAATGGAAAGCTCAGGGCAGCATAGGATCCCTACTGAACAAGAAGGAGCAATTAGTGATAGACAGGGGGGACCAGGCTGAGCTATGCAATGAGTTTTTTGCCTCAGTGTTCCTGAATAGGGCTCAAGATAAGTCTCCTGATGGGTTCTTAGATGGGCATCAGAGGGACACCAGCCCAACATCTGTCAATGCTGACTTGGTGCAGAGTCACTTGAATGGACTGGATGTGTTCAAGTCAGCAGACCTGGATGAGCTGCATCCAAGAGTACTGAAGGAATTGACCGGTGTCATCGTAGAACCACTGGCACGGCTGTTTGAACGCTTGTGGCGCTCAGGTCAGGTCCCAGAGGACTGGAAAAGGGTCAGTGTGGTTCCTGTTGTCAGGAAGGGGGGTGGAAGGAGGATCCATGTAATCATAGGCCAGTCAGTCTCACCTCCGTTCTTGGAAAGGTCTTTGAAAAGATTATGAAGGATTGTATTTGTGGGAGTCCAGTGGGAAAAATAATGCAGCAGGGAAACTCAGCATGGGTTCGTAGCAGGTAGATCATGCCTGACCAATCTGGTTTTGTTTTATGAGAGGGCCACAAAATGCGTAGATGCAGGAGTGGAGGTGGATGTCATTTTCTTGAACTTTAGCAAGGCCTTTGATATGATATCTCATCCTATTCTCATAAATAAATAAAGAGGCTGTGACAGATGTTTCATGGTCTGGTGGGTGGCAAATTGGCTTAGCCAATTGTGGTGTGGTAGTAGACAGGTCAGTATTGACCTGGAAGGATGTGGGTTGTGGGGTCCCGCAGGGTTTATTTAGTCCTTGGACCTGTACTCTTCAATATCTTCATCAGTGACTTGGGTGTGAGTGTGAAGTGTACTCTGTCCAAGTTTGTGGACGATACGAAATTGCAGGGTGAAGTGCACACTCCAGAGGGTAGGAAACCATCACAGGCAGACCTAGATGGGTTAGAAAAGTGGGCAGTACACACTAGGATGCAGTACAACAGGACAAGTGCAGAGTGCTGCACCTAGGGTACAAAAATATTCAGCACACCTACTGGCTGGGAAGTGACCCTCTTAGCAGCACAGAAGTGGAAAGGGATCTTGGAGTCATAGTGGACTCCAAGATGAACATGAGTCGTCAGTGTGATGAAACCATCAGCAAAGCTAACTACACTTTATCATGCACCTGCTGATGCATGACAAATACCACCAAGGAGGTGATACTTCTCCCCTATACAGCATTGGTCAGACCGCAGTTGGAGTACTGCATCCAGTTTTGGGCGCTGTACTTCAAGAAGGATGTTGATTGACTTGAGAGGGTCCAGAGGAGGCCACTTGTATGGTTAGGGGCTTACAGGACAAACCCTATGAGGAGAGACTGAGGGATCTGGATCACTTTAGCCTCCGCAAGAGAAGGCTGAGAGGTGATCTTGTGGCTGCCTACAAATTCATTAGAGGAACGCAGCAAGGAGATGGGTTTCCACAGGAGGTGGTGCTCTCCCCTACCTTGGGGGTCTTTAAGAGAAGGCTGGATAGGCATCTGGCTGGGGTCCTCTGACCCCAGCACTCTTTCCTGCCTAGGCAGGGGGTCGGACTCGATCTGTTGAGGTCCCTTCTGGCCCTAGCATCTATGAATCTCTGTCTACAAACACCAAACAGAGGATTTTCCAAAGTTGTTGCCCTAAAGTAGGCTCCCAAAGCCATGTTTAGGCTGTCTTCAGAACTTCCAAGCATCCCATGGCTTCTCTTTAAGTCAGTGAAGAGCAACTGGGTGCTCAGCACTTTGACAAATAGGTGCTATTTGAATAGCCAGGTCCACTATTTTACTGACTGTCTGTGATAACCACCATCTTTTATGCTAGACGGATAATCCCTTGAGAAAAACTCGCACAAAAGATCTTCCCTGAGCACTGGGAGACCAGATTTACCAGTAGCTGTGGTGATATCTACAAGAAAAAAAGTTTTGGAATATGATGGCATTAGGTTCTTTTAAGTGTTATGCACCTGTATCCCATGCCAGTATATGAAGAGTTCATCACTCTAAATGGTCTTTTTTCCAAAGAACATAAATTAGATTTATTTGGCTGGTTCTGCACTGCAGAGCTAAATACTCTGAGGCCTGGGATAAGTCTCATTGCTGTCCACTGAACATCTCCAAAACTATAATCATCTTTAAAAAAAGCAACTACATCTACAGTATTCTAAATGTTTCACTATCTTATAGGACCAGATCCTCTGGCTTGCTTAAGTATGGACCAAGTTTCAACAGAAGCAGCAGTTTCACTATATATGGAAGAGGTAACACAGGTTGTTTCTGCATCTACTTCACACCATGGAACATGGTTCCACAGCAGGCCAACAGAGGGGGGCTTGGGGTTTGTGGCAAATTAATCTGCACTTACATGATTCCAGTTGCCTGACGCTGCAAGGGCCTCCCAGCAGGTCATGTATTCTATTTAAGCCTGAGGTTTCAAAGTATGCTTTAGCTGGCCATTGGTTAGAGAGGAGGGTTGTAATCAGCACAAGCCATTTAAGTATTCTTGGATCTATTTGCAAACTCCTAGTCTTCTTACACTGTCGTATAGTAGCCGGGGGCAGCTGAGATGCCTCTGGTAGCCTCCTCTGAGAGAGTGGCTGGTGAGGTATTTTCTGTTTGTGCCCTTTCTTTTGAGGAGTTTATTTAATGTTAAGTGATGAATGGGTTCCCTGAGACCTGGACATGTATCTTTTAACAGATTTCACAAATTGGGGGAAAAAACCCTATTTACTCGAATCCAAGGCTAGGTCCTCCACCCCATTTGATGGGGGGAAAAAACCTCTCATCTTGGATTCAAGTACAGTGTAGTGGGGATGGGGGAACAGGTGGCTACTATGGCTCCAGCCCTGAACCCTGCCCCTTGCAGCTTCTGCTCCCCCCCTCCTTTCCCCCGTCCTGCATCTGCTAATTGGGGGGCCATTTTAAATTCAAAGTTGTCTTGGATTTGGGTAAATATGGTAACATAAAGCAGAACTTGGTTCTTGGCTTTATTGAGGTGAATAAGGGACATTAACAATGCTACTGTTGTTTCCTTTGATTTCTGTTTCCTCCTTCTGTGGGTACATCCCATAATTTGAATGCCAGTTCCTCCCTATATTCCTTCTGTGACTTGTAGCTATGTCTGGTAACTTCCTCCTCTTCAGTTGTCAGTTTGGGCCCAATACCCTTACTAATATCCTTCAGGTGAATGGTGAAGGGGGCATATTCTTCAAATTATTATAGCCTTTACTTTACATTTTTCCTGAAAAAATACATTTCTGCTGGGGTTTTGATTTAGCTGTTTATAAACTCTCTAGCACTCAGTGTGTGTGTGTGTGTGTGTGTCCGCTTGATATTCTTTTCTATGTTTAGTGTTTTTGAAGGCTCATTTGCTACCCAAAGAGATATTATTATAGAACAGTAGGGAGGGAATGGACTGCTCGAGGTCTTCCAGTCCAACCCCCTCCTCAAGGCAGATCAAGCTTGACTGAACCAGTCAAGCGTCTGTTTAACCTGCTGTTAAAAACATCTAAGGATGGAGATTCCACATCTATGGGCAGCTTGTTTCATTGCTGAATGAGGCTCAGAATGAGCAACTTCTTCCTAATGTCCAACCTAAATTTCCCTTGCTGTAATTTGAGACCATTGCTCCTAGTCCTGTCCCCTGCAGCCACAGATAATGATCTGTCTCCATCCTCTTCATAGCCTCTGTGTGCACATCTGTATGATTTAACATTTACATCATGTATGAAGTGAGTTGTGTTGTATTTGTCATAAGAGAAGGCTAATCTGAGTCTCTGAACATACAGAATTTTATTACATGTGATTATGGTAGTATCAGAGTGGTGCTTTAGCCCTGGTGATGAAGGACTTCTGGGCATTTATATACGTGCTTGAGGGGAGTGGGGGGGAGTACTTTAATTAGTGGCCCTTGGAGCCTCTCTAATTTAAAGCGCCCAGAGCATCACATGTATCAGTGTCCCTGTGCTGAAAAATGGCAGTGGGGGCACTTTAACTAAAGCTTGTTGAATGAACTTTACTCAAAGTGCCCCTACCACCATTTTTCAGTGCAGGGATGCTGATGCACATGACGTTGGAGTTGTCTGGAGCGTGGTAATTATCATGCTCCAGGAGACTCGATTAATCATGGGCTGAGCACTCCTGGACTAGGTTATCAAGTCTGCACTGACGTGCTGTAATTACAGTGCATCGGAGCAGCCTTACTGCATGTGTATAGGAGCCCTATGTGAGAGGCAAGGATTTTTGGGGAGTGATGGCTTATTGGCTCAACTGCATGATTGAGATAAAGTTAGACAGGTTTTCAAATGCAGTACATTCTTCTTCATGGCTGAGGCTTGTCTATAAAAGATATCACTCCCCAAAAATCCTTGCCCCTTGCATAAAGCATTATTAAATTTTAATAAAACAAGCATACTGACAAATGTTAATGTAATAGTGCTGTGCATGTGTATGTACACAAACACAATCACAACTCTCTTAATCTACCACTTGAGTCTTAGCAAAAGCCATGAGCTGTGAAAACCAACAAAACCTTTCTGTGGACCAGTAAGGGAAATGAATATGAATAGACAGACTTCTCTTTGAGGAAACCTTTGCAATCAGGCCTTTTGAGCCATTGTTTTTGTTGTAGGGGCTTTCAATGGAAGCATCTGAGCTGATCCCAGATCTACAGTGGGTGAGGGAAGCATCTGTGGTATCCACAGGATGCTAAATGTATGTAGATGTAAGAGTCTTTTTAGAAGTTTAGGCACCTAAATGTAAGTTTGGTGCCATGTCTATATCCTGCCTTTATAGCTTAGAACAGTGCTTTTCAACCTTTTTTTATTTGCAGACTCCGAAAAAACTTCAGATGGCGGTGCAGACCCTTTGGAAATTTCAAATGAAGGTGTGGACCCCTTTGAATTCTATGTGTGCGTATTCACATACTTTTGATTGATCATAGTCATCTTTCACAAACCCCTTTGGACATAGTCTGCAGACCCCCAGGGGTCCATGCACACAGGTTGAAAGCCACTGCCTTAGAAATCATTGTAATCAACTCTGGCCTCACTGAAGTGGGAGGCGCTTTGTCACTGATGTCACTAGTGCCAGGGATTCTGCTTGGGAAGTGGAAGATAGTGCAGTCTACAGAAGAGCAGGGTTGTGCCATGTGTAAGGCACTGGTAAGGAAGGGGCCTGTTCTGGATACCTTAGGGATATGGCTGTACTGCTCAATTATGGCTTCCAGCTGCACCCTACTGAGAGATGCTCACCCTCTCAAACACAGGAAACTGCATGTCCGTAAACTCTGAAAGCCTGTAAGGATTATTAAAAGCAGTCTAGTCCAGGGGTGCTCAGCCCATGAGTCTGAACTGGCTCTTGGCGTCATGTCATTCAGCTCAGAGAGCCACCCACAGGTCTGGATATTTGGTGAAGGTGCCACTTCCCTGCTACCAGATCAGGTGTGCAGGGCCAGATCCTGGTGTGTGGGTCTGGGCAGGGGTGGCACCATGCCATAGGGACAGATACCCCAGGCTGGGCAGGGGTAGCCCCCCCAATGTCTGATCTGGGCATGTGGGGCCAAGCAAAGGTGACATAGGGCCTGATCGTGATGCCCAGGGCTTGATTTGGCCCTCAGACCAAACCAATATCATTTTTCTGGCCCATGGGACGAAAAGTCTGAACAGTAGCCAGCTATACTTTGGGTCTCCTGTGAGAGACCGACACTCCTTGCAGAATTGAGTGCAACAGGAGCGAGTTTGCTTTGTACCAGCTGATTCTCTTTTACCTTGTCTTTACAGAGAGGTAGTTAGCTGTCTTAGAGGTAGTTAGCTGTGTTAGTCTGAAGATGGGCAGAAGACAGGGCAGAGAGAAAGCTCATGCCTCTCTGAATGGGTAGTTTGTATGGTGCTGCCCTGCCTTGCTTTCTGCCTTGTCTTCAAAGGTAGCCAGACTTCTCTATGCCTTATTTCAATATGTTCCTTAAGTAACGTGCAGTCCCATTGGCAGGTGTTCAGGTACCTTACTGAATTGGGCCATAGAGTACAGTGCAATAGGGCAGTCTGAGAATTGCAAAGCCACACCTACACTGCTGCAGCACCCTTTTTTTGTATTGGGAAGACAAGGGCACAAATGCATGAGGGCTATAGTTCTGCCACTGCTGACTTGCCTTAAAGACAGAACCTCCAGAGTTTCCTCCAGTCAGTCAAAAAAAAACAAAACAAAACAAAGGAAAGAGATTAGATTTCCTTTGAAATAGAAATGAAATATTCTCTTGCCTGGTCTTGGGTTTGAGTCACTCTCTTCTCACCCCACCACCCTGCTTTAAAACTCCTACCCTGAGCCAGTTGCTGTTGATGCCAGACTGTAAATGTCCCCTGGGATCCTCTTTGACAGCAGGAGAATGATTTGCATGTGTGCGCGACATGCACAATGCACTGGGGGCACAAACAGGCACCCTTGTTTCTTACCTGTAAGACGCAAATAGATTTCAGTACTAGTTTTTCTATACATTTATTTTACAGATCTCCAAAAGACGGTTACTTCAGCTGTTCTGTAATGGTATTTGTTCAGCGTCACTGTTGCTAAGACTATGGAGCCGTCCTCTGTTTAGTTGGTATTGTTTACATACAATTCAGGGGTGCTTGAGGTATATTTCTGTGCTTTAGTTAAGGCTGCTGATAACAGTTTAAGGAATGCTTTTATCTGCCTCAGTTTGTGAAAAGATCGAACGGAGAAATACTTATCAGGGAAACATATTACTTGACAACTTTGCATTACGGCCATTTATATAACCGTTTAAATAAGTAAACTGACAAACCTATTTTTAAAGATCATTTATTTTGTGCCTGTGATACTGCTTTCAGAAGTGGTCTGTTTTTTTCCTCTTTTTTAAACAGATGGTTAAATATTTGCTAATGCAGTTCGGTTTTATCAGGCTCTTTTCTTTGTTTATCCTTTCTCTCACAAGGAGTTAAGAGGGAGATAAGGGGAATCGCATTCAGTTCGGGTAAAATGTATTGCTCAAATATTTTAAGAGCTCCACTTACCGAAGAGAATTGGCTGGATCTTACTAAACGGGATTTAGGCTGGATGTGTTACTTGGAGCCGACCAGATTACAGACATGGCTGTGGGTCTTTCGGGAATCTGTAAGATTTATCTGGAAGGTATCTCTAGATTTAACTTGAAACTGTTCATAAACTGTAACAGGCAGTTAAGAACTGGCTCTCGTGGAACATATATTTTACTTTGTCAGGGAAAAGTGCCTGTGCTTTGGGTTAGAGGGGGGTTTGTCCATATAAACGCTATAGAATTGAATTGCAATATTTCTTCCAAGCACTTCAGTCAGATAATTTATCGTGTGTGTGCACGCGCGCACGTGCAAAAGTTCTTCCTCTCATTTTATGTATATACATTTAAATAATATGAATAAAATGCAAGGAACAACATTTGTATACACATCCTTATCAGTGCTCCCTCTAAGGTGTAGCGATCCGTGAGCGCGCCACTTCAGTCTCGCCTCTGAGAGGGAACCTTGATCGCTGCGCCTTAGAGGGGACGTTGCTGGCGAGCATCTCAAACCGCCAGTCCTCCCTCCCTCCCTCTGGTTTCTGCACCAGTGCTGAACACCTTCCCTTGCCCTGAACCAAGTCGTTTCTGCTCAGTGGCTCCAGTTCTTCCCCTGAGCATGAGACTCCTCTTTTTAATCTTGAAGCTCAATCCCGCCTTTAAATCCTGAGCCTCGGCCCTGCCCTGCAAGCCCATGTCCTCAGAGACCTTCTCAGCCTGCACAGTACTTCTCAGCTGTTTGTTAATGGGAAGACCAGCCAAATCCCCTTTGCCTGAGGGTGAAGCTGGTGGGGCTTGGGGCAAAGCTCGCCCGAAGGGCCTAGGGAGCGGAGCAGTTTCCCGAAGCCAGCAGCTCCCACACTGTGCCCAGCTTGGCCCCCGTCCCCACCCCTGCCTTGCCTTGGGGGGGCTGCTCCAGCTGGGCTGCGCTCTCCCTCCCTGCGGGGATGTCAGCGTGGTGAGGAGCGGAGCGGCCCCCGCTCAGCTGAGGGGCAAGTGCGCCGAGAGGAGAGAATATTTGTTCTTTCAGGCAGTGATTGTAGCCAGTGGAACAATTCGTGTGCTTAAAGTTAGGCACGTGCTTAAAACCTTGCTACATAAAGGGCACGTCTACACACAACACTACACCGCTGTAGGTATCTGCAGGCAAAAAAACCATGATGCCACCACTATGTTGCTGTAGCAACACGCTTCCTCAAGATGGTGCGTTGCTATGGCGATGTAGGGGCTAAAAATAACCATGCGCTGCAAGCATGGTGCAGTAAGGGGTGTTAGTTACTGTGCCATCATTTAGTACTTCCAAAAGGAAGTACTAAATGACAGGACAGTAACAACGGTGCCGTATAGGGCACGTGTAGACGTGTCCAAAGAGATGCGTTCAGTAGATTTTTCTGTTAAATCATTTTCATTTCAATTTAAAAAACAAAACAAAACCAGTATTCACCCCAACTGCGTTTAAATATTGGTAGGTGGAAAAGTATGTAGATAAATATTGGTAGAATATGGTAGTTTGAGAATTTTGAAGAAAATTCAGATTTTAAATAATTTAATTATGTTGCTGTATTTACCTGCCAAAACAACCCGTACTAGAATTTTAAGCAGAGTATAGGAAAAGAAATGAGTCTTAATACAATAATAAAACCCCAATAGACATCTCTCAGATTTTTTTTATATATATATATATATATATATTCCCTTGTATTTTTTCCAACACTGAAACTGCACAAAAGTAGTTGATTTACACTGTGAATTGAGGCCGAATGAAATCCAATTGAAGCTCACTTGAACACTGTTTTGATGTAAGATTCAAAGCTTCTGCAAATTTATTTTATCTTCTACATTTGCTGATCTCCTGCTTGTAAATCCTGTTGAAGGAGAATAAAAATGACTGCAGCCTGATGGGAATTAAATGTCTGAAGTTCAAAGCAGTTTGCACATCAGAGCAAACGTCAATCAAATGAACATCTTGCAAGCTAGGCAGGGAGTGAATTTCTCCATGGGGAAGAGATCAAAGTGGGAGTCACAGTTCTGTTTTCTCCCTCGGGATGCAGTTTCGATCAGTTGTTCATTAAAGTGAATCCAGAAGGAAGGGTTTTTATGTATATAAAAAAAAAAGAAAGGGAGATGGGGGCGAATGTTACTTCTCTTGAAACTAAATTTCAGGCAGTGTTTTGATCTTTGGTAAGTAAGTGCAATAACTAATTGCAACCAAATATATAGGGGATTTTTTTCTGGTGCAGATTCTGGAGGAGTTTTATAAGTATAGATTTCAGCATTGTTACCTGTAAGATTCTGGGCACCATGTCAAGACACCTCAATCTGTATTCTATTTTACTCCATTAGTCTGACCTGGTTTTCAGCTTGTAAAAATGGAAGATATCATGCTTATTTGTACCCATAGGAAGTTGCAATCAATACTTGCTTGCAAATTTAACTTGCAGGATTTATAATTGCTTCCAAGTAAAATGTTTATGCACATTGTACCTTTTCAGTAGGGAAGTTTATAAGTTACAATGTGCAATTATTTATTTATAAGCAATTTCTACATAAGAAATGCAAAAATCTAGTATTATTGCCAAGCTCATGTTTAAGAAGCCAAGCATTCAAGAATCCAGAAATTAAAAAAAAAAGCCTTGTTTCAGAAAGCAGTGCTAAATTATTCAGCAACATGTCTTTAATTAAAGTGGATTAAAGATGTAAGGAAGAAACTCGCAGAAAATCCTCTAGCATGTATGTACAAATATAAATGACGAATACATTTTACAAATACTGAAATATGTGTGTGTTAGGCTATTTTTGGGGCAGGGGTGGGGAATGATAACCTGATTTTGCATAAACTTTTCAATGTAAATCCCAGCTGAAAAGTGTGGGGGGAAAAGATCTGAGTATGAGCTGCAGGTAGAAATAGATTCAAGGCATAGTTCTCAGTCTGAACCTAATGAGCAATTAATATAATAATTTTATCTGAGCTACTGTCACATCATGTTTGTTTTATTCTTCATAGTTTGCAAATTGTTTTGATGTTATATATACTTTTATTTTTATGTTCCCTCCTATTTGACCTGCTTGGCTATGCCAGCAAAAATAGGATTAGTGGTCCAGCATTGCTCCAGGGATCATAGGTGGAACTCCTGGGTTCTGTTCCCAGCTCTGAAACAGAGAAGGTGCCCAGAGCAGCGGTGACATGCTGCGACAGCAGTGACTTCTGGCTGCTGCCATTGCCACTTCTTCTGTGTAGCTGTGGTAGCAGCTGGTTTTCCAAACCCTCCCCTCCACACACATCTGCCCTGGTCACCCCACCATAGTTATGCCACTGCTCTGAAATATCTACATGCTGTTCCTCTGTGCCTCAGTTTTACCCCATGGTAAAGTAAATGCAAAAATATTTACCCACTACTTAGAAATTTGTGGCCGAATTTGTTGATTTTATTTATTTAAAGCACAGTGATGTACTCAGATGAAAGCTGCTATGAAAATACCCAGTGTAACTGCTGGAATATCCAACTCCTTTGACATATGGCACTTCCTTCAAAGTTGAAGCTCCTCCTCTGTCACAGCAGGAAGGGAGGGAGGTGTAGGAATGGGATGCAGTTCATTTGAAGGAGGAACGTAGAGGAGAAAGCTAATTGAAGATCATGCCTTTTGTTATTGCCTTTCCCAGAGGGGGTGTCAGAGTTGGACATGTTGTTCGTATCCCATCCTATCCTGGTTGGCAGGTCCAGGATTCAGTCTGTCAGCTTTTAAGTGCACTAGGAAGAAATGTACTGATGTACCTTGACATTTTAAATCAGGTTATTTATTACTTCTCTGGCAGGTAATTCAAAAGGTGATAATTTTAGAGGTACAGGGAGCATTGGGGAGGGTGTGCATGTGTGCGCGTGTATGTGTATGCACGTGTGTAAGAGAGAGGGGTGGGGTTGGCGTGCTTAAAGGTATTGAAAAGGGCCAGCAGGATTGTCAATAGGTGTGAATGTACATTAAGATGGAGCTAAGATTAAGGTTAAATATAAATAGTTTTAGGCTAAAAGCCCTAGGGTTTTAAAAGTCCCCAAACAGTCATTATAGACTTAAACATTGAGAATTAAAGTCCAAGGATGCTGTGGTATGAAAATACTCAAGCACTCCAAATAATGTGTCATGATGCCTTGCAATAATAATGCAATAAACACATTATTTTCTGTAGCAGATTTAATTAAAACTTTAAAAAAGTAATTAGTTTCCTTTATCTGTAAAGGTGATTTTGTGCCATTTCATTATTGGGATCATAACATTAATATAATAGGGTTATAATATTAATATGAAATTAGCATAGTAGCAGGACCAATAACTGTCTGATGTCCTGTGATAAATATTTCTTAAAAGATGAATTTGAAAATTATTTTTACGTCAAGAGACTTGTTAAGGAATTTATACTGTCAGGTGGGATTTTTTTTTGGGTGGGGGGGTGCTGTTTTGTTTGGGGTGTTTTGTCTTGTTTTTCAGGAAAATCATTCTGCATTTGTGAGACAAGTGCTATAGCTTTGGTTGGGGGTATGTTTTATTCTTGACAAATAACAAACATTTAATCCCTTCAGTAAGCGCTAAAATCAACTCTACTTAGGTCAGATAAAGTGTTAGGTTAATGGGCAAGTATGGGAGAGAGCCCTGTTCAGTGGGTTTGTTGATCAGGCTGTGCTGTAGCCGTTCTAAGCATCAGTTGGCAGAACATACCAATTTGGTGAAAATGGAAAAGTCTGTTTTTTAAGTCAGAACATTGTCCCCTTAGAGGGCTTATTAGGCCTGTGTGAAGTGGCAGGCATTCGCTTTGGATTTGGCTGATTCAGAGGACAGTGATTCCATAGATTCGAATCACTGGCCTGATTTGGTTCGGCTGAATTGGATCTGAAGATTCGGCACCCCTTTGGAGGTTTGGCCATAGACTAAACAGACAGCAGTCTTCACCACAATGAACACGGCTGTCTCCAGCTGGTAAGTCTGTTGTGGAGGGGGAAGGAAAGAGGCATGGGGGAGGGAGGGATTGTGGCTGGGACAAGCTGCCCAGCTGGGGCAGGGGACATGGGACTTGGGGAGGGGCCCGGGGGGGTGTGCAGGATGCAGGCACAGCAGCACTTGGAGCTGGGGCTGTGCCCTGCTGCTGCTTGTTCAGCGGGGAGGGGGCAGGATGCAGGCATGGCTCCCTCTGGGTGGGAGGGGGCAA
>NW_017728907.1:60647942-60668084 GCF_001723895.1 Crocodylus porosus
TGTTCATCTTGGAGTCAGTAATGACTCCAAGATCCCTTTCTGCCTCCGTGCTCTCAAGAAGGGAATTTCCCATCTTATAAGTGTGCTGCTGGTTACTACTGCCAGGTACAGCACCCTGCACTTGTCAGTGTTGAAGTGCATCCTGTTTTTGCTAGCCCACCCCTGTAACCTATCCACCCAGAGCAAGCCGCACCTGCATCCTGCCCCTCCCCCCACCCTGGCTGGGCAAGCAGCAGCAGGACAGAGCCCTGCTCCGAGTGTTGCCACGTCCCCCTGTCCCCCTCCCTGAGTTCTGCATCCCCTGCCCTGGCTGGGCAGCTTGTCCCAGTCCCAGCCTCAGTCCCTCCCAGCCCCACGCCCCTTCCCTTCCCCCTCCGCCCACCGCAACAGACTTACCAGCTGAAGGCAGCTGTGTCCACCATGGTGAGGAATGCTCCCTGTTTAGTCTATGGCCAAATTTCCAAAGTGGCGCTGAATCTTTTCTGAATCCATTTGGCGGCTTCTTATTTGGACCTTTTAATTGGTCTCCTGATTTGATTCAGATTTGGAGTTTCGGTCACTGAATCGGGCCGAATCTCCTCCGAATCGAATTGGCTACTGAAGCTTCACACAACCCTAGTGCTTATGTAGTGCTGCAGGAAGAGGATGCTTTTGAGCTCCCTGTTCTGCTTCCTACACACATCACAAGAGAAGCTTCCTAAGGTGGTGGGTGGTACACAATTTGTTGCTGACGTAGGTTGAGCTATACAGCAGCTAAGATCTTTGATGCTCTCACTTTTGGGCAGACCCCACATCTAGGTCTCTGTTGACACTTGCAAAAGTTGGGTAACATGCAGAAGCTGACATGTATGAGTAACATGGGGTACATCTACACATGCTATTAGCAGGCAGCAATAAACTCCAGCGCATATCACACCAGAGTTTATTGCTCCTGAGCACTGTGTTTACATGTGCACCAGGGACCACAGCATGCTGAGCTTCGTCAGAGCAGCCCTGGCTGTCAAGGGTTCTGGTGGGGTCAGCCTATCTGACTGGGGCTGCTCTGACCCAACTCTGTGCTGCGGAGGGGCTGGTTTGGGGCATGAGTGGGTGGGGATGAGGAGGGGACCCCTGGGATGGGTACAGTGTGATGTAAAACCATTTTTTAAATCAACACAGTGTTGCCAGAAGCCACTTTTCCAGTTTAAAAAAAAAAAAAAAAAAAAGTTACTGATAACCAAATTTTATTTTTTCACTATGCTTTGTGTTAAACACCTAAATTTGCAGGGCTTGGTAGAAAAATTACATTTTCATTATGTAAAACATAGATCAGCAAGAACCAAAGTAAAATTGTTTGGTTGTTAGTAAAAAGAAGACATTTTTAGCTTGGCAACAGTGCACAAAAAAAGAGAAGTCTCAATAAAAAGTTACCTTGGACTGGAACTACTGTAGTTTCATAACTTTATCTTGAATCACAGGGTTTTATCATGTGGCACAGCTCGCTGCCCCTGGGTTTTCCCTGTGGTATCCCTTTCATGTGTCTATGGCATTAGTTTTCTTTTCGCATGATTTGGTTTTCTAACTGAGGTTGTTTGGAAATGTATTTACTGCTTGTGTTTGGGGTAGTGACTGGGAGATCCAGGTCACTGTGCTTAACATTGTAAAGCATGGAACAAAGACAAAAACCCAGAAAATAGTGCTTGCCCAAAGCCCATATTTACTGCTTTAGTTTTTTATGACAATGCACACAAGATGCTCAACAATTTGCTTTTCAAATCCCACTCCCTCATCCAGTTGTTTTGATCAGTTTGTATCTTATTCTAAGCCACGATTTAACGAAGCGAGTCCATAGATGTGCTTACCTTGAAGCAGTTAAGTAGTCCCACCCCTGTTGTAGACTAGGAGATGTAAGCGTATGCTTGAAGTTAAGCAGGTGCTAAAGTCCTTCACTGAATTTGGGCTGAAAGTAAAGAATTGAAATGAGATGCTGGATATTGTATAAAACATGTGAGGAGTTCTCATTTTTTCCCTTGACATTAGAACAAAAATACTGGTTGGTGTATTTCAGTGTTCTCAGTGGATTTTCAGATGTAAAGATGTTGATGGTAATTGATGATGTTGAAGACACTGTCGCTGCCCCTAATTTCTTTACAAGCTTGCTTTCCACCAGCTCTTGTTCAAGACAGTCTAGGAAGCTCCCCTTTTGAGAGTTCCCCTCATGTTTAAAAATGTGACTGTGGTCAGTAAATATCAGCAAGTAAGATGACACTGGTTGTTTCTTTTTTCTTACATGTTTGGATCTAATAGCCAGGTTCCCTTTTATTGGATTATATTCCTGGTGCTTAGAAGTACTGCTAGTTAAGTACTGTACATAGGAAACATGTTTATGAACAAACATGTATGCCATTTAAAAACCCAGATCAAACACGTTCTATGACTTGATTTGATAAAGACGTGCAGTAGTTGTAAAAGGGCTTGGTTTATATTTTGGTATCTAAAAAGAGGTTCTGTTACCATTTTAAACTTTGTAATTGATAAGAATGGAATAAAATATACTTCTGACAGATTTCATATTCTGAAGCCTTCAGTCCTTCCTCTAAAAAGGAGATTTGCAACTGTATCTGCTCAGAGTCTTCCAAAGAAGCACAGAGAACCACATGCAAATACAGTATTTCAAGGCAGCAAATATTCAAACTATTTAAAAGGTGTATAACAGAACAATGGGATGAAATCAGGTCAAGGAGCTGAATAGCTGGAAAAAGCTCTTCATAGTGTGACCTACAAGTCTATAGACAATTCTCCCAGAAAGGACCTTTTTTGCATTTCAGTCTCTCAAAACTGGATTGCTGGACTGGACAGTGCCCTCCTAAATACTCTTCTGGGGGACAATCATGCACTGGTATGCAGATGAATTTAGCCTTTTCCAACTCTAGATTCCACAATTATTTGCATATCACAGGGAATAAAATTAAAATATAAAACACAGGAGGAGAGAGTAGGTTATAGCCCCAAGGGCAGGAGTTTTATCTCACTAAGCTTTGTGCTTTGAAAATTTCCTTGCCTGTGCCCTTAAAATGCAAAGAGAACTTGTTCTGTGTTTACAAAATGGCAAGTCTTCCATAGAACCATAGACTGGAAATTCTTTCTTACTTGCATGAGATATTTCAGTTTAATAAATCAAGTTAACTTTAGTTTTTCTAATCTTGTTGTTTGTCATTTCAGGTTTGATGGGAATTTTAACACTAATGTTTCCAGAACTATTAGCTGCGATAGACTGTCTACGACTGTTAATAGCAGAGCCTTCAATCCTGGACGTGATTTAAACTCTGGTTAGTAATAGAATCATTTTTATTTGCATTTATTGTTTTTTCCATTGGTTTAGATTAGTGTAGAATGTCGTAGCAACAAATTTGTATTTCTCTCTGAAAATGTCATGCAGTTCTTAATTTGAGATGTTGTAACTGAAAGGTGGTACCTCACGTAATGTCCTTACTCTAAGTACTTTTTAATTATAAAAGTGTCATGACAGTTTATTCCAGCATACTATGTATAATTTTGTTGTGTTTTTTTGGGGGGGGGGCTATGTCTTTCTCACCTTTTCCCATATTGCTTTGTCCTAGCCCTGTCTGCTCTTGCATCAGCAATGTCAGCCATTGATGGGGCCAAACTGAAATGCCTTTCTCATCATCCTAGCAGACTTCAGCTAATGCGAAGCTGCTTTTGCAGTGGTCTGCATTAACTCCAAAGTACAAGGATATCCTAAAATATTTCCTCTTTTTGACTTGTCATGGAATTTCTATCTTGAGAGTTGACCTATTTTCTTGACACACTTTAAATATGGAAATACACTTGCAACCTAAGACGTGTGACTTAGCCCTGGAAAATTTAGCCTTTGGTCCATGCATGCAGCGAGGTTTTCTTTTTAGCATCTTTTTCACTCAAAATGATGCAGGGATTTTAATTTTTAAAAAGGAAGAAAATGTCATTAGTTTGTGAACCTTAACTGCTTCTGATTGCTCAGGATTGTAACTCATAAGAAGACTTCATATTTTGGCTATATGTTGCAGTTCAGCCCAGGTTCTGTTCATTTACTACCAGTGCAGGACCACAGTTGTAATTCTCATGGGTCCTGCTAAAGTAATTTTTTTCATAGTCTCACCATTGAAGTAGTAGGTTCCTTTATCCCCTGCAGCTACTTAAACTTTGAACATATTCTGACAAGTATGATGAAGCAAGGCCACGTTTTGGCCTAGAACTTCTGACTGTGCATCCCTTTCGAAGTTTTCCCTTGCCACTAGATGTTTCATTTCTATGGTCGTAATAAATGCTGTGAAATTTTGGACTGGATGTAAAATGAAGCTTGTCTTTTTCTTCTTATCCTCTCTAAGTATCGCTGCTCCTGTGATTGATAGGGATAGGGATGCCCTAACTTTGTCCACTCAAAATTTTCAGCTTGCTAGGAAAATGAAGGCTGCCCAGAAGTGTCTACATAGAGAGCAGTTGTTACCATACACAACACAAATGCTGGCTTGCAGAGGCTAGGGATTCTAATCTGTGCCGCCTCACCAGAGTTGGAATGGAAAGCTACTTCCCTCCATGCACGTTAAAAGCTAGCAGTCATAGGCCAAACACTTCATTTTAAGAGATGCTTATTCATACACATTAAAATATGCAGGGAAGACCAGATCTAGTTAAAATTTTCTGGAAAAAACCTATTATACCATAGATTATTGAACAGAAGGAATTTTAAGTCACATACTCTTCTCTATTTATGACCATTTCACATTCAGGTAAGAGAAGAAAGGACGAGGGATACAGTATGAATGGAGAGGTGCTTCAGTAGAGTGAACGCTGAGCTACAGCAGACTGTTTCCACTGGACTGCTCCCAAAGAATTTATTTTGGTGGGAGTTCTTTGTTCTGCTTGAATTAGGGGGCTGTTAAAAGGGACTGGGACAGCATAAAGAAAGCTTGAGGTAAATGTGAAAAAAGGGTATGCTGAGCAATAATCAACATGGAATTCAGGGCAGAACACAGAGACTTCTCCCAGACAGGGTTCTTTGGGTAAATGTGATATCTTTTATTAGACCAGCTAAATAGTTGGGAAAGTTGTTCTTTACAGGCTTTTGGCCACAAACACCCTTTTTCAGCATAGGGAAAGGCTGCTGGTGTTATATGTTCTCCATGATGGAAAGCAGCCAATATGCAAAATGCAGGTCTGCTATTCCATCGTGGAGAACACAGAACACCAGCAGACTCCTTATGCCTAAAGAAGGGTGTTTGTGGCTGAAGGCTTGCAAAGAACAACTTTCCCAACTATTTAGTTGGTCTAATAAAAGATATCACATTTACCCAAAGAACCTTGTCTGAGAAAAGTCTCTTTGTGTTTTGTAGCTTTTGCATTCAGAAGATTTAGCATAGAAATCATCTTTTTCCCCAACTAACCCTTCTGAGAATAGTGTGATTGGAATTGCTTCCAGGGAAAACTGACTATTAAGATGTTTGAAACACACAATGCCTTTTAGACTAATGGCAGAAACTCAGACTCTGCTGTCTCTGATATCTCTCTCCTTTTCAGTTATTTTTGCTGCCGCTATTTTTGTTCATTTTAATAAATAGGTTGATAAATAGGTCAGCATGTAGGTGTACATATAGTGAAATAAAAGAAATAGCAGCAAAAAAAAAATAATTCAAACGAAGACATGGAGACATCTATAGCTTGCTAGTTCATATACAGCTCAAGCACTTGTGAAATTAGCCTGTCCCAAGCACCTGTGTGGTGGACTGTGGGAATTGAGTCGGCATCAGTCTAATTCCCAATGGACAAGAGCCTGAATCTCCAAAACTAACATCATTTCTATAGTTTGTTGCTTGCTAACTGGCAACCCTATTGTTAAACTCAGTAGGAAGTCCAAGAATAGATATGAATTGACTTGAATCCCTGGGCTTGATTCCTTTGAACTGAAGCTTGTTAGCTATCTGGTAGGGCATTGTGGAACAGCTTGCCCTTCCATTGGCTGAACCGTCCCTGTTTTAAGGATAGAGGACTTCAACCTGTAGTTCTCTGAATAAACAAATAATGTCTCTCTCCGGATGTCTACCCAACCCATTTCCCCAACTGAGATGTTTCTTGCCTAAGTTACAGTTCCTTCTCACGTGACTTCATCTATACAGGGCCACCCTGACCTGCTTCTCCCCTCCCACACGCTGCTCCTGGCTGCTTGTGCTGGGAAAGTACGGGACGAGGAAAAGGATAGCTAAGAGTCAGGGATCAGTGTGATAGCAAGTGATGTCAGAACACCACATTGTCAACTCCTATCGCTTGTAGACCTCTACGTGTGGCTATGAGTGTTTTGAGGGCACTTTGTTAGAGTCTCGCATCTCTTGATTACTTTCTGTAATCTCCTTTTCCCAGACCCCTCTGTGTCACCTGCAGTGATTTTAGTTCTGTGGCATCCCTTCCTTGAATGATATAAATTTTAAGGCTGAATTCTGGAGTAGAAGTGCTGGAGGGGAGGGGGGGGGTTAAGCTAAATAGCAACAAAAGACTCTTATTCCCAAATAAAAGCTTCCACAGTAAGAAATATTAATTGCACTTTTAATTGATCCCTGACCTTTCATTTGAATTCATTTTCTAGGACAGAAAACCCCTAAGTTGTATGAGGTTAGTCTAGTATTCTGTTGCTTCCCTTGCCCTTGACTTCCCTTGCCACTGTTTCTAAACTCTAGGATACTTCTGGGAACTGAAGTCCCCAAGAACTCCCAGAATTCGGGTTACGCATTTTGAGTGCAGTGGCCTGCTACAGTTGGGGCCCCAAACTTGCCATTCACTTTAAGAAAAAATCCCCTTGGGCATTGTGTTTAGTTTTAGTTTTGTTTTTTAAATAGTAGTTTCCCAATTTCAGTAGCCTGGTTCGAAGAGGCCATGAGCAAAATATAAAGTTATACCGTATTGTTTTGACCTGAACCTTAGATCTTAAAATATTAATCTTGGCCCATGTCAAATGTAGCCTAAGTAAATGGGATTAGAGTGGGAAATTTCTAGGTGTTGGAAGGGAATGGAATCCATACCACAGACTCCTGGCAAGGCCGAGCTGTGACACAGCTGCTGCTGTACAGAATCCAAGATATAGACAGCAGATGTAAGTGCTGGACAAGACAGCTGAGTGAGAAATGGGAAGCAAATTTCGTAAAAAAAATTCTGAAGACGTGATTCTTGGTTATTTTTTAAAAACATCCCATGAACATTTTTGTTGTTGTTTTAAATTTTTTTACTAAAATTACAACAACAAACCTACACACTTTCATTTTGGTGGTTGGAAAAAAAAAGAAAGCTGTTGGCTTGAATTTTCTTTCTCTCTACAAATGCTTAGTGTAAAATTAATAAAAAGCACTGAAAATATTTTTCTTTCTTTTTTTCTTTTGACCGTTGCCCCTGAAAATAATAAAGGGTAAAGCTCTGGTCTTTCAGCTACACATGATAGGTGTACCACAGGAACTACCACCAGTAGTATATAAAGCCTTAAGCTGGACTCATGCACACCTAACTAGTGATCCAGTGAAACTTCCACCACCTTCGCCTTCCCCAAGCCCTCTAATACCTTTTTGCCTTAGCCCACAGACCAGATGAGTGGTGCGGAGTTGGTCCATGGGCTAGATCCCACATGCAGGGTTGGTCTGTTGGCTGGATCCAACTCCCCCTTAGCCATGGGGTCAGCCCATGGCTAAGATCTTGCTGTGAGCCAGCCAAGCCCTACACACTTGGATCTAGTTATAGAACGGCCCCGTGCACTGGCCCAGCCATGTGCCACCGTGATCTAGCACACTGGACCATATCATTAGGCCTTAGGGGCTCCCCCTGGGTCCTGAAATTTGGAAGCAGGGGAATGGCAACTAATGCTGCCGCTGCTCCCCTTTTGCCAAATTTTCATAGGAAGGCTGGATGATATGCCCAGAGGTTCAACACCACTGCCTGAGCCTGTTCAGAATTACAGTGAACTTCCTTTACAGAATTTGGAGAACGGCCCTCTTTGCAACCGTTCACATGTGCCTCCCTTATACTCTACATCAGCATAAGTGTAGAATGCCTTGCCCATTCTCCTTGCTGTGGGGATAAGTTTAACCCAAACTGGGGTACTCGTAGTTTTGCCAGGATGCTGCTACAGCATGCTATAATTAGTGTGTGTCAAAGCAGACTCGATTAATTAAGTCTGCTGGAGTTTGCTAATGATTAGCATAATCCAGCTGGCCTCCATGTCTCATCTATCAGCATCCCCAAGCTTTAAAATGGCAGTGAAGGTGCTGTTCGACGAGCTTTAGTTAAAAAGCAGCCCTGCTGCATTATGAAGTGTGGGGGCACTGATACACAAGACACTGTGCTGTGCCACTTTTAATTAGAGAAGCTCTCAGAGCTGCTCTAATTAAGGTCAGCCACCCCTGACCTTTGCCACCAGACGTCCCTCCCCTTGCCCCCAGAAGTATTATTTTCAGCAAGGGGTTTTGCCGTCTTGGAACCAGAAAAGTACCACATTATATTTTTAAAAGCTAGCATATTGAAGGCCAGCTTTAGTCCTTTTAAACATTTTTGATGTTTAGAGCAGGATTAAGGAATTGTACCAAAAATTCCTGCACACTTAGTGTCTAAAACCTAAGTGTGATGCTTCTACCACATCTTGGCTGTAGATAGCAAAGTCCAGGCATTGGTGGCATGGTTCATTTCAGTTTTGTTTTCATATTTAATAGGATATGGAATCAGTCACTTTAGACATATGCATATAGATTATATATTATTTATACTGCAGAGAGAAGAACTAAAAGTGTCCTTTGCAAAACTGGACCTGACCAACAAATGAAAAAGGGAAGACAAAACGCATCTTATATTGAATGAGGGGAATTCTTTGTAGGCCACTGTTTTGGCCAAGTTTACAGAGGCACCCAAAATAATATTTCTAGAGAAAAGCATTGCTCAGTCTCCTGCCAGTTCCTGCTAGCTTGAAATTTTGGAACTGAAATAAGTTTGAAAAATGCGTCCTTAAGGTAGAAGGCTGGCAAGCAAGTCACGTTGCAGTATGTCTTGTCATGTTCCTGTGTTCGTATCTCTTGTCCTAAGACGGGTTTTGCTGGAGATGCAAAAGGATACTAAAGTACAGGCAGACTCATAAAAAGAGTATCTCTTAGAATTCACAGGAGATGACAAGAAAGTAGGGAGTCTCTGTAGGGGATTCTTTCAGCTTGAGCTGATGGAAAATAAGAGTGCACCTGAAGGAAGGGGAAAAGTAACTTTATTTTTTCAGCTGAAGTAGTCCTTGCTTATCTGACAGCAGATTGTGTGCTGTAGTCATAGAAAAATAAGCAATGGTTATGATAAAATTGGCAGCCCCTGGGGAAGGCAGCATTGAACTAACACACTAGCTGAAGGAAATAAACTGTCAGAACTTTTTGAAAAGGAAGAACAGCAAGTGAGGACATTGAGGCTGCAAATAATATGTTTGATAATATGTTTGAGGGTTAAGAACAATCGGTTTATTAGGAACCTGAATGTTTTTGTTTTCCCAGGAGAGAAGTGATATTTAAAAACAAAAAAAAACAAACCCCAAAAAACACTCCTTAGGAAAACAAAGAGGATGACTTAAATGCAGCAGCTAGAAACTTTTTCTAAAATGCTGTATGCTTATTTTACTTTTAATATGGGGTAGGTAGGGGGAGCTGGGAATAAAGCTGTTCAAGTTGCTTTGTCAGCTTTAAATGAGTGGCTAAATCCCAGATTCTGCATTGATAACTTTCAAAGAGGTTTTTAAAACCCTTTAGGCCACGTTTAGGCGAGCGCAGGTGTTTGGTTCCCTGGGGAACCAAACCTTGCGCCACAGCTACTTGTCCCTGAGAAACGCCTGCACCACATGCACTTTGGCACATGGCAAGTTATTGGGGAGGGGGTGGTAGGGGGGAGGCTGGGGCCAGCGCTGGGCTGGCCCCAGTAGCCTTACCTGGGGTCCTGGGGGCCTCCCGGGGCTGCAGCTGCAGCGATACTGCTGCATAGGCTCTGGGCAGCCCAGCTCTGCTCTTCAGCTGTGCACACTGCCCATGTATGCACTGCTCTGCAGGGGTGGTTTCTGCATTTTTTTTTAATTTTTTTTTTACTTTCTATTTAGGGGTCAAAAAACAACCATGGGAAAGAGAACTGGAGCAGTGCACTCCTGGGCAGCGTGCTCTTGCAGCACTGAGAACAGATGACTGTGTGGTATGTGGCGCTGCAGACGTGTTTGCGGTGCCACATACCACCCAGCCGGGTTTGCCTGGACGTGCCCTTAGTTTCTGTTCTGGTGAAGTTTCATCCTTTTTATATGAACAAGAGATTAGTAGTGTCATTTGCAGAGTTCCCAATTTAATCCCTCTCTTGAAATCCCTGCCCCCTCCCTTCCCTTCCAAATTTGTAAAATCCCAAACCGACACAGGAAAAATTCAAATTATAATCTCCAACATTTACAGCTTCTTGCTCTGTGTATGACATGTACACCCAGATAAGCCAGTAATATTTTCAAATAAACTATAATATTTTCACTTCATTGCAATACCAAAAAAGTAAAAGACCACTTTCTCAGGTCTACCATCAGTTATTCCACACCTGTGCCACAGGCAAACAGTAAAATGCTTGCTGGAGGTTTTGTTAACTTTCTGAGCTGCAAGCACTAAATGATACAACTAGGCAGCTCGCTCAGGAAGTCCGTACCTGTGACTGAAAAGCCTGCTGCCAGGCAGGAAAGCTGATGATAAATTGCAAGTTTGAAATAATGAGGAAGAGCCAAAAAAGGAGAAAGAGTAACTTCCTATCTTTTAATATAGAGAGCAGGTACAGAACATTATGCTGGTTTGTGTGCGTGCATGATATCATCTCTTCATGTAACCAGGATTTTGCCAGACAATTTCAGTACTGACAATCTTGGGTGTTTAAAAATTGAGAGTCAGGCTTCATAAAAAGAGAATTCTGTTTTTAAAATGATTACATTAAAGTAACCCTCCCCCCAAAAAAAGATGGGTTTGCATTTGCCTTTTTGCTTTTTGAGCCTTTAGAGTTCATGTTTTTAAACTTTTCTCAGCAACTAATGCCACTAGAAATTCTCCCTGTAGTTTGGGGGTGATTTTATTGCTGGGTTTCTCTTTTTTTGTTTGTTTTAATGGAAACCTAGATTCTCTCCCAATAACATGACCCAGAAACTAGAACTTAAACAACAATGTCAAATGTCATGAAATTTGTCTTTTAGAAGTGTGGCCATGCTGTCATATTTCAGATTACTTAGGATTCCTTCTTCTCAGAAACTGCTCTCATCACAGCGGAAGTGCCTTACACAAAGGTTAAGGAAAATTGATGCCTTGCCTTCCATGCTATCAGAACATTGTCAACTGGTAATTTTTTCTTTTAAGTTGTGGCACATTTACCACAATGCCACTAAACTGGCATCATGTCAGGGTGTAAAAAAACAATCCCTGTCTCCAGTCTGTCTAATCCTTGGGTAACTTGAATTGAAGAAGCAGCATCCGGAAGTTTTGTTGATTTTTCATGGCAAGTGAATTTCAGTATTGTGACCCTCTTCCCTTGACAATGTGGAGTCCCTGAGCAGTGATGATTGATTTTACGTTTGGGGCAATCATCCTGAGCATCCAAGCTGAGCTCAGCTTCTGGAAGAAGCAGAGAGAAGGAAGGCCAAATTCAAGTGTAATGCAGGAGGAAAATGAATACTATGTGCAAGATAAATCACTGTTTGGAGGAGCTGGAGACTGTGGGGATGGGAAAGGGGGTGGCTCTGAACCTGGAGGCAGGAGACCCGAGTTTTATTCCCAGTTCTGCCGTCGCCCTAATTGGAAACTGAGCAACCTGCATTACCTCTCTTTGTTTTCTCTCCAGCCCTTGTTCTGTATTGTCCATTTAGACTCTAATCTCTTCAGAGCAATAGTAGTCTTTTGCTATATCTCTAGTGTCCAGCACAATAGATCCTTGGTTTTGGTTGGGGCCTCTAGGCATTACTGACATGTAGCTGATGATCATTAGTAATAATAATGATGATGATATAATGATAAAAATGAATGGCTGCATGGGATAACTGCATGAGATGACCAGCGAAGGGGAGCCATATAGTCTCAGCCCTGTCTGGGAAACTCAAGACAGTGCTAAGTTGTTAAGGATGGTGTACTTAAAGTAACCATGTTCCACTCAGGTATTTGAAGGACAACATCTGGTTGACACTTGAAATAGTCCCCTGCAGTGATTCCAACCCATATAGTGCAGTATTCTGATAATGGAGGAAAACCAGAATATGAGCCTGAATAGTCTATTTCCAATGTCCATCCTGAGGGAAGTGCAAAAAGTAAATTCTCTATAAATGGTAAAGGTAAATCAGTTTCCCCTCCCCCCCCCCAAAAAAAAAAAAAAAGAAAAATTCTTTCAAATGTAATAATCAGAGGGCACAGGCAGAGAAGTCTGTGTTGTATTTTCTGTATACTATATATAATGCATTTCATGTTCATAGTAGACACATGTACATTGCATATAATGCATTATATTATATTATATTATATTTTTATATAATAGGCATATTAGGCTGATATAGTTCCTTCATTTGGGCAAAATGCCAAGGGAAGGTTTGGGGTTTTTTTCAATTTATGGCAAGTGGAGCTGACAGTTTGACCCAAGCAGAATTGAATCCTGGCGGTGCCCTGACCATCAGGGAGTCTGAGACTGGTGCCAGCAAGTGACTGGTCCCTCCCTCGCCTGTAAGTTTAGTGGGTTTCCTCTTCCCTCGAGAGTCAACAGGCCTGCAGTTGTCTGATGTCATCAGTAGAAGAAACCTAGCAATTGTGCTTCATGTCTGTCACTTCCTTCATTGTGTGTCAGTCCCTTTGTTAACAGTGGAGGTGCACATACTACCTGTCAGCCAGGAAAACTCAACGTGACTAGAAAGCACAAAAGCCAAACCTTTTTGTCTCGGGGTTACATTTCTTTCGAGTTCCTGGTTTTACTGTGTTCTGCTGCAGGTAGCGAGAACTTGAGAATCTAAATCTAGTGCCTGAATTCAGTGCACTAAGTGCAGATTCCTGTCCTTTCTGCCCAGTAATGTTAATTTAGTATCAAACATTAAATACCCATGACTGTATGGTTTATTTCTATAAACAGTCCTATCATGGGCTGCCTAGATTATCTGTGTTTCTCACTGAGCCAAAGCTGTTTCGCTAATGGCATTTATTATAAGTAAATGTGTATGTTACATACAGGTCTCATGATGACTTTTTCTGTAGTGTCTAGCAGCTGTTTCTTTTCCAGGATTAAATTTCAGTTTAAAGCTTAAATCTCCCTTCATAAATGGAAACTTTGTTGAAGTCCTGTCTGTCCTAACGAAGTGGTGATTGCAGGCTAGAGAATGAGTGGACTTTATTGAGGAACTGGAGTAGGGTTGGTGATCGAGTCCCCAAAAGGCTCTAATGCTGACTCTTGGAGTGGACTTGGATGAGTCATCTAGGGGCTGCATTCCTCACTTTTTATCTGTAAAATGAGCAGAATGGCCATGTACCAGAGAGCTTTGTGAGGACTTTTAATAAAAGAGGCTATAAAGGTGATGAGTACAATTATTATCATCAATATTATGATTTGAAGCAAAAACAAGGCCCTATATTTGAAAAATTAAATTGAGAACACAAATGTCAAAGCTCACAGTAGTGGTAAAACCAGAAGCCAGGGTAGGAGGTTCTGGCACCATAGTATGTTGGAAGGAAAGTCACTGCATTGCTGTTTGACAAGGTATGACTTGTTTTCCCTTGGCAACTTGCTGTCTTTGCTGGGAGGCCAGGGCTGCAAAGCTACAAGTCTGTTCCTCATAGCATTGTAATAGCTGGAAACTTGCAGCGATCCTTATGGTCAGCAGAGTACATAGGCCACCACTAATATCCATCTCCTGCACAAAGAAGATTTCAGAAAAGGGATCTAGAAAGCTTCCTTGCACCCTTTCAGGTATTTTCATAGGTCCAGGTATGTTTAAGCTGATAAAAAAGAGAAGAACCACATTTGCCTTTATATGTGTATATGTATGCATATATAATAAATTTTTTGGACCTACAAAATGTAAAATAAATTATAAGAGTACTTCAGGTTGTAGTATCATCAAGGACTGTCTGTTAGCTACTTATTGAAACTATACTGGTGTAAAGAACGCTACAGCATGTTTGTGAGTGGCCACTGAGTACAATCTTTTCTAAAAGAGTAGAACGCACTGCATAAGTAATGCGTGTAAACTTATATAAATAGTAGACTTGAACCTCCTTCTTCGCTGTTAGGGCTCACCCTCCAGCTGGTTTCTTGCTGAAGGTATTACCCTAATATTTGGGATGTTTGGAAAGGATAACTTTAAAGCAGGTTTTGAGTGGAGAAAAAACAGAATACTTTACATCTGCATGACCTTCTCTAGGTAAAGCTGTGTTGACACAATGAATCAAAGAACAATTTCTTAATTGTATGTGAATGTGCAGGTATCAAGGAAATGTCCATGTAGGCCAGAGGCACTGTTATAGTCTGTTATGTCAATCCATTGTATATTAGAGTCAGGAGTTCATGGCAGTGAAACAATGGGCAAGAAAAACTGTTTTTCTCTACAGAAAAAATGTTGAAAGGTCACTAAGGACATAACTAAGTTGAATGGCCTGGATTTTATTACTTAAATCAGGAGCATATATGACAATAAGAATTTCTCTAATAACAAGAAAATTCTAATTGGGTGTCTTTTTTTGTCACCAAAACATCATACAGTTGAGGTTTCCCCTGCACCTCGGGACTTTGCTTTATTTCTAGTGGTATATTGTATAAGATTTCCCACATCTACTAGTTGCTCATGTATAGTCTAGCCTCTAGTACTGCATAGCTATTAAGTTGCAAATTGACTAAAGGGAAGATATTTAAAAGTGCCTAAGGAGTTGAGGAGTGGAAAGGTCATCAGAATTTGTGCTCCAGATCACTTTGAAACTCTCCTAAAATGGTGTATAAATCTGAAATAAGGAACTTGAACATTTGCTATGAGTTGGAGAATGCATAGCCAAGAATTTGAATCTTCTGTGCATGTGATTTCCAGACTACTAATCCTGTCCAGGAACCTAGGAATTGGTCTGCTAGATTAGACTCAAGTCTGACTCTGGACCAGTATCCTGTCTCTAATGGTGGCCAGTACCAAAGGCATCTTCAAGGAGATGCAAGAAACCCCTCTGTAGTAGTTGTGGGGTAATTTTCCCGGATGAAAGTCAAATTCTCAATTGAAGAATGTATTACCGGGACACAGAAAAAATTATTAACTTCCTAATATGCTTCTTTATATTCTTGCTAACATTGAATCTTGTTATGGTGCAACCAAATACGGTTTTTTGAATAAGCCAGGTATACCCTGTATTGCCTATTCTTTGTAATCCCATTCATTTTTCTTTTTGTTCTGTAGTTCTTGCTGACAACCTGAAATCTAACCCTGGAATTAAGTGGCAGTATTTTAGTTCAGAAGAAGGTATTTTCACTGTTTTTCCTGCACACAAGTTCCAGTGTAAAGGCAGCTATGAGCACCGCAGCAGGTATGGTTTTTCTCTTTCTGTGTTTTGATAGTCGGAAAACTAAAAGGATAACCCTAAAGTGCTGTTCCCAATCTAGCATTTGTTTAGCTAAGCAAAGATGTTTATAAAAAGATCTTTAGGACTTCTGGTTTTTGAGGTTAATCAAAATTTTGGTAGAAATTTCAGTTGGAAGAATTTTAAGATAAAATGAAATCACACACAGGCATTCTCACCTACGAGACATTAATAACTAGGAAACTTTAGTAATGCTGGTTTCAAGCTGATAAAACTTAGTAGATGGTTGGAAAACTGAGAGGACCCAGAGGTCCAGTGTTAGCTAGGGCTAATAAAACTCTGGCATGCATCAATCAATGCATCTCCGGTAAATCCAAAGAAGTGATTTTGCCACTTTACTCAACATTGGTGTGGCTGCAGCTGAAGTATTGCATCCAGTTCTGGGCACCACACTTCAGCAAGGATGTGCTAAAGCTCGAGAGGGTCCAGAGAAGGGCCACCTGTATGATCAGGGATTTTCATGGCCAGCCATACGAGGAGAGGCTGGTGGATCTTGGACTCTAAAGCCTAAAGAAAAGTACACTGAGAAGGGACCTTATTGTGGCTTACCGCTATATCAGAGGCATACATCAGGGGCTCAGTGAACAACTGTTCACCAGGGTGCCTTGTGGGAAAACTAGAACCAATGGCCACAAACTCCTGGAAGATAGTCTCAGGCTGAACATTAGGAAGAACTTCTTTACAACTAGGGTGTCTAGACTATGGAACAAGCTCCCCACAGAGGTGGTGCAATCATCTATCCTAGAGGTCTTCAAGAGAAGACTAGACGGTCACCTGGCTGGGGTTGTCTGACCCCATGTGTGTTTCCTGCTTATGCAGGGGGCTGGACCTGATGATCCTTTGAGGTCCCTTCCAGCCCTATGATTTTATGATTCATACTTGGAAAAAAAATCCCCACTCATAGCAATGGGAAGTTTTGCCTGAGTGGGGACCATAATTTCCTAGGAGTATGCCTGCACAGTAGTGAAAGATCTGGCTGTAGCTCATGTAGATTTACCTAAGCTAGGATTAAACTACTCAGCTATTATAAAATGCATCTGAGAAGCCAAGCAAATGCTTAAGTGTCTAGCTTGGATTTTGCTCCAAGCTGCTGTAACACCATAGTAATTAGTACCCAAGGAAAATAGTTTAAAGCTAACTTGCATATCTTGACTTGTGCTACAGTGTAGACCTACCATTACTAATAATTTTGTTTTAATTAATATATAGGTTGCATATGTAAGTACCTGTATAGTTCAACTTTTCTTGCTGGCTTTGTATAAGGAGAGGCATCACCGGCTGGTGACATCTTTTGAGAAAATCCAGTGGTCTGACTGCTTCTACTTCTGTATTAGCTAACCCTGCTAGATGGTAAATCTCTTGGAGGAGGTCAACGTCATTCGTTCAGCTGTATTTCATGTAGTCCACAGGCATAGAGTTTGAAAAATGTTTTTCGGTTACTTGTCAACATTGAGCAACTTAATTTATGTAGGTGTATTATGCCCATGTTATGCTCATCAGAGTCTGGGTGCGATTTAAACGTTCTGCAGTTTTAAAAAGGTGTGTTAAAGGACTCTAATCCCCATGCTGACACTAAATCCCTTTGTGATATGCAGATCACTTAATCTCTGCCTCGGCTTTTCTGTGTATAAATTAGATTTTTTTTTGTCCAGTAATTACCTCCTAGGGCATATTAGGTAGATTAATTAGTTAGTGTTCAAGTACTTTGAGGATCACATGTACTCTTTAAGTGCAGGTATTAATTCCAGTGTAAAGCTTCTGGGTGTTTTACAGTTAAGAACTGATCTTTGCAAATTGTTTTGCTTTCAATTTCTTGTGTAAAATCGTCTCCATTTCTTCAACCCCTACTAGACTTTTGTGTAGGACTATTTAAATAAAATATAGGTCCAATAACTTCTGCTCAGACTGTAATAGTTTTGTGTCTCAGCTAAACAGGAGCCAGGATTCTGTTGATTTTGACTTACCGAAGATCCTTCTAATTTGTTCCAGCTTCAAAACCTTGAAAGACAGCTTATTAAATTTTTTGGGCATACCTCTCAGTATTGAACTACCTCTGAACACTGCTTCGCTGAGAAGCACATTTTGATGTTGACTAATATACACATGGAAACGCAAAATGCCTTTACCAGGCTTAGACAATATTTGACAATTCAGTTTTAAAATGCACACATAAGAAGGACTTGTGGAGCATGACCTGTGTGAAATACATTCCATTACATTAATAGAAAAGCCTGTCTTGGCAGGATTCTTTGTCTCACAATGATAAACCAAACCTACTGTGCTAATGCAATTATACACAGCTTCCACGGGTTTTTACTTGTCATGTAACTAGCAAATACCCAGTGTTGCACTTACCTCTCCCTATGGATAAGATTCTTTGTGTTGGATGCTCATCATGAGGCAGTTGCATCTTGTCACTCTTACTCATTGTTTTCAGGATCTTTGTTTGCTATGACAGGTATGACACAATAACCCTAAACACTGCCACTAATGATGCTTCCGTAACATGGGTTACTCGCTGCCTACAAATGATTTCTGATGATAGCTAAAACCAAATGTTCCAAGTCGGGTTCTGAACTCAAGCAATTTTATGTACAGTGAAGCATTCTAGTTAGAGGTACTGAGCACCCACAGATCCCATTAGAGTCCACGAGAGTCGCGAGTGCTCAGTTTCTCTAAAGATCAAGCCTTTTTTTTAAGTAGGGTGCCCCTCTGGTATATTCAGGTGCATAATCTTTAGCATTTGATCTAAATATTCTAGGCACTGCGTTGGCAGCAAGGCTTATTCTACAATTTCTAGGAACTTCTGTGAGTGGGTTATGCTATAGCAGGTGTTTAAGCCATACCAATGGGAATTAACAAAATTTAAAAATTAATAAAAATTAAATTGCAAGCTGCAAATGTTCAGGAAGTGCATGTGTCAACAGTCGCTGTGTGATATTATTGCAACCTTGTTCTTCCTCTGTCACTTTCTTTGCTGTCTTGTATCGCATCCAAATTAAGGCACCAACCCTCCTAACCCTTATTCAATGTGTTTAATTTTATTCAGATGACTGTGCCTATTGACTTTAATGGAAATACTTCCCTGCAAGAGAAAAATGTGAGAGTAAATGCTTGCAGGATTTTAAGTATTATTTGTAAACTCTTTGGGGAAGGGGCTTGCTCACTCTGTTTCTGAACGTCGTAACAGTATTGCCCTTTTCAAACCTGCTATCCTATTCATAAATTCACTGTGTTAGTGCTTGAGTGTTTTGTGAAGCCAGGCAACTACTACCCACTCACTTTCAGTCCCCTTAGATATTCTCAGTATTAAACTGCTGTGGAAATTAAAAGAGGAGTGATTTTTATGGTGCCTAATAGGTGTTTGCCATTTCAGGCCCGTCTATGTCTCTACGGTCAGACCCCAGTCTAAGCACATAGTTGTCATTGTGGACCATGGGGCCTCAGTCACAGAGACACAGCTTCAGATTGCCAAGGATGCTGCTCAAGTGATTCTGAGTTCTATAGATGAACACGATAAGGTAAAATTACTCTTAAGTGATGAGTATGTGTTTCTGTGTTTTAACCAACTTCAGTTTTGTGCTTACCTTCTCATTTTTGCATTTGTCTAAAATAAACATACTTCTGAATTACTCATATGTAGGGATCCTGGTTTTCCCCGACAAGAAATCACAAATTCGCTGATAAAAACTCCAAAATCTGTGATTTAAAATGAAAGGCCTCCTACAGCCCTCCCAACCCTGCTTGTGCCCCTCACTCCCTCTCTCACAGCCCCTGCACCCCCAGCCCTGCTAAAGAGAGGCCCCCAGCTACCAGGGCTGTAGGGTCAGAGACCTGGGTTCACATCTCTTTGCGCCTGGCAGGAGGCAGTGGCTGCTGCAGCGGAGTGGAGCCCGGCTCCCTGCCCTGCTGCCTGCCTGCTGCTGGCTTGGGCGGGGGGCGACTTCCTGCTGCTGTGCGTACTCCTGGTGGGGACAGGGGGATCCATAATCCTCATATCCGTTTGTGGAGTTTGGACTCCCACCCTGCTACCCTCCCCCAGGGCCTCTGCCGTCCAGCAGGTGTGACCTGGAGCTTAGGGAACAGCGGGGGCTGCACAGGAAAGCTGTTTTCCTCTGCGAGCTCTGCGCTGGCCTAGCGATGTGTCCCCTGCCTGCGTGGAACCAGTGAGATTCACAACTTCACACTGCCGCCCCCGCTGGTGCCATGCATGCAGGGGACATGTCACCAGGGCAGTGCAAAGCTCGCAGCGGCAAGTAGCTGTCCTATGTGGCTCCACTCTGCCCTGAAGTGCTGGGTCCTGCCTGCCAAGCTGTGGAGGCCCCAGGGGAGTACCGCAGGGCAGGAGCCTGAGCCTGCAACAGGCAGCCTGCCTCTGACCCACACACAGATCTGGGGGGCACAGATCCTCCCTGTCCCCTAGGAGTGCACGCAGTGGCAGGAAGCTGTCCCCACCTACGGCCCCATCCTGCTCCCTGCTGGGGTCCTGTGGCTGCACATTGTGGCCCTGGGCCCCAAG
>NW_017728907.1:60668184-60696188 GCF_001723895.1 Crocodylus porosus
GCCTGGGGCCATGTGCATATACGTGTACCTGGTGCCCCGTGCCTGACCCTCCCAGCCCCCTGCAGGCTGGAACTCTGCCAGCCTGTGGGGGGCTTGTTGCGAAACTGCAAAATTCACAGATCTGAGTTTTACTTTGGTAAGGGGGGAATCGGCATTTTACTCTGTTTTTCCATGGGAAATGGAAAACCTGAATCCCTGCTTATATACCCCTGCTTAGATGTCAACCTTTTGGGGTGCCCTTAGAAAACTTTTTTCTAATGGGGCATATAGTGATGCAGAAGCTTTACTGTGGGGGCCAGAATTTAGGAGATTTGTCTAGGGACCGTGACCACCAATGACAACCTGTGGGGCCTCAGGAAGTTCCTTTTGATCCCATATCCTCTGAGCCCATTTTATAGTTAGTAAAATGGAGGAAATCTACTTCACTGCCTTGCAGAGATGCTGTAAAACCTAATTAAATTTTACAAGGCTTCCAGAAATCCTGAACAGAAGAACAGGAAGGTTGAAGGTTAGGACTGGGTTTCAGGGGTTTGGAATTGTATTTCTGCCTCTTCATGACCTTAGTGAAATCACTTAACTAAATATTTCTGAAACTAGAGCTTGCAGCCACAAGCAGTGTTACTAGACCCTTTCAGCAGTATCTTGAATCCTTCCCACTGCTGTATTAACGGCAGATAATTGTAAAGCAGTGGGATTATGAAGTACTTTTTTTGAAAGAGGATCCCAGTATAAATAATTTGAGAGCTGCTGACTTACTCTTATAATCTGTAGTGTGGGAATAATATTACTTTCTTAGTGAAGTGTTACACATGTAACTAATTTGAAAATGTTCTATAAAATGTTCTGTGATTCCTATTTAGTAAAACACTTGAACGTGTCCTTAATATTAAGCCTATGTTTTAAGTAATATTGCTAAATCTGGGTATACTTGTAGAGAAAATGTTTATTCTAAGTTAAAGCAACAATTTTATTACCGTATTATCTTTTAATGGTTTTACAATCTGTTTCACCAGTGCTGCTTTCACAGTAGTGTGTATAGCAGTGTCTTTATTCTGTCACTATTTCATCATCAATCAAAGCTTAGATTAAAGCATGCCACTCATTTAATAGACTATATCTCCTGGATACATTTAATTGTGCAAGTATTACTACTAGATGCCTTAATTCATTTGTAGAATAAACGGTAGTGATGGATTTGGCTCATTGTCAAAAACATTTTAAAAAAACAGTGCTTTGCCCATTAAATTTCCTAGTTTTATCATCTTCCTCAAGCACTCCATTTTTCTGTAAGCAGCAGAGTTTGGTTAAAAATGCTCTCTGCAGATTTTATGTCGAGATATCCAGAGCTTGCTTAAATTTTCTGCCTCAGACAGTGCGGTAGCTCTTATGTGTGAGCTGAATGAAGCTGACTTCATCTGAGAAACAAAGACCAAAGACCTTTTTTTTCCTTGCTCACCATAAGTCTAATCCTTTTCAAATTTGATGGATTTATTATGCCTCTAGCATTTATTTTTTTAACAACTGAATTTTAAATCCACAGAAACTCTTCTGTTGGCTTATCATTTTGTGCGGTATATTGGTACGTAAAGAATTATAAATGGCAAGGTAATCCAATATAGTTTCTTCTCTTTTAAGATCTCTGTGTTAACCGTGGCAGACGCAGTAAGAACCTGCTCACTGGATCAGTGCTATAAGTCATTTCTGTCTCCTGCCACTAGTGAGACAAAAAGGAAGATGTCCACCTTCGTTAGCAATATAAAGTCATCTGACAGCCCTACCCAGCATGCGGTAGGATTTCAAAAGGCATTTCAGTTGATACGAAACACAAACAATGGCACAAAACTCCAAGGAAGTAAGTCTGTTATTGTACAGTCCTTTTTATTATTTCTTGAGCTTGCATATTTCTTTTTTATCTGAATTGTTTGCTCTGACAGAGACGAGGGGACTCTGGTATCTTGAACTTAAAAATATTATGTAATTTTTAATTAAAAAGCATGTGTCGGATTTGAAATCCATACATTAGTGGCTGCTGAAAATTGTTCATTATATTTTCATTTACTTGTCCAGCTCACTGTTCTTCCTTGTTAACTGTATTATTTAATTATGGTAATCAGATCTCTGAATTATTCCTCAGAAGGGGACCCATTCTCATGGTAATCATTAGCGCAACCATTTCATTGACTGATAAGTGAAATACACATTCATACATGCGCGTACTCCAGTTATCCCAGTTCCTTTGGAAGTGAGCAATATCCCTCATCAAAATTATTCATGATAACTGCAATTGATAGAATATCAAATATGATGGTGTCCTAACTGAATTTTTACTCATCAGAGAGAACCTGCTTGAATTAAGCTGTGTGAAACACTATCCCAAATTCTTACTTTTTTAATTTAAAAAAAGAAAGAAATAACTGCACACTACGGTTGGACTAGCAAACGCACCCAAAATACAAAAACAGAAGTAGGTGACACATTATATTCTTTTAGATTTGTGAAAAGAGGGATCTACACTTTTGCTACTCTGAGCTTTGTTGACTTTTGAACTACAGACCTAACGTATACAATAGCTCCTATCTTTGTTTTGTTCATTCAAACATAGGGTGTTGTCAAAAGCAGGTCTTCAGCCTCTTCTGGCACACTGTTGAGAGGGTAGTGGCCTCATAATTAGAGGTACCATGTCATATCAGCACCAATAAAAAAGAAAATTAACATTATCAGCAGTTGGCTTTTTTTGGCTGATCTGGCTGATAATGTTGCTGAGAAATGCAGTGTGCATGCGTGCAGCTGCAGCATACATGCGCGGTCAGGAGTGCAGCCCAGCAGCTTGGAGAGCAGCATCTGGCTGATAAGTCTGTGGTGGGGAAGGGACTTGGGGGAGGCAGAATGAGGCCTTCATGGTGAGGGAGGGAGTGGAGCTGGGGCAGGGGTAGAGACAGGTGCTGCCCAGTCATGATGGGGCGGGGTGTGGGACAGCTGTGGGTGGCTTATCTGGGGGTTGGGGGAAGGGGGTAGCTCTCACTGCTGTGCACATCCCTGGTGGAGGTATGGGGGGGCATGTGTGCCCCAAATCTGTGCACAGAATGAGGGCAGGCTGTGTGCTCGAGGCTGGGGTTGCACCTGTGCCAACCTCTTCCCAGCAGGAGGCTGTGCCCGGGCTGTTCTTGGAGCAGGTAGCGGTGGCTCTGGAAGGGGGGTTACAGTGAATTTTCAGGTGGCTGTAGCTCCCCTCCCAACACTGTCACCACCACCCACCCCACCTAGCCTGGCACAACCCCAGTCCCGAATGCACAGTGGGCCCACACACAGATCTGGGGGGTATGTGCCCCCATACCTCCTCCAGGGTGCACACAGTGGCGGAAAACCTCCCTTTCCCCCCTTGCCCCAAATGAGCTGCCTGCAGCTCCATCCTGTGCCCTGCCTCACCACGGTTGGGCAGCATATGCCCTGCCCCAGTCCCACTCCCTCCCTCAGCATGGGGGCCTCGATCTGTCCCCCCCATGCCCCTTCCACAGATTTACCAGTCAGACTCTACTCTCCAAGCTGCAGGGCTGAATATCAGCAATTGGCTGGTCAATAATTGGCCATCAGTATCGGCCCAAAAAATCTTTACCAGTGTACCCCTACTTGTAATAAATCTAATGCAGCTGAAGTTGGCTGGTATAAGACTTAGGCATCAGTACTTATTCGAAGATTATTGGCCATATATTTTTACTGCATCCTAGTACCTATTTCATGCTTAGCATTCTTTGCACGTTAGGAATAGAATACACTTGCATACCCCACTGCAATGTGAAACTGCATTTTTATTTCACTTTCATGCAACTTTTATTGTTGGCTTTTGGAGCACGGACACATAAGGGCCCATTACTTGAAGTTTCAAGTTCAGTGCACTTGCTTTCCTTTAGAACAGCAGTTCTCAACCTTTTTTTGTACCAGGACCCATTTGTAAACATCAGTGACCAGTCCTGACCCAGTGTCACTCACTGCCAACTGCTGTCCCCCAGGCCCCAGCCCTCTTATGTGTGGGGCACTGGAGGGAGGGGGGACAGTGCGTGGGGCATGAGGGGGCTCCAAGCAGCCCCCCACAGGCTGGAACTCTGCCAGCCTGCAAGGGAAAAGCCACTTTCAGTTTGTTGATGACCCTTTTGATACATTCGTGCGACGCACTTTTGGGTCGTGACCCGAAACGCTGCTCTGTTAAGACGATGGAAAAATTTAAGCTTTAAGTTCAGTGCGCGCACACTTTCATTTTAAGACTCTTTATATAAAAATGACAGAATTGTAAAATTATGTATGTGGGTAGCAAACCTCAGAACTTGCAGGGCTGAGGCACAGCAGTTTGTGAAGAGGATGTATAATGCGCTGCCGTTTTCTTGTAAACAGCTTTCTAGTTGGCTTCTCCTGATATGCCCCTGACAGGACTTGTGGGTATGTCAAGAGAAGCCATTCACACTCAGAAAAATAAATTCATAATGGAAGAAATTATAGAGACACTCCTAGTGTGCGAGATGAGAGTTTTGTTGAAAAGGTTAATACTTCTGCATTTCCCAGCCCTCTGTCACTGCTTGCTGTAGTGGTGCCAACCAGAATCAGTAATTACTTTATATTCACATGGTATCCTTCATCCCAGAGGCTTGCAGGGTACTTTGCAAATTATATATATACATCTCTGCCACTGAAATCCCCTGATGTCTGGATGGCAGGAAGTTCTTAGTAGATAAGTAGTACACAGCAAGGTGCACAGCTGGAGAAAATTTAGAGCCTGGACACTGGCAGAGAATTCAGGGCTTTTACAGAGGTAAAATATCTCCTCCCTCATTGCTAGTGTAGGAAAGAAAGCATTGTATGAGAGAACTGCCTGTAGAAAATTGTAAAGCTTAAGCTGTGGCACAGAACCCTCATGCAAGCTTAAGACTCTCTCACTACCCTTGCTAGCAAGTTAAAAAAAAAAAAAAATGAGAGAGCAAGCTGTAGTGTTTTAAGCCATAGGCTAAACTTCGACTGCTCTAGCACAGGTACACGAGAGGGTTGAGAATAAAGGCTTCATGTTCAGGTTCTGACCAACTCATTGTGAGTAGGGCCCAGCCTTTGACTGCCCACACTGGAAAACTAATGAGAGCTTCAAATTTGTAGTTAAAATGTTGTGACTTGGAAGTATGGAATAGCTGCTAAAAGGTACCACAAAATGGGTGTTTTTTAGCCAGTGCAGATGCTTGCAACTCTTGAAATAAAGCTGTCGATAGCATTCATCATTTTTACTTGCATAAGGGTTTTTACAGCGTTACTGTCTTGAGTAAATCACGATCTAATGTACTTTGTCATGTGTGTTCCTGCTTAGATACAGATATGGTCATAATTTACCTCTCGGCTGGGATTACTTCAAAAGATTCCTCAGAGGATGATAAAAAGGCTACTCTGCGTGTCATCAATGAAGAAAATAGTTTCCTCAATAACTCAGTAATGATTCTCACTTATGCACTTATGAATGGTAAGAAATTTTTGCTGCATTAAGGAAGGATGAAAGTCCTCTTCTTGAGTATTGCAGGCTTATTAAATCCAATTAAGCATGCTTTTCTGTTTGGGGAATTAGTAATGAGTTTTGGCCCTTGGATTCCATAGGCTATTCCCCACATGTAAGAATATTTCCCATTTGGGAGATGATAAAACTACTTGCAAATCAAACCAACGCTGCAACATGATGAACTCCAGTTTTGCTGTATTTTGTAGTGTGTGCTAATTTGTAATAAGGTGGGAGCCTCAATTGAAAATAAGTTAATTCCTTTCTTCTCCATAACGGATGCAGCATATCTCTTTCAGAGGGAGTGACCGGTTTAAAAGAACTGGCATTTCTCCGAGATCTGGCAGAGCAGAACTCTGTGAAGTATGGAGTGCCTGATCGAATTGCCTTGCCTGTGATCAAGGGGAGCATGATGGTCTTAAACCAGCTGAGTAACCTGGAAACCACAGTTGGTCGATTTTACACTAACCTCCCCAACCGAATGATTGATGAAGCTGTCTTCAGTCTGCCCTTCTCAGATGAAATGGGAGATGGTGAGTGCTTAGAAAAACCTGAAACAGACTGGGGTAAAACAGAGGTTATCTTCCCCACCTTTGACCACGTTGGATTTATACCTGACTTACAAGCAGGTGTTTTTAGGTCTGCCCTTAAGGCAACTGCAAAGTGAATCCCTTTGTGCAGGGATCACATGTAAAATTTTAACATCTGTTATGGAGTATGTGTAGTGTGACATGGAATGAATTTAGGCTGTACTTGCAAGACGAAAATTCTTTTGTGGACACCTCCGTAATTTGAATTTGTGTAGGAAACTGCACTAAGTTTAAGGATTAGATTTTGGGGCTAAAATGATAGCCACAGTGCCTCTGCATTCCAGCAAGCCCATCAGGCACTTGCTCATGGCCTGAGCTGGCCCTTTAACGAGACCACAGGTGTTGTTATGGCATCATAATGGAGGAGGAAAATGCCTTTCTGATGGTGAAAAGATGAACCATCCCTCTTTGTACTAAAAGAAGCAGGACCATAACTTCCTGCGTGGTGTTCCTACTGTCCATTATCACCAGGGTGGGGCTGGTCCTGGAGTGCTCCCAATCAGTAGATGATTGGGAGTATTCTGGGGCTCAAGCCATGGAGCATTCCCAGTCGGCCAGTTGTCAGTTGATTGTTGGCCAGCTCCAAGGACCATATAGGGGCTTGAACCAGCCCTGTGGATTCCCAGAGCCAGCTGACAAATCAGCTGATTGTCATGCACACAAAAATAATGATCCTGGGCTCCTCCTGCACTGGCAAGTATGGTGCAATTTGGATCTCATCCTCCATCCTAAAATTGCGCCTTCTGCCACTCACCTGTGGCATGGCAAGAGGCTCAGTTGTTGGGATTGTAATTAGATCCTGTTGCATCTTCATATTAATACCTATCAGTGGTCTAAGGCATATATAATTATGGCTATGTAATTATGTGACTCATTTAGTGAGCAGGAGGAATATCTAAATGCATGTTCAACTGCTCCTTCTCAATCTTCCATCAGCTGCTTGTATCCTATGGAATGCATCTACAGTTTTATGCTAGCAGCAGCAGGTATAAAATGTAGCTGCACAGTGGTGTCAGTGAGAGATGTCAAAACTTGTGTTAGCTTTAATGCTGTTGTTTAATTATGTGCTGCAGATATTGCCAGCATATAGAACTGACCCAAGGGGGTGCAGGACCCAGGGCAAATCAGCTTGTGTGGGGGCCCCCCTTAATAGTGCATGGGGCCATGGTACCCCGACAAAGGGGAGTTCCTGTGCTGCTTCTGCAGCACGGGGCTGAGCTGCCAGTTCCAGGCCAGCCCCATGGCTCCACCCGGCTCCGTTGGCCCCCCAGAACATGGGGCCTGGGATGGTTGCCCCACTTAGCCATGCCTTAGGAATGGCTCTGCCAGCATATGGTGTCTATCACTGGCAGTGCTTCTTGAATCAAGCACTTTACTGGGAAACCATATTTGTATGTCCTAAGGAGAAAAATGCCATAAAGCCTTAACTTGCAAATTTTGAACAAAGTAGAAAAACATGTATTTGCAGTAAAATACTTAAAATTGTGTGTTCTGAAGAGATGCCCACTTACAGGCCTGGTCTTAAATTTTATTTCTAAGTCTTGGGATCTATTTTTGCAAAAAAACCCCTCCATCCTGGTGCAGTGTATGACTTGGAAAATTAACCTTGCTAGATGGATGGAAGGGTCTTCTTGTCATTGAGGTAAACCTGGTCCAGTTTTCACTTAGCACATGCTCTGTGTTCTGTATTATTAATTAAGTGGAGACTTTGTTTATTGCTAATTTACTGTGTTATTCCTCTTATACTAAGGTCTGATAATGACTGTAAGTAAACCATGTTACTTCGGAAACCTGTTGCTGGGGATTGTTGGCGTGGATGTTAACCTTGCATATATCTTGGAGGATGTCACCTATTACCAAGATTCTTTGGCCTCATACACGTTTCTCATCGATAACAAAGGTAATTTTGTGATTCAAATACTATAAATATGCTACCTTTCTATTCCACTGAAATAGGAAGCCAACTCTTAATTATAATCCTGATTTATAAGCATAGGAGGAGGTAGGATGACAGTAACAGTGCATGATGTAGATTATTAAAAGATTAGCACCAGTTGTTTGATTGTCTATCAGTAATTGCCAGCCAAACTGAAAATGTGAGTGTATATATAGTTTGGAATTATTATTATTATAGATCTATAGATCAGTCGTGATATGGAATGTTTCCTATTGCTGAAATAGATTTTCCACATTGGAGGTTAAAAAAGCAGAACTAACATTTGAAAGAAGAAAAAACAGTTTTTATAGTTCTTTACATTTTTTCCTGCAATCCCAAGTGCTTCTGTTAAAGCCTATATCACTGAGTCATGGTTTGTTTTCAGTTAAATTACTAAGCTCTTAGGATTTTAAAGATCTGTTGGCACTAATCTGATTTATTACACGATAATACGTTTACTTTTGTATGATAATTTTTTTAATTGAACAGAACTCTCACATATGCAGCCACAATTCTTGTCCTTGTTTTATCTACATTTAGCATTTCCTGAATGAACATTTGCACTAAAACCCCATTTCTGCTTGTTTTAGGGTACACGCTTATGCATCCATCCCTTACAAGGCCTTATTTGCTGTCTGAACCACCACTTCACACAGACATCATACATTATGAGAACATTCCCAAATTTGAATTGGTCCGCCAAAACATCCTTAGGTAAGGAAGTGGGGCTGAAGTTGTTGCTTACAATAAGAGTTTGCAGAAGCCAAAAGCATTTGTGCAAAACATTAAAAGGAGTTACGTTCTTGAACTACTCTTCCTGTATTTAGTGGTTTCAGTATCCAGAAATCCAGGCAGAATCAAAGTCCCATCTTTGTTTATACAGGACAGCTTTTTCTACCATTTTATCCGTTCCATCTTTAATATGCCAAGCAGCAGTTTCTACATGTTCCCTTGAGAGACTCTTCTTATCCAGTATTGCCCATGATCAGGAAGTTTACCTAGGGATTCAGTTTGGATTGTCCTTTTCTCTGTTTCCATCAGAATTATTAGTAACCCTCAGTAGTTCCTTGCTTTCTCAGGGTTTGTAGGTATTTACAATACTGTCCCAAACCTCTTAGCCATTATAATACCACATGTCTATTTGATACTAGGAATATTTTCTCAGTCTCTCTAGATTTCTGTGCCATGGCCCTGTTGTAATTTCTTCCATATTCTCTAGCTATTTGTTATCTTTTGAATAGTGAGGTGCCAAGAACTGAAGCCCTGTTTTATTTCCAGTAGGATTGCACCAAACTGTATAGGAGGGCCTGCCTCACAGTCCACTGAAGTCAGTGGAAATGTTTCTGTTGACTTGAGTGAGAGTTCAGTCAAACCTATGGCAAGGAGCTCTCTCTTCCCTGCTTCATGATGGAAATAACTTTTGTGTGTGCAGTTTTACCCTTCCTTTGCTCAAGTTCTTTAGAAGTTGAATTAGATGTAACAATACCTGATCTAGAGAGAGATGATCTGTCTTTGACCTATCATGTTGTTAACCCAGGTGTGCTTTGCTGTCCATCTGCATCCCTTTCAGAGTTACTGCTCCCCAGTATTCTGCCTTCCACTAGCTATTTGCACTTTGCATTATTTTCCCTGCCGAATGTACAGTTAAAGCTGTGTTAACCGGCATTCTAGTAACCGGAATACTCTATTAATTGGAGTTCCCAGCCGGCCAGACACGGGGGTGGGGAAGCTTGCATACGGCAGCCACTGCCACTACTCACCCCCCTGCGCTGGCACCACTCTGCTTGCAGCTGCCGCCACCCCTGCTCCACATACAGCTGAAAACCCCTGCCTCAGGTAACCAGAATTTTTAGATAACTGGCACCCCTCCCCACTTTACCCAACTCGTGCTGGATAATAAAGCTTTTACTGTACTAGCTTGCATTTTTTATCATTGCATCTCGGTCTATTTTCTGCTGTTATTTCTAAGCTTCAAATTCAGAATGTCCTAATTAAAAATAATTGCATTACATACCACTAATAAAGAGCCTTTCATCTTCAAAGATCTGTTTCAAAAACAAACAACCACCCTTTGTTTCCACACACCTTCTTTGAAGTCTGTAAGTATCCTGATCCCCATCTGTAAATGGGAATTGAGGAAAGAGGTGTTAGATGATATGCCCAAGGCTGTAGAGAAAATCTGTGTTGGGATTAAACTGGGGAGCTTTTGGCTAATGGGTCATTTGGTACGTTTAACAAATAGTTTGGAGAGCTTAGAAATATTTCTTGGTTTTCTGGAAAAGACTGTTTGAATGACTATCCAGAGCTTCCTAAGAAGGAAGGTTAACTTGTAATGTGCAGCATAGGATATTGAAAGTACTATTGTGTATATTATAGCCTAGCTATTTTCCCCAAACATTGAGCTAGATCAGGGGTGGCAAACAGGGCCCACCTGGCTACACCCCCCCAGCCAGAAGCCCCTGCTTCTGGCCTGGGACCATGGGGCTGTTTTTGTGGCTGCACCAGTGCAGGAAATTCAGGTAAGAAGTGTGTTGGGGTGGGGGGGGGCTAGGGGAGGACCGTGAGGATCACCCCAGTCCTTGGGGCTGGGCCAGCTCCTGCTGAGTCCCACGGTCCAGCCAGGAGCCAGTGGGTGGATGGGAAAGCGGAGGTGGGAGGGAGTGGAAATGAGCAGGAGCGCAGGGCCTGCATGAATGTCATGGGGTGGTAGGAGCACGGGGTGTGGGCTTGCAGGGGTCTGTGGAGCCAGGCTGGGCTGCACCAGCAGGGAGAGGGGGGAGCTGGCTCAGCTGCACAGAGCCCCTGCCGGCCGGGACCCTGTACCCCTGCCGCCCTGCTCTGGGCTCCACCAGCGCTGACCCCAGAACAACAGCAGGGGCCCTGCGCTCCTGTCCAGCTGCCACTGGCTCACTCCCAGTGCCCTCGCCCCAGACCTGCAGTACAGATGGGGAGTCCTGACCCCACGTGCCCCACATGCACCCATCTAGACTGAGCAGCGGCAGCGGGCAGCGAGCAGGTGCTCAGCACAGGGGAAAAGTGGCCGCTCCCCCTCCCCGTGGTCAGTGCTCCTTGCTGCAGCTATTCGTAGCCTGCGCAGTGTGGTCCTGCCTCTCTGCTGCATCGCCGCTGCCCCACAGAGCACCTGTGGCGACGGAGAGCAGACCACTAATAAATTAAAATATATTATTATGGTTGTTTGATTTTTAGCATGTAATCTTTTTCCCTGCTAGGATAGCAAACCCTCTTCCACAAAGGCATACTTCCAGGGACTAGGGGAGGGACGTACGGTGGCAAAGGTCAGAGGTTAGGGATGGGACTTAAGGTCTCAAGATGGTAACTCGGGGGCAGGGCACCTGTCAGGGGGCAGGGCTATCCATGCAGCCCTCAACAGCTTGCCAAAACTCCGTAAGCGGCCCTCCACCCAGAATAATCACCTGCCCCTGGGCTTAGATGGTGGCATTGCCTGAGCAAGGGATTGAGCAGACCAGGCGGCACTGAGCAGACCAGGGATCAGATTTTCACCTTTGTTCCAGAGGGAGGGAGTATTCTGGGCTAGTCCTATTTCTGGTGCATATTACTAGCCTTAGCATGATGGAAGCCAGTGCTTTGGGAATGGGGGGGGGAATCTCTGCTCATCCCCCAAGGCTGAGTGAGAAGTAGCAGCCCCACAGAAGGTATTCCCCTTTCCTGCCATTCTTCTACCAGAGAAACATGTAGCTTTATGGCCTCTTGTGATCCCCATTTCCCCCTGCATTGACATACATCTCAGGTTATGATGGTGTCCCTTGTAGTATTCACATCTTGCCTAGTTTGGATGTCTCTGTTCATGTGAGTCAACTCACCACCCCTCTTTCCAACCCCATGAGTGGTCTGTGATCCTCTATGACAGTGATTCTCAACCAGGGACCCGTGGCACCCTGAAATACTGAGATCCATTACTACAGGTTGCTGTGCAATAGTATCACTGTTAGCTGGATCTAGTAGGTTATATGTCACCTTGGAAGCTTGCTATGTTACCATATTTACTCGAATCTGTAACAGTTTCCCCTCCCTTTATCAGCATGGGGGGAACCTACTCATCTTAGTTTTGTGTACAAAGCAGGGTAGGGGACAGGCAGCTGCTGCAGCTCAGACTCTGGCCCTGAGCCTGGGTCAGGCCTGAATCGGACCCCCAGCGGCCTCCTAGCCCCCACATCTACTTGCCTGCAGCTTCGCACATATGCGCGCGCGCACACATACACACGCATGCGCGTGCGCACACACTTGTTTGTTTACATAATTCATTTGGAAGGTAAGCACAACAGGTCCTTGCTGAACTGATTAATAGTGATGAGAATTTATTACATTTATTGTATTGTTAATACCTTAGGGTTCTTGCAGTCGTGGAAAGAAATACAGAAATCTGCTTCTCAACTGGTATCCCTCTCTGCACTCTCCATGGTCTCGCAGGAGTGCCTATGCATACTGTACTTGTGTTCTCATTTCAGCTCATCTGCTTTGCTCTGTTCTTAAGAGCAGGCGTGATATTGAACTAGACAAGACTCCCAATGTGCAGGGACTTCACTGATCCCAACTAGCTAACTAAAAAGGAATGGCTTGGGGTACAGTGTGATGTGCATGAGCAATTCTGTAAATTTAAACCCTTCTGGTTCTGTATTTTAGAGCTAATTTTAAATGTGCTTACTCTTTACTTATTAAATTGAGAGAGAAATAGTACCATTCCAAGAGAAACATGTAGTCAGGATGGGATAAACTATGACCAATATTTCCATGCATCTTTTTTAATAAAAATGTAAGGGCCAAGTCATTTCATCTTCTTCATTTGTACTGAAAAAGCCAGTTTTTGCTTAAATTGTGCAACATTATGCCAAGAGGAAAAACAGATGAATGCCTCTGTTCTTACCTAATTAAAAGCAGACTTTTAGCCAGCTCTTACAAGTAATCACATTTTATATAAAAGCAGTAGGAGGATTTATTTGACTCCAAGTTTTTTTCTAATATTTAATAAAATGTTGGATGTTGTTTGTTGCCAACATAGCCTCCCTTTGGGCAGTCAGATTATTACAGTCCCAGTGAACTCCTCACTGTCTTGGCATGTAAACAAACTGAGAGAAATTGGAAAAGAAGCCTACAATGTCAGTTATGCCTGGAAAATGGTAAGTGACAGAGATTTTGTGTGTGAATGGTGGCATATAGTTTTAATATATGTTAATATATTGAAGCTGGAGTCATTTGAATTTTAATTATACTGAAACAGTATGAATGCTTCTCTTATTGCTGTAAAGAATTGGGCATTCCATTGAAATTGCAGTTTCAAAGGTATTACGGTGTCTGCACATGGATGAGCATGTGTATTAGGGGGAGGGTATATGTCCTAGTAAATACATATACATGCACGCCACTCCACATATACATACATTTCATTATATGTTATATATGGGTATAAACATTCAATGATTATACTGTGTATTTTCCCAAAGGAAGAAGATATATGCTTGCCTGTAGGTCAAATTTATAAACAGGAGCAAAGCTCAAGTAACTAAACATAAATCCGCCAGAAACCCAAGATAAAAAAATATCCTTAAAACATACTGTTAGGCTCTAATTTGTTACTAATATTCTGGTACTAATGAAAATACATAGGAAAGAAACAGCTTTATTTTTTTATTGCGCTCTTTTTAAACCAACCATTAATTGAATCTTTTTCTTTACTGGTGATTAGATATCATTTCAAATGCTGACTTCATCCTATCCTGTGCTATATTGCCTACAACGTTTCAGAGAAAGGTGTAGGCTAGGGACAGACATTCAAAAACCCAGAGCCTGAATTGATTCAGTCTTTGCAGATTAGTGTAACCTGCATAGATTGAACCAATTTGCGAGTGAATAGATATTGATTTTTTACTCCGGAAATGTAGGCACATGCCTGCAGTGGCTCAGGCCGCAAGCTCGGAGGTGCTAGAGCAGCCCTTGGCTAGAAGAAAACTAAGCTGGGGGGGGAGGAGGCCAGGCCCAGGCAGACCTGAGTATGATTGGGTAGGGGTTTAAACTCCCACCCTGGTCTGCAGGGACCGCTGCCAGTGTGCACCTGGAGGGGAAGCAGCCCCTGTCAGGGGTCCCCAGCCTCGCTCACTCACTGGTGGGTGGCAGGAGCGGAGGTGGGCCCAGACCCCGGTGGCCTGAGCAGTAGCAGGGGCTTATTCCCCCATTGCAGGAGGGCCAGCGCAGGCACTTATAGGCTCCACTCATGCACCCGGGGCTGTGCACCTGGGGCTGCAGTGGCCAGATGCCAGTAGCCTGAGGGAAGGGTGGTGGGTCGATCCCATCGTTGCAGGCAGCAGTGGTGGGGGCACCAATACAGTGCCCTGGGCCAGGTCCCTCTGAGGAATGGCCAGCTGCCTGCAGGGAGGGCCACTGTGACCTGGCTGCAGGTATGGGGGAGCTGTGGCTACAGCCTGATTCACCACTGCCTCCCACTGCAGCAGCATGGCCCGGGCTGGGGTGGCCCCAGGTGGCAGTGCCTGTCTCCTCCAGTCCCACACGGGGCCCGTGGCAGCAGGTGGGCTGTAGTGACTGTTCTGTGGCGGTGACGGTTTCGGGTAGCCAGCAGGTGACAGGTGCCTCATCTCCGCATGCCACAATGGTTCCCCCCGCTGCCAGCGGGAGAGGGAGAGGCGGGTTGCCATGGATTAGATGCTGCCTACGCTCCTGGGCTGCATTGAACTGGGGGGAATTTTGGGCCGGGCTTCTGTGGGCCAGGGGCTTGGGTAGCAGCAGGGGGAGCTGATGGACCACCACAGCCCGGTTAGGCCCAGCCCCGCGGCCTAGGGCAATAAGCAGTGACTGGCCCACGGCAGCCCGCCCCTTCCTCTCCCAGTGGTGGTGGAGGGAACCATTGTGGCGGGCAGAAGTGAGGCACATGTTACCTGCCTGCTTGCAGTGCTGTGCGCTCTGGGCAAGTTGTCATGGGCCAGTAGCTGCCTATACCCCTAGGTTGCAGGGCTGGGCCCAGCTGTCTGGCTGCTGCGGCTCCTGGTGCATGAGCAGAGCCTGTTGGTGCCCACACTGCCCTGCTCCTCCCCTCTTCCCCCCGCTTCAATGTGGGGGATTAAACCCCCACTTCCCCTCTAGCTGTTGGGTTCTGGCCCCACCCTCGCTTCTGCCGCTGGAGCAGCAAAGGATGGGGGGCTGGGGATACCTAACAAGGTCTGCTGCCCCCTTGCCAGGCAGACCTGGCAGCACTCCAGAGCAGGGTTTCCCTTCCTCACCCTTTTCTCGGTCAGCCGGAGCAGTGATAATGCTCCAGTTAGGTGGAATAAGGGCAGGGCCAACCCTGCTTGGCTGGAGCAGACTGCCCAGCCCATCCTAGGGCTGCAGAGCATACTGAGATACTGGAGGAGTCTGATTTAACTTAAACCAGGGTCTGGGACAGAAGTTGCATAAACTGGTTTGACCCAAATCAGTTAAGTCTGATTCAGCCAGGTTTATCTTAAACCAGTTTCAGTCATTTTGAAACTGGCTTATGTGCACTGAATTTATGACCTGTTTCTGATCACTTAAACCAGTTTATTTGAAACTTGTGTCCCTAGCCAGAAAGAGCTGTTAAAGGCATTACTTATAGTCTAACCATTTAAGAACTTGAACATTTGAAATTTTTCCCAAATGGTTGTTCCTTACATAAATGTTCCCTGTGTTGCCTTGGGATAAGACATGCACCTGTAGTGTAAAACGCAGGACATGTCACACAACCATCTGTCCCTGTGTGTTTTATTTTAACATTTGGAACTTTGCCCCATAAATACTTTGTGATCTACACAAGAAGAGTGCAATAACTTGTAAAACTCTCTCAACATCAACTAAAGAAAAATATTTCCACATACAAGCGTCAGGGCCTGAAAAATCTGTGTATAATCTAGAAGAATTTCTAATCATTAGACTTTCCAGCGTAAAATCAATTCAAATGGAATGGAGGTTTGTATCTTTTTAATTCTGCTGTAATCACTAAACAGATCATATTTAGTGAAAGGATTTGGTAGACCAGTATCATTACCATAAGGAAAGAGTAGTTCTTTTACCCAGTAGCAGGGAAATAAAAGATTCTAGTAGCTCTTGCTTTCTGACTTAATTTGTGAACAAATCTTAATGCTTATCTTGACCACGAGAATAACATGACATTTGCAACTAAATATGATCCAAGCAAATTTTGCTAATGCCAAGAATAATTGGCTAACTACGTTGTATCAACAAACTTAACAGGTACTTATGGATCATTTCACTGTATCAGTGTAAATCTAACCTAAGAGATTATGCTGAGGAACTTGAAGAGATCAAACCTATCATCATGTAACAGAAATAAATTTTGCAATGTTGAAAGATTGTATGTCAGGTGGTCGTATAGCTTAGAGACACTAGTCCCACATTTTCTTAACCTGATGCACTTCAGCAGGATGCAGACCAGCCAAGCAAGTAACACATCCGATATAGACATGTAATAGTGATGATACTGTCACAGTATTATTTGTTTAGTTTGACAGAATTTTCCTAACTGGAAATAACATTCTAGTCCATTATCAGTATCTACATAAGAGCATTAGACGTCTGTGCAAATTGAGAGGAAAAAAACAAAACTATTGATATATTTAAAAAACTGAAAACAGAAGATCTAAGCTGAGCATCCACTTTGAAGAAATCTTTTATGCCTAGATCGATAGCTTTAATAAACTCGGGATAATTGATCGAAGTACATGTGTGAACAGAGCACTGTTGTTTTCAGACCTTGTAGTCATGCAGAGCCTGCCCACACAATTCCCTGTTGAGGATTATGTCCTTGCTAATTGTGAGGAAACTGTAGAGGTGATTAATTTTAGGAAGACAGAATAGGCTACTTGAGATTATGGATTAGTGGGGTGCCAGGTTCCAGAGTAGGGGAAACGAGAGAAAATTGAAGAAGAAAGCAAAAATTTGTAGGGATTAAGAAATAAATCAAGATTAGTTTTTGGTCTAACTTTGTTGTCTTGTCCTCGTTTTTGAGGTTCAGGACACATCCTTCATTCTGTGTGTAGTGGTGATTCAGCCAGAAATACCAGTTAAGCAGCTGAAGAATCTCAACACTGTCCCTAGTAGCAAGCTGCTGTATCATCGCCTGGATCTACTGGGCCAGCCCAATGCCTGTCTGCACTTCAAGCAGCTGGCAACATTAGGTAAGAAATCCCGCTGTTCATATTCAGATTACATATATTTTCATATAGCAAGAGGAAGAAATGCAAACATTTTCCACTTAAATCCTATTAAAATGTTTTTGTTTCTCGTGAAAAATTCGTTTTGAGGGAAGTCTTTTACCTGATGTTACTTTTTTGTACCTTTACATGCTTCACTAAACTGTGGAACCCTTACATTGTGGGGTATTTTCATAGGTACTCCCATTAATTTTATTTGGATTGCTCATGTTAGTATGCATATGCTAGAGAAAGTTATGCAGTTTAATTTTCAGCATAGAGGGGAGGTAGGAACTAAAAATGTCAAATCTAATTTAAAATTTATTTTCATTCTGTTGCTTTCGAGCAAATCATTAGTGAGAACATGAAAACAACAAAGTTCTTGCCAGTCAAGCTATATCCTGTTGACATTGGATTTATGCAGATTTTTCACAGCCATAAATATTTAATAGCATCATTCCATGTGAAGCAGTCAGAAGTTAAAACTGATAGAAATCAGAATTTTAATAATCTTTAAATTCTTTTTCATGTGAGAGTTTCCAGACCTTTTGACCCGAAATAAAATTCTGAGTTCAGTGGCATGTTGCCCCCAAAAAGGATGCATCTCTTTTCTGTGGTTTAAAATTATTTTAATCAACCCTGCTGATATCAGTAGTTGAGCAGATGATGTAGAAGGAGAAGTTGGCCTCAATCGGATTATATTAAAAAGTTTTAGTATGTAGGGAGAACAATTTAGAATCTTTTTAACAAGGACATTTTTGTCTTTCAAATTGATTCTTCTCTACATTTTACACTAATACTAAACAGAATTGTGAATTAATTATAATCCTACATGACAAAATGGGCAAGTTTCATGGAGGACAATTCAGCAATGACACCTCTTCATTGAATGCTGCAGCAAACAGCAAATAAGATCTTGGGTCATGTTGTGGAAGAGTAAGATGAGATGGAAACTGTTATTGTCATTAATTAAAAAAATAAAAGTCCTCATCTTCAATGTAGCATCCAGTTTCAGTTATCTCTTATTAGCGTATAGCAGAAACAGGCCCACTCAGAGGTCGAGAGAGGCCCAGGCCACTTCGATTTTTTGAGGTTCTTGGTATATTAAAAAAATATTAATTCATGGTGCACTACAGATGCACTATGGGCCACAGGTGATGTGGCCTGGTAATGGGACACAAGTTTAAAATTGTATGGTGAACATCTTCTTTCAATCCTGTCAGTGTATCTCTGTGTCTGTATATATAACCTCATTTGGAGATAATGTCAAAAAGTCTAAATTTGAGGCCTTCCATGAATGAGAGGCCTGGGCCAGATGGCCCTCCTGGCCCCCCCTGTGATAGGCCCTGAGCAGAAACAATTAAGATGGAGGCAAAAGAAAAACTTTACGCAAAACAAAAATATAAGTGGCTCAGACTACTCCGGTAAATGAAAATACGACAGAAATTCAAGTAATAATTGAGGTAGATTTGGCTGCTAGCTGTGCAGTGATTTGGGGAAGGAGAGAACTTTTTCTTTGCTCAGAAAGGTACTGAGAATTTCTTCCCTTTGGGGGACCATTGTACACGGAGAAAAAACAAAATCAATTGACATAATCTCTCTTTCCTTTATAAAGTGTACAAGAAAAGACACATTTATCAGCTTTACGGGCCTTGCACCATCTACTTTTCTGTTCATCTTTAATATCCCAGGTTTTGTTCACTGGAAAAACACCTGCCAGAGTACTCTAATTGCTTGTGATCAACCCCTAACCACAGCTGTCAGCAGACTCCTTCCATCAGTTTTGTCAGACTTCTGTTTTTGTATCTCTCCCTGTATTAATGCCCTTAAAGCTCATAGATTTTTCCATGCTTCTGTATTGCCTCATCCAACACCAAACCATTAAACTCTTAGTGTTTCCTCCCAACTCGCATTCTTCCCTGGGGTGGGGGGCACCAAAAGTATGTGTACAGGGCACAGATCAGTATTGTGTCAGGGATACCTAAACTAGCTCTGAATGAGCTAATTTGCATGTTAGGAGTAGTATAGTGCTTGGTGCCTTGTCCTGTGCACTTGTGCCCTAGTTTTTATACCTTAAAAAATTTCAGAGGGTTTTGAGACTTTATTTGAGTAGGACTGAGATGCTTCTCAACTGCCTTTTTGTGGCATTTGTACTTCTTAAGAAGTGTTTCAGTGAAGAATGTGGAACTTAATGATCCGTGCTCAAAAGTGCTCTCATACTGGGATAATAATCCTCATGCTTCAGGTCATGAATGGATCATCAGCTGGGAACAGGAAGAAAAGAACTGTAGTACTGTAACACTGTCAGTATACCTCTGTCAGTATTCCTCCTAAACATCTGGCATTGTCCATGGACTGAGCCAGGATTTCAGATCAGATAGTGTTCCAAGATGCTTTAGAATTTACTGTGTGCTGAACATTGTGCTTTGTCTTTAGTCATATAACATTTTGTTATTTTAGAAAGTCCTACAGTCATGCTATCTGCTGGTAGCTTTTCTTCTCCTTATGAACATCTGAGTCAACCTGAGACAAAACGGATGGTGGAACACTACACGGCATACCTCAGTGACAACACCCGGCTTATTGCTAATCCTGGACTTAAAGTATGCAATTTATTTGAATTACTTTCTCTTTATTGGTTACCATGCTAGTCTAATTTCATATATGTCCTTTGGACTGGCCTCTTGGGGCATAGGAGTGTTGAGCATGTGGGACATTAAGATTTTCATCTCATTCTCTTGGTGCTGAGAGCCACAATAGGAATGATTCTAGCCTAGAAAAGCCATGTTAACTAGCTTGAAAAGGAATCCTATCCCCTTCTCAGCTGGGTGGATGGGGACTTCAAGGCTGGTAGAGAAATGCAGAGGGGAAGAGGCTCAGAAACTAGAGGCCCCCTTTCCTCAGGAATAACATTTACAAACTATAGTTGGAATGAACAATATGAAAATCAGAATTGTAATAAACATGAAGTTGGAGGGGGATACCTTTGTGCTTTTTTGCATTTAAATGAGAAAACTTGGGTTTGTTTTAAATGGAGCAGTATTTATACTCACCTGCAGTTAAAAGCAAATGTTAAAAGCTGTGTAGATAATGACAGCAATATTTCATTATAATAAGCTTCTTCTCTACTTGGAATTTGCTAGATCCATCTGGTGTGAGAAGATTTTAAACAAGTAATTGGGTTTAGATTATCTCTGATAGGTCTTTAGGAAACCCTGCAAGCAGCTTATCTTTTCAGGCAAGCCTTAAAGGAACCCTGCTAGGTTTGTCTTTGTTTTGCAGTTCTCTGTCAGAAATGAAGTAATGGCTACCAGTCACGTCACAGATGAATGGATGACACAAATGGAAATGAGTAGCTTGAACAGTTACATTGTCCGCCGTTACATAGCAACGCCCAATGGGGTGCTCAGAATTTATCCTGGTTCTCTCATGGACAAAGCATTTGATCCCACTAGGAGACAATGGTGAGTTTTAGGTTTCCATTATCAAAGGTTTGGAAAATCGTGGAGTGTGATGATATTACACAAGAGAAAATACTTTGTATAGGATTCATGTAAAGACCATATTTGTTAAGGCAAGATAAAGAATATGCTTATGGGGTCAGTAAAATACATAGTGTTCAGTATATTTAACCAGGACATAAATTGGCTACAAGTTCAACTTCTTTTTTTTTTTGAGGTGACAGCCTCTGTTTTATACTTCTCTGTTCAGCACACATGAATATAAATATATACAAATAAACACCACCGTCCATGTTGTACCCTTTTGACCCATTACAGTTTAATTTATTTGTCTCTAAATATTAATTACAGCCCTTATAGTATTCTTTGTTGTTAATATTATACACGGTGGCATTTGTTTACAGTGGATTTCCTGATGTAATTCCAAATAGGAATTTGCTGGCTTAATTGCAGCTAGTCATTATTATGCACTAGCATATGATTTAGGAAGATGCTCGTATACATTACAGATTAAATGCTGACCCATGAGAGGTGTGAATGTGTTTTGTTTGTTAAATTAGCCAGCCAGGTGGTGCTGCACCAAGCAAGTAAAGAGAGTGGGGTATGTAAGCAAATTTAGGATTCCTACCCTCCGGCTAAATCACCCAGGCTCTAAATCACTTGTGGCTTTGCCACTTCAAGAGCTCTTCCACTCCGCATCTCCCTGAAAAATAATTAACATAGCTTTTAATCTATGTTCTCACCTTCCTTCCAGACTTTTTCCTCTCTCTCCAGTTCAACTGTTTACATTTTTGCTGTCATCTAAGAATAATTTTACTGTAATTTTGCTTTTTTAATGATTGGATAGATGTGTTTGAGTCTGGATTACAAAGTAATGTTATTCAACCTTTTCGCCCTTTTTATTTTTTTTAAAAAATTAGCGTACGCTGTATGCTTACACAGACCAGGCCTCACTGCCACCACTCCTCTCCAGATGTTAATACTCAGGACTGTCATCTTCAGATGCAAAAAAAGGGACTTCAGGGTAGTTTTATTGTACCTTCTTTGGATATGCCTGCCAGTTTTCATGGGGTTTATATTCATATTTTCCTATTGTTTTCCCTCTCCTATTTTGGTTGGGGAAGCTCACACTAGTAATAAAAGAAGCTGCAAAACAGAAACCAGTGAAATTGCCTACACAATTGTGTACAAATAAATTAATTGGAAAGATAGAAATGGTTTTTTTTTGCAGTACTGATAGACACTACTTAAAACAACAGTAGGGAAGAAATCTGGATACGTGTGGGTGACTAAGTTGATAGCAGCCTTCAAGTACATACTGTTCACCATTTTCAAACAACTTTGTAAGTTTGCACAGGTGGAGTTATGGTTGCAGAAGTGCTTACTCTTGAATTTTCCATGCAGTGAATGTAGGCACTTTTTGTTCAACGAGATGAGGCTCAGCTTGTTTTAAATCAATCACTATTCAAAATAAAATAGGACTACAATACTCTGAAATGGTTTTAACAATAAGATATGACCATTTTATACAGACTATCTTAATGTGATTGCTCATGTTGAGAAACAGGAGTATTGGTCAGTAGACTGTACTGGGCTTTGAGCCTGCATTTGCTTACTTTCAGTCACTGTGAACTGCTTTACAGCACTGTTTGCAGTGGGTAGAATTAAGCCCATGTCAAAGTCTTTGCAGTATTAGAGCCATAGTTTTTTTCCTTTTGATATCACTCTCTGTCACTAATGCATTACATTTATTTTGGTCTCTTCTAGGTACTTGCATGCAGTAGCTAATCCAGGCCTAATTACTTTCACTGGTCCCTACTTAGATGTTGGAGGAGCTGGTTATGTTGTTACAATCAGCCACACAGTTCATTCTTCCAGGTACATCACAGTGTTCTGTCAATACAAAATACTCTAAATTGACTTTTAAAGATGTCATAGTCTATTGCAATCTGTGAAGCTAGGCCATACATTAAAGGAACCATAGTGCTTGCTCCAGCAGAGCTGCCAATCAACTGGAAGGAACTTGCGTAAAAGCAGTGGAAATATTTCTTTCATCAAAGCCCTGAATGTGAAAAATCCATTCTCATGTGAAGTGGCATAGATTTGCCTTCTCGGGGCATATCAGGACCTAAGTAAAAAGAGCAACTTGCACAAAGGCTCTAGGGTGTGAAGATGTTGCTGGGTGACTGACTGGAGTGTTGATGTACACTAAATGTGGATGAAATGGTGGGGGAAGCACCTTTTCATCAAGCAGCTCCCATCACCATTGCTAGTGTTTGTGTTACACCACCAGACTTTTGATGAGGATGCAAAGTAAATCAGCCTGTCTTTTTGTTCTGTTCATTCTATGTGTGTTAGTTGCGTTTATTTCCCCTTGATTTTGGACTTGGAAATCTTCTTTCATTTGTTGTCTGCTTGCTTTTTTGGGGCTCAGGCCAGGGCAGACCCGTGATCCACTCCCACATGGCCCTGTGGTGGGCGCAGGTTCTGTGGGAGTGGATTGCATCTGTGCCCTGGACCTCAGTCCCAGGCTGTCACCGCTCCAAGATCCCAGACCTGGCCCCAGACACAGCTGCCCATCTGCCTGGCTGTCCACCCTGCCTGCATGGGTCCCAGCCAGTCTTCATGGAGATCCCAGGATTAAGGGGTGATGATGACAGCGTGGGGCTGGGGCCTGGGGCAGGGGTGTGTGGGCAGCGGATCAGGGCCCTGGCCCCAGCCGTGACTTTGGCTCTGGGCCAAGCCCTGACCTTGGTTCCGGCCCCACACTGTCACCATCCTGCAATCCTGGGATCTCCATGGAGACTAGTTGGGACCTGCGTGGTCAGGGTGTGCAGCCGGACAGATGGAATGGGGCTGCGGGTGGTCAGAATCTTGGGGGAGTGACAGCATCGGGCCAAGGCCCAGGACTGAGCTATGATCTGCTCCCCACATCCCCGTTCTTGCAGAACTGGTGCCTGTCGCAGGGAGGGTTCAATTATACTTTGACTCTTGCGGGGGGAGGGAGCGGTCTGTGGGGAAAAAAAAAAATTGGTGCATTGGAAGGAGCAATCTGATCAAGACTACCCCCACTCCTGGTTGTGATTTTCAAATCTTACAGGGGGGGCTCAGCCTCCGCCTAAGCTCCCCCATAATTCACACCTTAGTCGCAGATTAGGCAGCAGATCACAGCTCTGCCCTGGCCCCACACTGTCACCACCCCATGATGCTGCCTTGTGATCCCAGTCTCACCTGCCCATCCTGTTTGTGGATGTCCCTCCCGTGAGGGCCACTGAGGGAGCTTTGGTGAGCTGGGGGTGGGGAAGGCTGCTGACCCAGCCCACGATAGCTCACCAAAACTCCCTGTGTGTCCCACGGGCCCAAATAATTGCCCATCCCTGTTCTAGTGTGTGTTTAGTTGTCCACCCATATTCAGGAAAGCAAGTAGGTTTAGGAAGGACACTTCAGCATGAATGACCCATCACCTAGATACCAGGTCAAGGCTATATACACTCTTTTGCTTTATACATGAGAGGAGATTTGTTAGTGCTCATAATAAATGTTACGGCCGGTTTGTCATGGAGCTTATGCATTATATTGTGGGTCAAGGGCAAAAGAGCAACTAGATTTCATACAAATGTGCCATTGTAATGTACCTGTTGTGTCACTGAAGATCTTTAAATGCCCCATGGTTAAGAACATTCTTCTTTTCCTTCAGTTGCTTCAATTCCACTGTATTTCCAGGTCTTTGTAACTTACATTCTTAACTTCCTTTGTCATTGTATTTCAAGTGTTCTGTGGATGGGCAATGCTGCGCACATTATTTGGGCACCCCATGCCTCTGCTATAGTACCTGAACTTCATCTTATGGAGCATCTGCTAGAGTCTCCAGGAAGCTAAGTCCTTGGTGCTGGCTTCTTGTTTCTACCCGTTTCTACAAGAAAGTCTGTGCTATAGGAAAAGAAAAAGGGTGTCAGGAGGGGTAGACTGCTGAACAAAGACGAAGAGAAAAATGAAATAGAAACAAATTATTTGGACACCCTTTTTCATGTGGACACAAATCAAGTGATGTTAAGGACATGTTAACGTTAAATGTCTGGTAAGACAATTTCCAGAAACTCCTTTTCTTGAGTAAGTAACTGTTAACTTTTCCCTCTCAGCACTCTGGATAAATATATCTCCACAATTGCAAATGGGGAAGTTAACTCCAGAAGATACCGTTTACTAAGTGCTTTCCATGCTGTGAGGAAATTTGAGAGCCCCTGGTCCATGCCATTTAAAACTGCAGTTTCTCCATTTTATGCAGAAGAATTTATATTCATGTTGGAAGAAACAGCAACTAGATAGGAAGCCCATAACAAACGCACCTCTAGTGAAATAAGACTGCTACCCATAGTTGGGGAGATGCCATCCTAACTTAGGAAGAAGTAGCATATTATTTTCTTGATGAGTCTTCAGTAATTTCTAATGCAGCCCTCCCCATGCAGGGAAAATGTTCAGAAGGCATTTCACTTACTCTTAGTATAGTTTCTAAAGCTGAAATTCATTGTTGCACGTGTACTTCTGTTACTTCTGTCAGGAGCCTCTGAAAAGAATATGGTATTTATTCTTTTTCCCTTCCCTTAATAAAGCTATTCAAATATTGAAATAATCCTTTATTCAGAGACCATATGGCTTAAAAAATTTGTCTTCAGGGCAGACATCCAACCAAATGGAGAGATTCCATCAGATTAGGACAGACAGTGTTTAAAGGGCTTGGTTTTCATTTGTACAGCATGCTGCCTGTAAAACACCTACTAAATTTTCCTGTTACAGACACTGTAATATTTCAGAAATATTAGCTGCTCATTTTGGTTTGTATGAGGAATCTGTTCCAACATTTTCATTGGCCAGCTCCCTGCTGTGCACGCTCCAGCTAACTTCCCAGCTTTAAGAATGTGGTTTCTAGCCTCAATCCGGCAAACTGAAACACAGTTCAAAAGGCCAGCTCTGAGCTGGTGACACTAGGGACACTGCTGTGTCTAAGCACTACAAAGTCAAGGGATGCTCTAAATCCTCCTGCAAAAATATGCAGACTTCTTATTTTCCACTACAAAACATCTGCCCACCTTTCTTGAATGGAGTACAAGGCTGAACTGCATAACTATGTGGAGCTTTTCACAAAGGAACTCATTGAAGAGTATAGTGTCTATTCTGAGGATGGAAATCTATTGGCTGCTTGCTGAGATTTATCAAAATTCTTATTTGTGTCTAGCAAAAAGAATTTGGATTGTTTTAAGGAGCACTTAAATAGATGCTGTTCTCACTGCTCATCTGAATGCTGCTTGATCAAAAGAATAACATCATGTATATTAGGCCCCCAATTCTGAGTTTAAAAAAATTAGCAAGCCACAAATGTTACATTTAAAACAGTTGTTTGCTTGGTCCCTTCTTCCAATAGTCCACTCTGTGTTTGAGCCTCAAATAGTTTAGGATCACATTACCAGGAAGCGCAATTGCCAAGAGACTTATAAAAGTGAAACCAGCCAGCTGATTTTCATTGTCCGGGCTAACATTTTTGAGAATGCAAATACATTTTTTTTTTTTTTTTTTTTTGCTCAAGTTGAATTTTCGGTTGTTTTTGAATATTTGCTCATGCATCCACAGCTTTTTGCACCCCTAGCCCCAAACTCAAATGTATGCTTTATGTACCAGTGGAATTCTGTGCAGGGCACAGTACTTGCCTTGTTTTGAAACTTCAGGCCTGGCTGCATGTACTGTAAAAGAACCTGAATACAGACAGGTGGATTTTGTGCAAACAGGCTTTATAATTCAGTAGAGCTGATGGATCTGCTTTTTTTGTATGGATAAAAAGCTTCCAGGTGGTCAGCATCTGCAATGCAAGCAAAGAAACCACTACATTTTGCATCCCAGCTGTGCTCACATCATTGTCTCTGGGATTTCAGCAATGACATTTTTACTCTTATCTTCACAGATAAAACTCTTTATTTAAAAAAAGAAAAGAAAGGGAATCAAAATGCTATTAATTTAAATGGGCGTGTTCTCCCATACAGAAGTTGCACATAAACCAGTTTAAGTGATCAGAAACCAGTTTAAACCTGTAACAAAGTGCAAGTTCATTGCACGTAAACTGCTTTCAAAATGGTCAAAACAGGTTTAAGATAAACCTGGTTGGATGTAGTATCAGATGGATCAAACCCATGTATGGAACTTTGGTCCCACGTCCTCTCCCAGCTACAAGTTAACTCTGTCTCCCAGCATCCCAGGATGCTTTGCAACCCTCAGCTGTGTTGTGCTGTCCGCTGCAGAAAAGCAGTGTCTGCCCTGCCCCTCTGCTCCCAGCCAGAGCAGTATCACTGCTCCATCTGGCAGAGAAGGTTGTGGGGAGGGGGGGAAAATGTAGCACTGGACCCCAGTGGGGTCTGCCTGGCACCAGAGGATGGGGGGAAGCCCTCAGAGGCTTTCCCCTCCCCCCCGCTTAAGCAGAGAGGAGGGGTGTGACCAGGCCCTGGACCAGCCAGTTGAGTATGGTGGGAGGGGCAGGTGTAACCCCTACCCTGGCCTGCACTGACCCCAGCTGGGGACTGCCTGAGGGGGCAGGAAGCCCTCAGAGGTTTTCCCCCCCTCCACTCAAACAGAGAAGGGGGGCATGGCCAGGCCCTGGGGCACCCAAGCTGGCTGAGTATGATGGGAGTGGGCGGGTTAAACCCTCACCCTGGCCAAGACCAAATCCAGCCGGGGTGGGGTGGGGTAAGCTTGAATGGGAGCAGAGGAAAGACTCTAAAGGCTTCCTGCCCCCACTCCTCCCTCCTGGCAGGCAGACCCCGGCTGAGATCAGTGTGGGCCAGGGTGGGGGTTTAGCCTCCCCCCGATACTTCCCTCCTGTCATACTCAGCTGGCCTGGTTAGGCCAGGGCTTGGCCACGCCCACACTCTCTGCTCAAGTGAGGAGGTGGGGGGGAAGCCTCCAAGGGCTTCCCATCCTTACCCTTTTCCCCCTCCCCCCCCCCCACCAGGCAGACCCCAGCTGAGGTCAGTGCGGGCCAGGGTGAGATTTTAACCTCCCCCCTTCATAGTCAGCCAGTTGGGCTGGGACCTGGCCACACACCCCCTGCTCAAGGGGAGGGGGGAAGCTTCCCCCCCTCCACTGCCCCTGCCAGGCAGACTTATACCCTGCCCCGTCTTCCTCCCTCACAGGCAGACCACGGCCCACCCCCTTCTCCCCAAGTAAGCCAGGATCAGGGGATATGGCTAGGGGAATTGCTCCTGGCTCCAGGCAGAAAAGGGCAGTAAAGCTCCTTTG
>NW_017728907.1:60696288-60739466 GCF_001723895.1 Crocodylus porosus
TGCAGGGGGGGGCGTTTCTCCCATACCCTAAAGTCTAATGTTAAGTCTGCTAATAAGGTGGGGAATCTCTTCTCTGCACCAGAGCTAATGGAGAATGCTCTCTGAAGCCAAGGACCCCAGCCAGCCCCAAGATACAGGGATTGTTCCCCTGTTGGCATGGCAGGGTGGGGGGCTATGCAAGGGTTTGCGGGGGCATGTGGTGCGCAGCCAATCGAGAATAAGTCCTGCCTGGCTGCATTTGGATTCCTTTGGCGGTGGCCGGAAAGCTGGGAGGCATGCTGTATTGCCCCCCAGCTACTGGTATGGGCTACTGCAGGGGTCTGGCTGCCTTTCTGGTTTCAGAAGTGAATGTCTGTTAACTAGTTTATTGGTTCAATCTGTGCAGTTTAGGCTGGCCCGCAAAGGTTGAATCAATTCAGCCTCGGGCTTTTAGATTGTCTGTACTTAGGCATGGTGTGTTTTCCATGGGAAAGTCATGCTCTCTGTTGCATGAGAGCATGCTGGTGGTATGGTTGTCTTGAGATGGGGTATTGCTTCCTCTTGTTACATCCTTGTGTTGGTCTGAAGAGGCTGCTCTGCTGAGGCAGACAGTGGCTGGAAGAGTTGGAGGTGGGGAAAATAGGACTGGGTGGAACCACTCTAGTCCTGTTCCTTACAGGCAATCACATTGTGGCTGATCAAGCTCCATCTTGAAAGTGGCTGGGCTTTTTATACCCACTAATCATTATAGAAATCTGATCCATAATGGTAAAATCCTGCCTGGGAGGGTTTGTATCCTAGCTGGAGAGCCTTTGCACAGCACATTTAAAGTCCCTTTGAGCTACCCCTGATAATTTGCCAGGACTAGGCACTCTCAACTAATCAGTTGAATCAGTCCCATTGACATAGTTTTGTCTGAATCTTTCAGGCCCCTCAGGAACGTAGCTAGAGCCTCCTCTGGCTTGTGCTCCTGGGCAAAACATGAGCCCTGTAAATACACCGGATCCTCGAGACAGCGTTTTGGTTTTCTCTGAGCTTTCTAACCAGACCCCAATACTGTGACTTTGCCCCAAGGAGTCTTGGGAGCATTAAATAGTTGTGGGGACAAACAACGTGGTAGAATATTGAAAACAAATGGTTGAGGAAAAAGAGCTCTTTGCCTTCCTAGCACTGGTGTGGAAAGATTTCAGCACATCCACCCTAAGATTGCGTTTGGTAGGTCTTTGATGTGTCAGTTGCTAAGGTAACAATATGCGTAGTCTTGAGCTGCTGAGTGAAATAGGGACACCAGCAGACCTCCCTGTACGGACAGGATATTATAATTCACAGCAGCTCTTGCTGCTGCTGCTGCAGCTCCTCCTCTCAACCTTCCTCAAAAACTGAAGAACCTGCTTTCTTCCTAAATGTAAATAGTCATGACTGTGCCAAACCGCGACTTGTCTGCATTTGGAAGTGTCATTGTGTCCAACCATGTGTTAATGAGCATGGTTTTATATGCAAATGTAGAGAGGACTTGTCATGTTTATCTTCAGATCAGTTGGTTGTGTTTAACCTGAAGTCTCACCTTAAGGTAACTATGAGCAACTGACAGGATGTTTAATTTGACAGCTTTTACTTCCACGTGTTTCAGACTGTGCTACTTCTAACAGGGTAATTTTTCAGTGTAGACCAGACCCTGACGAGTTTGTGCCTAGGCTAGTCTTTTCAGAGATGTGAAATGTCCTTTGCACAAGAGAGGTTTGAAGAATTGCATAAAAGAGTAAAGAGAGAGTGAAAGATAGTGGTGCATTTTCAGGTGCATTTTTCTGCTCTGTAATTCCCTTTCCATTTGAAGGAATAAATATTGGTCCTGACCAGAGGAGGGCAACCCCTCTTTACACTGTGAAGATTTAAACTAGATTCGTAATAAAGGCAAGGCTTTGGGTGAGGAAAGAATGATTTAGATATATAGAGATTGTTATTCAGACGTTTGTATTCCGTGTCTTCTCATTAAAGGGTTAAAAAAACCCAAGAAATATTTTCATAAGAAGGCTGAAGGCCACCCGGTTCCCCAGAACCTGAAAAGATTGTGGTACTTTAATCTATACCCTCTTGAAAGCAGTTGGGTTCACCCTGCAGCTGCCAAAGAGGGGCTAAGGACTGTGATGAATGATGCAGGGGAGTTTTTGTTCCTTGTTTTACAGAGTTTTTAACCCTAACTCCCATTGTTCTATATTAATGAAAATGAATAACTACTGGCCTTGGCTCCATACTTAAATTATTTCATCATAAAGCATAAGCCTTTGGCTTTCCAGCAAAGAACTAAGGAACCACCTTCTCCCTTATGGCCTGTTATGATTCCTGTGCTCAGCTGAGAACAACCTCCAGCAGGTAGCACTGCGCCGGCCCCCTTAGTGAAAACGTACGGGAGGTCATTCTTGGTACTTGCCCCTCAGCTTTGGAACTTGTGAGCATGAGCCTGGACATCCTCTGGAAGCGCTGTAAGACCTTTCTGTTTGAATGGTTGTTTAGTAAGCGAGCCTAAGATGGGATATTATTTTATGCTTCAGTTTTAATAGTCTACTTGCTTTTATAAGGTTAGCTGTCTTGCTTTTTTGTTTTGTAAGTTGTTTTGCTCTCTTGTTATAAGGTGACCTGAGCCTTCATTAGGGAGGGCAGCAAATAAATCTAATAAATAAATGATTAAATAAACAAATGTCCTAGACTTGACAAAGCCACATGCGGTACTTTGTTGCTTGGTGACTGGTCTGAATTGGTGTTGTTCATAGGTTGAAGGGGTTGGATTCCAGTCCTCACTTCCCCTCTACTGTACTCAGCAATGTAAAGGGTATATAGTTATTGCTAACATTGCCCTCAGAGTTTACTGGTTCTTCTTTTTTCCTTTGTAGTGCACAGATGTCTTCAGGGCATTCTGTGGCAGTGATGGGCATTGACTTTACTCTGAGATACTTTTATAAGGTTCTAATGGACCTGCTACCAGTTTGTAACCAGGATGGAGGCAACAAAATAAGGTAAGCATTAGGTTACTTTAGTCTTTTCTTTAATGTAGTATGCCTTTAAACTAGGGGTGCACCAATAGAGATTTTCTTGGCCAGCACCGATAGCCGATTATTCACTAGGCATATTGGCTGGTACCAATTTGATAACGGATTTACAGGAGCGCAGCCCAGCAGCATGCAAAGCAGTGCCCTGCGGGTAAGTCTGTGGAGGGGAAGGAGTTTGGGGGGTGGGGGACAGATCGAGGCCCCCATGGTAAGGGAGGAAAGGAGGGCGGCAGGGGCAGGGGTTGGAGCTGAGGCTGGGGGTGCTACCAGGGTGGTGAATGGGAAGCCAGGGGAGTGGGACAGAGGCGCGGGTGGATCGTCCATGGGATCAGCATTCTGGTGCTTAAAAATGGCAGCAGCGGTACTTGAACTAAAGCTTATCAAATGAGCTTTAATTCAAGCACTGCTGCCACCATTTTTAAGTGTGGGCGACGCTTTTAGGAGTAGAGCTGAGCGGGATGAGGACGGATACAGGCTGCTGTCCTCCCTGCTGCCTTTTGCCCTGGGAGCTGTGCGCTGGCCACACCATGTCTCCAGCCCCTCCAGCAGCAGGAGGTGCAACCCCCACTCTCCTTGCACCCTCCAGATGAGCTGCCCGTGGCTTCATCCTGTTCCTTGCCCCAGCACCCCATTCACTGCCCGGGCCCCTGCCTCTGCTCCACTCACTTCCTTACTGTGGGGGCCTTGAGCTGCACTCCCCTCATGCCACTTCCCTCCCCCACACCCCTTCCCCTCCACAGACTTACCTGCAGGGCACTGCTCTATACACTGTCAGGCTGCATTCCTAGCCACATGCGGCTATGCTCAATGCACCTGGCATCCAGGGGCCCTGGCCAGAAGGCATATTGTATTTATAGATACATTATTGGCTACACAGGCCAAAGAAGCTGATAGCTGATAATGTTAATTTTCCTTGTATCAATGCTGATCCAATACGGCACAGCTGTATCAGTGTACCTCTACTTTAAACATTATTTTATTGATTTTAATTGAACTTGTTTACTTAAATGGATTACAATTTGAATTCATTTTCCCCTGGACTCTTGGTACCCAACGTAAAATATTAGTCAGTTGAATGAAAGATCAGTAAAATGTAAAAAGGGTAAGTAATTCATTATTATTTGTGTTATATAGGCTTAATCCATATGTATGCGTGGACATAAATCCATATTAAATTAACACAGCTTCCATTCTTTCCTTTACTTCTCATCCTGGAGTATTTTTGGATACTGGTGATAGTGACAGGATGAAAGGATAAAGTTTGTTTGTGTGAAATGGTATAATCTCCGTAATTGATTGGAGGCAAAACTGTTAAATGCTCCTTTGTTTCATTTGTCATATAAAATAAGTTAATACTGGTATTGTAAAGTGCCTGGTCTTACACTTGGTGCTTAATTTTAACTTGACCTACATAAATCTGAATGTTTCACTGTTCTGTCAGCCTTTACTGAAGATTCTCACAGCAAAAAGCCTCTGTATTATGGATGTGAGGGCTAGATAAAGTGGTTTTTAACATTTAAAAAGGACCTTGAAGTTTGGAAAAATGGATGTGTGCTTTCTCCCCCTCTCCTCTCTTTTGTCTTTGTTCTAATAGTAAAATGAGTGGGGTGCTTGTTCTTTTTATTTTTGCCTTTAAAATGTTAGGATTGTCAAATCTGGTGTTTTTGGAACTGTCTGTTGTAGGAACAGGAACAAATGCTTTCCTTGCCTTTAAATGAGGGTGCTAGGCTCTTGAATTTCTTTTTATTATTTTGTTAAGAATACATCTTCCAATGTTTGTCAGGCACTTGACAAACCCAGACTAAACGAAATAATGCCCTAAACAGCCTGAATATTTCGTTTCATTTTGCATTGGCAGTCAATCAAAGTTAATTCCATGGTATTTTTGATCATAAGCCCACTAGTTTTCCAGCTGTCTATAGCATTTTCCAGGGAAACCAGAGCAGGCAAGACCTGAATGTCTAATGCAAAAACCAGAAGTTAGGCAGGAAGAAAATCTGCTGAAACTTCTTGTGGCTCTTTCATGAATATATAAAGGTGTAGCCCCACCAGTTTTCCAGTACAGGTTCTTTAATCTTACATACGTGTTGTTCTTATTTCATTGACATGACACAGGCGCTCTAAACAGTCATGAGAATCTTTTAGCCCCCGGCAGAAGGCAGGGGAAGTCTGTACAGCTGCAGGACCCAGCCAGAGCCCTGCTGAGCCTGGAGACTTGAGCTCTACCCCTGCTGAGTTCTTCAGGAGCATTAAGTGGCCTACATTAACCTCTTCCAGTTTCCCCTCTGTGGCCACAGATTCTCTTGATCTTTGCACAGACTAAGCCCTCTGTAATGCCCGCTCCTTTGCCTTCCCCCTAGCGCTGCTGTCTGTGTCTATGGTAACAGAAAGAGAGAGAGAGGCACATTGAGCACGGGGACTGCTGGTTAAGGAAGACAGAACAGGCCGTGAGGGAAGAAGTGGGCTTAGTCTTCTGAAAGCCTAAGAGCAGCATCTCTTTCAGCCGTGGGGAGAGGGGTGTAGTAAACTGTAAGAGAAGGGGATGAAGTGGTGGATGGGTGAAAAAGAGCGTGAAGGGAAGGTGACACTACAGAGTGGGAGACTGAGGTACTTTGCACTTCTGTATTTGCCTATTTAGCAGCCTCTCTGAAAGAATTTACAGGCATAAAGTTAAGCTTCGCATCCCACCATTTTATGGGTAGGGAGGCTGAGGCACAGAGGTGACATTGTTTCCGTGAGGTCAGGCAGGAAGTTGATGGAAGATCGGGAAATAGGAGGGGATATGATGAGGGAATAAGAGCTGAATAAGAATTCATATCGAGTAGAAGTTATTCCCCCCCCCCCATTTAAAATGAAATTAGAGGCTCAGCAGTAGGGGAGGTAGTGTCTCTTGGAAAACAGCAATATATACACGTATCTACTATTGAGTATGGACTGGGGTGGGCAAAATGTGGCCCCAGGCCAAATCTGGCCCACCAAGAGATTGTCTTCAGCCTGCGGCAGGTCCCTCAGCCCCACCTGCACCTGCTGTGGGGAGTAACCAAGGCCACGGCATGTGCAGCTGGTTCTGCCGGGCACGTGGTGGGCGCGACGCAGTGGCCGGACTCAGCTTCCCCGCAGTGGTAACTCATTCTGCCCAGCTGTCACTGCCAGTCTGCCCTGCGCCCATTGCCAGGGGTGCTGGACGGAGTGGGCAGGGTCTCTGTGGAAACCAGCTGGAAACCCCCATGGGCAGGGCACACTTGGCCAGATGGATGGGATGGGGCCACAGATGGGTGGGGAGTGGCATCCAGGAACAGAATGGGTGGGAAGGGCTGGGGCTGGGATCGTAGGGCGATGACAACAGGCAACCAGGGCCCCGGGCAGAACCGGAATCTGCTCCCCGCTTGTCCCTGCAATAGGCCACTGGGATTATGGGATGGTGACATGCAAGGATCCTCTCCCCACACATCCCTGCTCACAACCATCTTGAACGTGCAGGGAGCAAATCACAGCTTTTACCTGGGCCCCGGCCCCATGGCGTCGCCACTCTGTGATCCTGGCCCATCTCGTTCCTGGATGCCGCTTCCTGCCTGCCTGTGGCCCCATCCCATCCACCTAGCCAAGCATGCTCTGCGCATGGGAGTCTAAGGCTGGGCTCTGTGGAGACCCTGCCCGCTTCATCTGGCGCCCCGGCAGTGGATGCGGGGCAGATGGGCTCAGAGCCAGAGAGGATCAATTACAACCCCCACCCCTCCCACTGCACTGAGCCAGCAACATCCCCACTCCTCTTCCAGCCTGCAACAGCTCACCGAAACGCCTTAAGTGGCCTTTCAGCCTAATTGCCTGTCCACATGTGCACTGGGACTGGTTTCAAAAGGGCAGCAGCTGTTACATTGTAACTGTTACCAGGGCCAAGCCTCCCACTATACCAATGTACCAAAACTGCTCCAACTGTAACACTGCTTCTTCATATTATAGGGTTAAAGCTGGAGCAGTTTTTTGCTACATTTATATCCTTCCAGGCTTGGCCACAGGTAAGGGTGAGAATGTAACAGCTGCTGCCGTTTTGAAATGCTCTCCTTTTGAAATGGCTCCAGATGTGCACATGTCCATACCCTAAGCCTTTATATGTATGCATATATTCTGTGCATGTATATATGTATGTATGTATATTTATTTATTTATTTCCTTATTTACATTTTAGGTCATTAAGCTTAAAAAACTTGGTTTTACTATCCACTCTGTTTTTTTACTAAACTAATGTGTGCCTACTTTTTATTTGTATTTATTTATTTATTTTTGCTTACTGTATTATGCTTCTCTTATATTGATATTCCTCTTGGATCTGACAATGCACTTTTGTTTCTACTCATTTCATCCTTCGAGATCTTGGTATAAGCACAGTGTTGCAAGGGTGGCTGCTTGCCAAACTTCAGGGAAATACTTGTATAGTCTTTTAAAGATTGTTTCAATGGGCAGAAAGTTTTGTTTTTAATTGGCCGGAAGTGGTGTTTTGTTGTATTTTTCCTTTTTGGTTGCTTACAGTTCTAAATTCTAGACCATATTTTGCGTCTACAATATGGAGAAATCTATTAATAATTAATATATTGTGCTTGTCTAGATGTTTTATCATGGAAGATAGAGGATATCTTGTGGCACACCCAACCCTTATTGATCCTAAAGGTCATGCTCCAGTAGAACAGCAGCATATCACACACAAGGTTTGACTTCTGCTCCTCTTTCTACTTCTGGTGTTTCTAGTTCTGTTTCTTTGAAAGGTACTGATATCATTATGATGTATTTTTTGGGTTTTTTTCCTTTCAGGAACCATTGGTAGCAAATGACATTTTGAATCACCCAAACTTTGTGAAGAAAAACCTTTGCAACAGTTTCAGTGACAGAACAGTTCAACGGTTTTATAAATTTAATACCAGCCTTGTGGTAAGTTTTGTTTTTTGAAAGTACTTTTGGTTTGAACAACAAAAGAGATACCGAGTAAACTCTTTCTGAAGAGTGAAACCGTGTTAGCCTATAGAGACCTAAAATAAGCAGGCTAGATTGTGCAAACCTTATTCGCATAAGCAGTCCATTGAAATCTAAGTGATGATAAACAGTGGAACTTGCCAAAAGAGAGCAGTGGTGGTACAGTCTAGCCAAGTAGCTAGACCAGGGGAAGTTCATATTTCCTGTCCTTATTGAACAATTAAAAAAAAATGAAGTTTGGACTCTTCTGCAGTAAACCTTGTTACCTGACATCCAGTTGCCAGTCCTCACCTTTGTCAAACTTATGGGATAAAGATGGGACTTTTGTCTTACCCTTCACATTTGTAGAGTATTTCCAAACGTATCTTCTTTTTAGGTAGAAGTTCAGGTGGTAAAATAGAGAATGCATATGACAGCAAATATGACAAGACTCACATACTGCAAATTTGTCAAATTGAATTCTACGATTGAGTGAATGTGGCTATAACATGTCATATATGAGTATTCCCCATTCTCAGTCTTACCAAAGATTCTCAGCCAATATTCAGAAGAGCTATTGTCTGTTGCTGTGTATTGAATGCTGACTGCAAACAGTCCATCATGACAAGGTCACTGTGGAGTAATGTAAAATAATACATGCTCTGGTAGGGCACTGCTATTTAAACACACTTTTTGATGATTATTAACATAAGCATCAAGAAATCATTTGAAAGCTGAGCCAAGGTCAATCAATTTTGGTGTTTTGCTCACAGTTGAGATGCAAAAGACAAAAACATATTTGCAGCAAATGAGAATGTTGAGGACAGAATGCAAATTTTGATTATGTTGTGCGAGTCAGGATCAGGAATGTCTTAGCCTACAAAATAAACCACAGCTGGAGGATATTTTTATACACGAGCCAGCAAGTTTTCTGCAAGTTGTGATGGTGCTTGCCAGCCAGAACTGAATCTCTTTGTGAAGGTTACAGATAGCTGGCATCATGGAGAAAGGAGTGGGGGGAACAGATTTATTTGAATTATTTGGATGAAGAATAGTCAGCAGTCAGGCAGGCTATTACATGAGACGCCATTGTATCACGTCATACTGCTTATAAGATGAATACATGGAAAGTGCTTTGTCAGTGCTTTTCAGTTTTGCTCTTCTTGAAAACAAGCACAAGCTAATTCATATACCCAGTATCAGAAGAAAAGCACCCTATGTTCGTGTTCCTTCAAATTGTTTCAGTTTGTGCTTCAGTACAAGTGTTTAGGAAGGAGGAACAACTTCAGCTCACCGGGAAATATGTTCCTTGCCATATCTCTGACGTGACTTGCTTTTCCCTAGGGTGATCTGACAAACCTTGTGCATGGCAGCCACTGTTCTAAATACAGACTGACAAGAATACCTGGAACCAATACCTTTGTTGGAATAGTCAACGAAACATGTGACTCGCTTGCTTTCTGTGCCTGTAGTATGGTAGACAGGCTCTGTCTGAACTGTCACAGGTAAGCAAGTGATTTGAAATGAACTGACTGGTGCAAGCAATATTTTTGTGTTATTTATTTCAAATGAAGCTCAAGAACACTGGTCACTTATAGGGCAGGCTTCATAGCTGCAGTCCAAACCTAAGGCCACAGTATAGCAGATACACTAGCTGAATTAATCAAATTATGTTAATTAAAACAGGCAGAGCTGTGCATCCTTTGTATACAGGCTTGTGGGCTTATCAGGCTTTTTCCCCATGGTTCTCACTCTTTTAAAGTACTTTTCCATGTTTTCAAAATGTCATCAAAGTCTTTTGATAGTTTGAGGACTCCTCTTCTCTCATCCCCTTTCCCCCTTACCACACGTACACATAGTCTGCTCTTTGTCATTTAACAGTGTTTCCTTTGGCCTCATACAAAGGAATACAAGTTTTAGGGGGTGCATCTACACATGCAGTTAGCACAGCTCACTAAACTCTGGTGCAGTGTGTGCCAGTCAGCTGCTCCCAGTGTATACATGCGCACCTATGACCACAGCTGTTTGAGTTGGGGCAGAACGGAGCCAGGCTGGCAGGCAGCTCAGCGGTCAGCCCTGGGCTCTGACTGGAGGCTTCAGGTGGTGGAAGGACTGGCTAGGGGACGAGGGTGCTACAGTGGGAGGCCAGGTAGCAGGCAGTCGCTGCACTGTATCACCATCAGGCCCCAGACAGCCCTGGTCACTCTCTGCACGTGAGTTTCAGCACACAAAATGACTCTGCCCTAAGACGGTACTTGTTCCAGACAGTACTATCCTACAGCAGAGCTAATTAATTTACTGCGCCCTAATACAGGTGCATGTATGATGCATAGACAGTGACACTGTATTATGAAGCTAATTACTCAGTTCCCGAGTTAGGCACATGTGTAGATGCACTCATTGTGTACGAGTAAGGCTCAGCTACACGTTACTTATATTACACAATTAACTGGTCAGTCGCGCAATAAATTTAGACTGGCCATACACACAAAGTAAGACCAACCACAAGTGCAAAGTCATTATCGCACAATTAACTGGTTAATTGCACAATTAATTTGGACCAGCCACACATGCAAAGTAATTATCACATGATAAAATATCTCTCCAGCTATAAAAAAGAGCCAAAATATGTAACAACTCTATAGCTGGTTTCTGTCCGGCTTTAATTTTAACATGAGCAAGGCCCTGAAGTCCACTAAAACAGAATGGGTTTGCTTATCTGGGGCAGGGTTGAATACTGGCAGGATTAGGCCCTTTGCCTTAAGCCCTATGGTTTATTAACACTTTTTAATGTGGAACCATATATTGTCACCTAGGGGCAAAAATTGAATCCTCCACTTGCATCCTTGTCCTCTGACCATGTTAACTAAAGGTCTTCTCTGCCATTGCAGTGGCTGGCCATTGGCCGTGCTCTGGTCTCCCCTGCTTTTTACCTCTGGTGCACTATAGAATGCTTTTGGCTTTGTTTTCATAAAGTGCTTTATGGTGGTGCTGGTGTGTGAGGGCTTTGGCATGGATGATTATTATTAGGATTCTTGATAAAGAATTGCTTGCAATATTAGACCACTGGACCTGGCAGCCCCTTCCAGGCCAGTGTTCCTGTGTTTCCTCATTGCAGGAGGACCTACCAACAGTAACATCAGCATGATTCCATTGCCCAGAAAGAGAAGGCTCTTGCATATCATGTCTGAACCTCTGGGACATGTTCTCTGCTGTTTAGCGTCTGTGGGGAAAGGGGAAAATGTATCCAGGAGTAGAGAAGTGGATCTACAAATCTAGCTGGCATATTTCCCTTCAGTTTCAGCACAGAATAGGGGCACAGGATTTTCTTCTGAGGGAAGGGAGGATTTCCTCTTGGCTGCTGAGCTCCCAATGCTCAGCTGTACTACTCCAGCAATATGCCTGATCAGAGCTCAGACCTGGTTTATACTGACCTGTTTGGCATTTTTTTCTTTTTTCTAAAGAATGGAACAAAATGAATGTGAATGCCCTTGTGAGTGCCCTCTGGAGGTCAATGAATGTACTGGCAACCTTACCAATGCAGAGAGCAGGTGAGAACAAGTGTCACTTCTGAGACCATAGTAACGTTATCTTTATTACATTTTCTAACATTGACAGTTTGCTCATGTTACCTTATGTGTGATGCAAGGTAAAATATACCATAATTTATTAGAGTAATTTAGCACAGTTCATTTTTTGTTGATGTTTTCTGTTGGTGACACAATCTCAAATTTTCCCTCCAACACAGGAATCCTAGCTGTGAAGTCCATCAGGAGCCAATGACTTTCACAGCAATTGATCCTAGCCTGCAGGATGCTCTTCCACAATGTATTAACACTCGGTGCAACCAGAGAATGGAGAGCGGGTAAAGTGCAGTGTTTCTTATCTCTGAAAATATGTGCAGTGCTTGAAATTAGTAGGAGCTGCTATCTGTTTAAAAACAGATAAATTTTCCCTTGGATACTAAATGAATGCATGTCATAACATCTTGGCCTGGTATCATGGCTACAGTGCTATTGTGCTGTCCTGCTTGAGATCTCAGTATCTGCTTGGTTCATTAGGGCTAAGTGGATGCATCAATATATGTGAGAGACATTCGCTAGGTAGAGGAGCATGAATGCAGCCAGAGGGACAGTGCCTGGATGTTTGTCTGTACTCCTTGAGAAGTGAGGTGCACTAGAACAAGAACAGTCATAGAAACAAGGGAGTTAGGTACTGCTTATCCTGTCCAGCAGATTTTTGTCAGCTAAAAATAAACTGCACATCATTTAACAATCTATGCTGTGAGTGCGATAGGCTTTATGGATCAAGTTGTGACTGGTAAAGTTTGAGGCAGCATCTCTGTTGCACTCTGTTTCTGCGGAGTACAAATACGGGGCCAGCAAGGAGCCAGCTAAAAACACTGTGATTGTGTCTCCACCTTAGCCCTAGCTGCTTTAGAACAGCTTGGCAGTTGCTCTAATTTGTGCCAGTTGGCAGTGGTCTCTAAGCAATTGTCCACCAGCTAGAGTTAACTAGACTGCTCTTTTCCCAACCATTTCCCCCTAGGCTCTGACCCAAAGAGACAGGACTTCGGTGGGGGCTCCTCCATGCTGAAAAGCACCTCATCTGAAGAGCTGTAGGCAGTCTTCGGTCCCTTTGTTTTAGAGAGAGAGAGGAGAGTGGGTCAGTGAATGACAGAGACACTGCTTCCTAGGCTGCCCTTTCCTCATACGATTGATCCATTATCTAAATTTTTTGCACAGTTTTACATTTGGGCACCAGCCATGAGGGTTTCATGGATGATTTCGGTTTCCAGTTGACTAGTGACTGTGATGAAATACGGACTGAAATATAGCCAAACAAAAATATATTTCTCTTTATGGTAAAGCTATCCTTGTTTGTCAATTTTCAGAGATTGCTTTGGTGTCTTGGACTGTGAGTGGTGTATGGTGGACAGTGATGGAAAAACCCACCTGGATAAACCTTACTGCGCACCTCAAAAAGAATGCTTCGGTGGCATTGTGGGAGCAAAAAGCCCTTATGTGGATGATATGGGAGCAATAGGTAATTCTGGGGTTTAAAGGAGGATTTGTATTTATCCATTACACAACCAGTATTTGGTAGTACGTTGTGTCCATGTGTGTGCTACTTTCGAGCCATATGCTTCATTTTTGTGCCACAGATATTTTTTCATTCTTTGTTAAGTTAAAGTACAGAAGTGGTGTCACTAACAGGTGCTTCGCAATTGGTAAATGCTTTGCTTCAGCATCTGTCTAATCCCCCATCATACCAATGTTCCTGCGGTGAACCAAGAAGCATGAAGTGCTTAGGGCGGCAAAGGAGGGAGGGTGGATATGGGTGGCTTTATGTTCAACTGCCTCCACATATGGCCCAGGGAACTTGACACGCTGTCATTAAGGAGTGTACCCCTTTTGAAACTGGATTCTTCCCTCATTTCATATTTGCACAGATGTGCTTCTGAGGCCTCGAGAAAACCTTGAGTTTGGTTTAAGTTGTAGAATGCTGGTCTGAAGTTTTCTGCAGAAAACTGTTTTCATTTGCCTTTTTTTTATTCAGGAGATGAGGTGATAACATTGAACATGATAAAAAGTGCGCCAGTTGGTCCAGTAGCTGGAGGTATTATGGGGTGCATTATGGTGCTAGTTCTGGCAGTATATGCATATCGCCACCAGATCCATCGGAGGAGTCACCAACACATGTCACCTCTTGCTGCACAGGGTAAGCTAATCACTCTTGCGGGTGGAATAAACACCGTGGCTAAAAATCCTGGCATTTCATATACTCTCCTGCTTGTAGTCAGAAACCACTTACTGATTTTGTGCTTTGGGAACTCTCTGACTCCCAGCCTGATGCTCTTTACCCCATGGTCCCGCTATCGGCTTTGTATAAATCCGCTTTGTAATAACATTGTCCAGTGTGCTTGAGTACCACTGCCCTCTGCTGGATTCAGAGCTAAGCCTTCTGTTTCCTGGGGAAAACCTGGAGTGACAATTGTAAAGCATTTCCCCCAGGAGCTGTGAATATGGGGTTGCTCACTCAGAAGTGGCAGATCCAGCTGCATGCTGTCCTGACTGTTTTTAAAAATAGATTGTTGTTCTGCAAGAAACAGTTTTTCTTCCTCCTGGGCTGCTGCTTGGATGTGTTATTTCTCCCTGGATTCCCACTTGCACTCTGTGGGCCATTCACAAGTGTGGCAACTTATACATATAAAGGAAAAGGAAGGAGAAGAGATTTGTTGTTGTTAGTCATACTGCAGTCTAGTGCCCGTTCACCAGACCATGTTGTCTTGTTTTGAGCACGTTCACCACCTCTTTGTGCATCCCTGTGCTCTGACTCTTTCACAGCCAGCTCATTTCTAGGATACCTCAGTGTATCATCTGCAGGGAGCACCTCATCCCCATCTGACTCAGAAGCAGGAAGTCCCCCAACCCCTTCCCCGAGCATGGCTCTCCAGCATCATAATGCAGGATGCCACCAGGTTGACAGTCTTTAATAAGTCAATCCAAAATTTTTCTCTTAACAGTTGCATTTTTCTGTTTGTAATGGTGTGTAGAAATGTCAGTGCGTATGTCCAACCTGGAAAATGATAGGGATGAGAGAGATGATGACAGCCATGAAGACAGAGGAATCAGTAAGTGCCGAGTTGAATAACTGTAAAATGTTGTCAGTATTAGGCTGAGGGTTGGTGAGCATCTTGCGTCCTTCTGCTTATGTTTGAACTACAAACGCGTAAAGGATCTTGGAGCTCTCTTACCAGTTTAGTAATCAAAAATAACAAGTCCAAAGAGTCGACTGACTTAGGTTGTAACTCCCAGTGTCTTTTCAGTCCCATCCCCCAAAATTACTGGTTTTGGCCCTATAGTTCTTGTTAGGCACAAGACCTGCTGCCTCTCAGATCTCCCTGGTGCATAGTGGGAGCTTCTTGCTTGTTCTGTTAGTTACAGTGCAGTAAGATTTCTCCCTCCATGACCAGCTAGCTATGGGAACAGCTGAAGGAGAGCCAGACAGTGTCACTGACTGACAGGGTATGAAAAGCTGCTAGTACTGAGCAGCCTTGCAAAGGGCAAGCACTGTCTGGCCCTTTAATTCCAAGTTTCAGTTCAGTAAGAACTCAAGAAGTTGTGAAACCGTTTGCCGGTCTTCACTATACAGTCATGGCTGTCCCATGTGTGATACTACTGTACAGTGATGTACCTGCCTGTGGGCTCATAGAGAAGTGAAAGTCTGAATCCAGAGCAGAATTTCCCATGTAGCCCTAACTCTGTAGTGGATGGAATCAGGGCCCCAAATCTGCCCACCCTGCTGACTTTAAGAACCAGTTCTGCATGCGAATCTGGCACCTGGCAGCCACTGCTACTCTTCTAGCTCAGATGAGCCCTCCCTGCTTTTCATTTTGAAACTGAGCAGGATGGAAATGTCTCCTGGGTCTCTATTTTGGAACCCTGTGTAATGTTTACTTCTCAAAGGAGATGAAGAGGTTACTATGTTCATCGTGGTCTATCTCTGCTCGCAGTGCTTAGACCATGACCTGCTGTCCTTAGCAAGCCTTTATCTCACCCCATCTTGTATGTTTTGGAAGTTGGCAATTCCTATAAGAATTCAGCCACAGCTCACAGAACCTGCTGCTTCCGTGCTATTTAATTGCTCCATGAATATAACGTAGAAATGCTCTGTTTAAAACAAGCCCTGTTTCCTCTCTCTCCTAGTCAGCAACACTCGGTTTATAGCGGCAGTAATCGAGCGACACGCGCACAGCCCAGAGCGCAGACGTCGGTACTGGGGGCGATCAGGAACGGAGAGCGATCATGGTAAGACTCTGCACCACCCTCTCTCCCTCTCCTTGGTGATTGCACTTGCTCAACTTGTTTGGCAAGTCACAGATAAGGCCACCAAAAAAACTTTGCTCCTTATTGCTTCAGAGTTAAACAATTTTGACACCTCTCAGCACATGACACTGTCCAGCAACAAAGCTATTTTTGTAAGAGCAATACTTTAACATGAACTCTTTTGCTTAATGCCTTGTTCTCTGCATCTCATTCTTGGACAGGATTAGCTTTGTTGGGTGACTGACTGCCTGGAATTCAACCAGACCGCAATGTTGCCCCGTTTACCGCACCATTTTTCCCCTAGCCAGCCCTGACAGCTTCTCCAATGCATTCAGAGAAGGGATGATAAATTTCACTTTCATGACAACAGAGAGTACATTCCTTGCCCTGTGAAGTGAGCATTTTCAACTACTTTCTTTTCTGAAAGGTGACCTGCGCATCTTGTTATAAAACTCCCTCTGCACTCTAGTAATAGGTGCTGAAAGTGGCTGGGCTAAACTAAGCATGGATTAAGCTGTAATGTATCTGATGCTCTCTTAGCCTTTCTGTTGGGCATTCAGCACATGCTGCTGTGACAGAGGACATTTGATGTGTCTGTCAGCTTTAAACAGATGATTATCATTTATTATACCTAGAGTAAATAGGTTTGGGATAGTGACATTTAGTTCCTTCCCATATTTCTATTGTTAACCCTTTTCAGGACATCAGGAAATTTTGTCGTCTTTCCACCTCGAAAAATAGTTGGCTTGGGTGAACATCCAGAGACCAAAAATTTTTTAAGTCTTTAAAGCAATTAAAGTGCGCTCATGTTATTGACCTGTGAGGAAGGCTCAGTGTAAGTTAAGACAAGGGTAGACAGGGCTGTCTGCCAGCAGTGTCAGCTGGAACTGAATGTCATTGTTGCATGTTTTAAATCACACCTATTATGTTACTGAGGCCATGGCTACGTGAGCAAAGTTGTCCTGAGAGAGAAACCTCTAGGCAGAAGCCTGGGGGTAACCTCTTTACAGTACCTGCACACAAATAAACAGCTATCCTTGAAAGTAACTCCTCTGGCTTGACAACAGTGTAAAACTTACTGAATTAGAGCAGATTTACCTTGATTTAAGGGGCTGCATCCTTTGGTCACAATTTCTTTTCTTCTTGGGGCAACTAGAGCATTCCCAAGAAACTGCACTCCTGCATACTCAGCCTCAGTCAGATTTTGTTGTTTCATTTCTTACACTCTTAGAAATTCCCCTGCCCAACACCCAGCTCAACACTGGTAGCAGGATAACCACCTGTCCAATCCTTGAAATTGCATATTACTTTTAGACAGCAATGGCTTTGTCACAAACAGGAGTAACCAGACTTCTTGTGTCCTTCAGAGGACAGTCTCCTCTCTTTGCCCCTCTCTGCCTGGAAGATGCACTGATTGAAAAATGAGTATTGATCTTCAACTGGAGACATTTCTGATGAGGCCTGATTTTTTTCAGAGGCAGGGATTCAATACTTCCTTAGCAGTAAGGGCCCTGGTAGATGTCTCCAGTTGAGAACTTACAAATTGAGGTACCTCAATCCCCTGGTCACTTTCTAAAACTCTTGGTAAACACTTTCTCAATGAGACTGATGTATAAACAATGTCTTCTCTTTAGCTAGATGATGCTTTTTTGAGTGCAGAAACCACCAATCGATGACACTGTTCTTTTAGTATCTCAATTAATGTTACTGTGAATGTTTTTAATATCCATCTATGTGTCTCATCTTTTTTCTTTTAGGAAATTTACCAAATTCTTGGCCCCATGATGGACTTGTTGGGAATGAAGACTTTAGGTTCATTAAGCCTTGTGTTTCTTTAAAAAGAAAAAGCATGCTCCCTTTATCAGGGTTAAATGTGATGATGCCTTTTGACTTGATTGTTCTTATATTACACATGACCTCCCCTATAGCATTCAGCACCTTAGCAGTATGCCTTATATTGATCTCCTCTCTAAGCTAACTTGTGTCAGTTGTAGTCATCTCTCTGGATATGGAAGTCCTAACTCTGTTTCCAGGGTACTTTCACTACAGAGTTTCCCACTGTCTCTTTTAATAAGGGTTGAGCCAAGAGCAGAAGGAGTGTAGGTATGGGGCTTGCAGCAGTGCCTCAGCAATAGAGCTTGAATCTGACTGACTAGAGGGATTTTATCAGACTGGGCGTTCTCACTTAGCTAAGAGGAGGAGTTATCGGTAAGAGGGAAACAGCAGAGATAGAAAGTAGGGTTCATCAGTAGAGCACCCAGCTGAAGGATTGCATGGTCTGTGGTGCCTGCTGCTTCTCAGCTCTGCTGAAAAGCCCAATTCTGTGGTCTCAGATTCTGCGGGCTCCCCCTCTGCTAACTATTCCAAAGAAACAAGCACGTTTCTTTTTTTGCTATTTGTGAATTATGACTGTTCACTTTTAGCAGTGGTTAATTTAGCTAAAAATAATGAACACACTTTTTTATAAAGGGATATGTATCTATTTGGAATTGCTGGGAGAGAGAATGGGAATGGAGTACAGCTGCCTCTGATACCAGAGAACTGGGCCCTGCAGCGTGGCTGCAGGTTCAGTCCTGCTCCGAGCTCTAGTCACTAGTTCCCCTTCCCAGCTGCCCCATAGAGATCTTCTGTATATCCCTCATAACCCTGCAGGTTTAGATCCAAATCTGCTACTTGCATGTAAATGCACTGAGCCTCTGTGTCTTCATCTTTATAATGGGACTACTCATATCTGGTCATAGGACTCTCAAGTCAAAGTTGCTTAATACTCATAAAGTCATTTAAGATATTAAAGAACTGCTGAATGCATACAGAGGTATATTATATCTAATATTATAAAAGCATTAGTCTGTCTGTCTGTAACACTTTATTCTCACTCTGATTGGCTGACTGAAACAAGCAATCAGAGTGCTCCAAAAGTGGTCGGACAGGAGATGGTGCGGCAGGAGCATGGGACAGAGTGGGGTGGGGACCAGGCCAGCACATGATATGCAGCTATCACATGATATGCAGCTATCACATGATATGCAGCTATCACATGATATGCAGCTTTACATTGGTGTAAGTTACTCCATTCCAGCATAAAGCTTCCGTTTAGACAGGGAGTAGTAACTACACAGCAGTAACTGTTACATTGGCCTACCAGGTTTGTGCCCACCCTGTGTCCTATGCAATACCATTCTGAGGTAGCTTTGCTTAGTACAGACATGCTGTTACTGGCTCCCCCACCCCCTAGTGGCAAGGCATCATAAACCTTACTGCAGGTACCTGCTTATGGAGCACTGGTCCACCTCAGACACCCGTGTGAGTTGACACTAGAATAAATTGAAGATAAACATGTCATGTGTCCACTCCCAAGCAGAGCACTTTGATCACCTTGTGTTTTCCATATAATTTGATACCTCTTCTCTGAAAAGTATAAGAGAGAATTCATGTAGAAGAAATGAAAGGCCAGAAAGCAGCTGGATAATGATTGGCAAACTGTCCATCAAATCTATGATTAAATCAATAGTGTTAAACTGTGTATTTGGTATACTCCTTTAACTAGCTCAGCAGCTAGTTAGTGTCAAGACTAAGACATAAGCCCAACTGATATGTACCAAAACATGCGTCCTTGTGTAACAGAGAAGTAAAGTGCTGTTTCTCTCTTGGCTTTTTATTCTCATAATTACAGCATATGAAGCTCAGGAAATGGCATGAACAGCGAGAAAATGCACTCCTTGTATTCTAAATTAAAATACCTGCATGATATGTGCAGCCTCTTCAGGGTCCAGATGAGACAGGATGGATTTTGATTGCCTTCCTTTCCTGTTAGACCAAATCAATGTTATTTTGAGACCCCTGGCAGACGTTACAATCAAGATGTGATTAACCTATCAATTGTGCCATAAATAGTATCCCTATCCTAATTCAAGGAATTAATGGCATGACAGAACAGGAAACCAGCCACACAAATATTCCACAAAAGATGTGTGTGTTTTTTGTGGCTTGTTTCCATTATGCCTTGTACTGAACGTGTGGCAGGATAACCAGAGTCAGCTCAAGACTTGAACCAATGCAGTCCCAGGGCTGGGACCAACAATCACTGATTGTCAGTTGGGGTCTGGGGACCACTTGAGTTCAGTCGGGCTGTGGACACCTGGCTTTCAACTTGCCAGTACAAGGGCAGCTCGGGCTCCCCCTGTACTGGCCAGTGGCCTGTGCTAAGCGGTTAGTATTCGCTTCGAATTCAGCCAGTAGTAATTGTGCTACAGGGATCTGATCCCAAAATCTCATGTCTTTCCATGCAATTCCATTACATCCCATCATGCCTTTAAATATATGAACATGTGCCAGGGAAGTTAGGTACAGTCAGGCAATATGTTTCTTTGGATGCAAGTGTTACCAAGTTGCCTATAGGGTTTTTTAGATAAATTTATTGCAGCACTTCTCAGAGATTTCCAGCTGTGGAGGACCTGGGCACATTGTGTCACTTCCTTATAGCTGATCTCCCCTGAGAAAGGGTCTGTAAGATTCAACATAAACCAATCTGAAGAGTTTTCTTAAGAACCCAGTAGATCTAACTCTTTAACAGTGTGTATGCTTAGGCAGATATTCAGCAGCCAGAAGTTTCTATTCAGCTGTGTGCCAGTAGATGGGTTTGACTGTTCACAAATCTGAGTAGAGCTGTGTGTAACTAAAGAGCGAGTGATGCCAGCACTGGATTCAGCAGAACTGTTGCTTTGCTGTCCCTTCAGAAAGTAAAAAGACAGGGCTACAATACAGATGAAATAGTTGCTGGCCTTGCAAGGAAAGCTGTAGTTAGGAATGGGAATCCTATATAATTTAAAGAGACAGTGCAGCCCAAATTTTGCCTTGCTGTTCTTTTTTCTTTTCTCATCTGCTTTCAAAGTCTAAATAGTATTTCAGGATCTTTTTCTCTCGAAAACCATGTTTCTTGTTTCTTTGGTAATTTAAATCAATGCCAACAGCACTGATCTACAAAACACTGTCCGCATGCATGAGAGCTGGTTGGTTTATTTGGTTTTAATGTTTGGTACGGCAGATATTTCAAAGTTGGGTTCTTAATACACCACAGGAGCAGGTGAAGATCAATGGATGGCAACAGAGAAGGAGGCGTTATTCTAAAATTATACAAAATCTTTAACCTAGAACTTTTACTCTGACCACATTCTTGCTTCCAGTGCAAGTTGGTATGTGTACAAGCTCATAATTTTGAATCTTTTGACCTACCTAGTTTGTCTTTATTTGTGTTGTTTTCTAGGCTACAGCACCATGAGTCCTCAGGAAGACAGTGAAAACCCTCCATGTAACAATGACCCATTATCAGCTGGTGTTGATGTTGGAAATCATGATGAAGATTTAGACCTGGACACGCCGCCCCAAACAGCTGCGCTTCTAAGTCACAAGTTTCACCACTACAGGTTGCACCACCCTACTCTTCATCACAGCCATCACTTACAGGCTGCGGTCACAGTACACACTGTGGATGCAGAATGCTAATGAACTTCATTCTTTGCGGAGAAAAAAACAAAAAAAAGAGTTTGCGAACAATGAATCCATGCAGAAATGGGCAGCCTTGGGCTCGTGCTCTTTGCCAGGAGCAGTTTAACCACCTTTCTGAGTGAATTATTCCATGTAAAACCCTTACATATTACAAAAAGTAAGGTTGGCTCCGAAATGGAAGGGAAACGAGCTTGATGAATGGACCTGCCATAACATTTAATAAAATGGAGCAGGAGGTATGCTAGGCCTCCAAAAACAGGGATAAACGTTTACACAGTAACTGAAGCTTTGAAAACCCTGTTAAGTTGAGCCAAGAGAGAAGAGAGCTCAGAGAAGCTGGAGATGTTTTGCTTTCCTTAACTGGAAGAGGAGAAATCTGTGCAGCCAGAGACAAAGGAAGTGCTGGATACAGAAATAAGGATTTTTTTTATGTTGGTTTCTGTTTCATTTTTAGAAAGTATGCTGCTTTGACAATTGCTGTATGGGATCTGGAACAATGCATCTCAAGATTTTTAAGTAAAGGATTATTTTTCTACTATTTATTGAACTTGAAGCATTTGTGAACTTTGGGGGGGGGAAGGCAAAACACGTTAGCAATTATCGACAAGTGCAGCATACGTTCTGTGTGATGGAAGTGGTTTTTCCAAGGAGGACATTTGTTTCTCATTAACTGATAATCATCCACAGCCCCACTTTGCAAAAAAAAAGGGAAAATGAAGACACCATTTCTGACTTGTTTACATTTGCTTTTTCACAATTGTTTTGTGTAAATTTATCAAGCTGATTTGTGATACAAATTTTTTTAGAATATGAAGAAGAGGGATCCTTTGCTTCCCTAAAAAAGCGCTGATGATTCTCACTATGTCTTCCTATATTGACACTTGTGACCACTCTTAGATTCCCTTCATGGAAGGAAGACAGGGTTTAAATAGTGTTTACTATCAGAGAATTTAAAGATTCAGTATGTCCCATTTTTTTTTCTCTTTAGAACGTTGGCAAAATTAGAACAAAAAAGCACAAACTGTGCTTTGTAAAATTCAGGATATTCTTGGAAATATCATTTAAAATTTTAATTATTAGCTGCTGCTGTTTGTCTGGAATTTAACACTGCTTGGTGATTCATACAGGGATTAATCAAGTCTTTCTGATACCACATGGGGCATCATAATTTTAAATTAGTTTTAAATCACAGTGTTGTATTTTAGATTCACATTTTGTGATTAAAATGTTATAAAAACATTCTTGCACTGTGCATATGATAAACATCCATTTATTTGTAGTTTTTTTAAAGATCGCTAAATACTGTTTTAATGAATAGGGTACTTAATACTGTATTATGTAAAAAAAAAATTGGTTCTTAAACAGTACAGTAAAATAACTATACGTGTGATATCAGGATACTCCTTTATACTATGTATAAAATTACAATCTCTAGTGAAATAAACTGTATATAAAGTATAGTTCCGTGGATTAATTTTGGCTGGATTGAAGTTATTCTGTTTCAGTTGCTTCTCACTGTGACCGAATGGGCACTACAAAGAAAAATGCTGTCAACTCCTTGATAAGCAAGCCCCATTTCTCATTCCCATGGTTCTGTCAGCAATTCTGATAGATCTAATCTGTAGATAAAACTCAAAGCTTTTGTAAATGTTTTTTAAATTGTTTAAAGAACTTGTCTCTCAAATTGTTTCAAAAGCTAAAACTCATGGAAAAGTTCATCCACGCTGGCAGCCTTCCTGGACCAACATCTTTATCCTATATGCTACCACGATTAAAAGTTTGGTTGCAAACCATTGATGTGGATTTTTAAAAAAAATTTCACTGAAGAGCCTGCTCTTTTTATGTGCCATTTCTTTTCTTAGGAAGTTAATGCTAGCAGCTTGCTTGCTCTTTTTGAAATGCAAAATGTCTTGGGGCCATTGCACTTAGAAGGTGTTAACTGCACTTAAAACATGAGTGTCCATGTGTTCAAGCAGTAAAACACATGCTAAGTGTGATTGTATTGTAGCAAATGTAGGATTTTTTGCATGAGGAGTATCTCCAGATCCTATTAACATGCTCAACTATTGCCAGACCATTCCACAGAAATAATATGAGCAACTTGAATGGGTACTTTGGGGGACTGCAAACTATAAGTGACAACAGCAAGGAAATGGGCTGTTTCTTGCAGCGCCCCCCTCCATCCCCACACTTCTCTCTGAGCTCAGTCAGCATGCCCCAATGTCATTCTAGTACTACAGCCCACCCCAGGCTCAATCCTGATATTTTCCCCTCACAGAAGGGGCTTAGGTCCTGGGACCAAAACTGATAAGCAGCTGATAGTCAGTCCCAGCACCATCCTGAAACCAATACAAGACTGGTGTGGTGCTGGGGCAGGGACCAACAAACAGGGAGCTGTGCATGTCAGAAATAATAGTAAACATCGTTATGTAACTGCTCAGGACCTGTTCGAACTTCAGTACTGCACAGATTTGACACATACTGAGCACGTCTACACGAGCAGCAGACTGCACAGCTGTTACTACACAGTCATTTAGTGTTTGCTTATGCAAGTACTAAATGACTGCACAGTAACTAGCATTACTGCGCAGTACCATCATTGCACATGTTCAGATGCTACTGCACAGTAGCTCGTTACTGCTGCACAATAGCAGCATGTCACAGCACCTGCCTACGCTGCTATGCAATAGCTCACTGGTACTGTGCAGTAGCATCTCAAGTAGATGTAGGTGTACACTGAGCGTATGTGTGATAAGGCCCTTGGACTAGGATTTCTTGCTAACTAACTTGCTAGAATTGTTTAGTTTGAATCAAAGTAAACCTGGTTTCTGGGCAATAGGCAAACTACTCTTTTGATATTTGCCTGTGGGAGAGAAAAATACCATTAGACAAAACAAAGCGCAAATAGCCAAGAATTTTTAAGCAGAAACGTAGCAGCCCTTCCTTCAGAGGTGAAGATTGAAATAAATAAACCTTTACCTGATTTATGAAAAGCGCATATTGTATATCGAGCGCAATACTTCAGTTACTTATCATTAGTTGCCTAATCTGTACTTACAAATCTCTCATTACAGTAACTAAAATGTAGGATTTTAGGTTCCAATTTAAGAGATTTCACTTGTTTAGGTGAATCTGAATGTAAAAAAGACTGAATTTAACATATTTCACATAATATAACTCAAAGGGAAAGGTCCCTTAAAGAGACTATTGTATGAAGCAGGGGTTAAACTGCATTTTACTAGTTCATGTACCAAAGAATACCATAGAATGCTCATTTAGTCGAGGCTGTAATGTGGTATAGCACCCTTTTTTCCCCGTCTGGGCCATGTTTGCTTTGGGACACAGATTAAGCAGAACCCTAATTAAACAATTATTTACATGTGATATGGATTTATCTGTTAATCTTGTAATGCATATTTACGAACTAGAAATCAATGCTTAGTCATTTTAATGTACTTAGTGCAGACTTTTATAACAATAATGAAAAAAAGCTAAATCTTAATTATTTTATTAGACAGCGTTGTGTATAAATGCATATAACACAAAGGAAAATGAGTCAATTTTCTGCTTGCTGTTCTCATCAGGGTGTTAGCAGTGTGCTCTCAATAGCAGGCCCTAGTCTCTGAAATTCACTTCTGCCAGAAATATATCTAAGCCTCATTCAGGAAGTACTGGTTGACATGTGCCTTTTGCTCAGACCTTTTGTTAGCCACTTAATTTAAAACCCTTAGCACTGAACCTTAAAACTACTCTGCTGTAAGAGGTCAAGGTGTATGGACTTCACTCCATCTCTTCTTTTATTCCAAAGCCTGCATAATATTGTATGCTTGCAATAATGGGAACAGCTGGAGGTTCTGCTATTGGATACCTTGAAGATGAAGATATTTTGTCAGACTTTTAACTCTTCATTATGAGAGTTTCTGGATATATAGCTAGCTTACAGCCAGACAACCAACAGGTAAGACAACCGTTATGCATAACGGTAATATAGTAGTCTCCAAGCCTGTCTTCAGACTGCATGTCACAACTGGCAATCAAGGCAGTTGTATGGTGTCTGTCATCCTTCCCAAATGAATGGTGATTTTTAGTGCTCTCACATGCATTTTGTCCTAGATTTACATACAGGAGTAGAGGAAAAAGTATCTATACCAGTGGGGGCCAGATTTTTGGCAGGCATGCCACAAATTAGTCCTGCATCCTCCCTGAGTGCCACTCTGATCCCCTTTCCCTGCCCGATCTGCTGCTTTGTTTTCTGTTGCATGCCAGAGGTTGGCTACCCCTGATCTATACAATGCCCAGTCCTGTGTCCTAACCTTTAAACTGACCTTTCCAGAAAGGGAGGTAATGATGGTTAGCTTTTCTCATTCTTACTTTAACTGGTTTAGATGGCTATGTCTTTACAGCTTTATTTTATAGTAGGAGGAGAGGATGCACAGCTTCATGTTCTGCAGACTGTGCAGGTGTTCAGTTCCAAATCCAGATTTCTCATAGAGATTAAAGTGGTCCTGGCCCAGAAGGAAATAACCTGCTGGTCAATCTATTCAGTAGAAGACTTCTTAACTACTACTTAAAAAAATTCCAATGAATAAAGAAATGGAATGGGGATATTTAACAAAAAGTCTTTTCTGGATAAAATTTACCCAGAAAAACTGAGCTACAGCCTTTTACTTGTCATCCCCACAGTTACCAAGTTAAGCTGCTGACTGAGGGAGGCAAGCCAGGCAATGAGCTATTGGTTCAAGCCAAATTAGTTCCCTGGATCCCATGGGATCTTAGCTGTTACCAGTAATCCTCCTGCCTTTTGCTTGCTTCCTTTAATGAGAATCTGTCAATTCAGTCAGATTTATTATACTTTTTTCCATTCTTCCATGAAAATTAAATTTGAAAGCCTGCTAAGTACTAAAGATATTACGAGCTTCATTTTATCTGTGTTTGTGGATATTAAATTACCTCAATGCTTTCAGTAATTTTAACTGAGTAAGGTGTATTGATTTCTGTGGCCATTGTATGATAATAGCTTTTGCGCAGAAGCCTGTTAGTCTACCTAGGGTTGTTTGTGTGTTCAGAATGGATAGCTTCAAAATAGATCAAGGAAGATTATTTTTATTTGTTGAAATTATTGCTTTCATAATAACGTAATTGGGGGAGAAGGGTAAATTATGATGTGCCTTGTAACATTTAATGGCTTATTATAAAATTTTTATCTATACCCCCCTTGAAAATGAGAACAGAAGAGGATTCACAAAGTACTCGCAAAACAGCGGTCTTTAGTGTTACTGCTTATAGTGAGGTCAGTGACTGTAGGAAGAAAGGTAAAATGATTATGGAGAGGAGATTTCTCAAGTGTTGAAACTGTTGAAGATGATGCAGTGACAAATAATGCAGTGACGTTATCAAATTAGAAAAATTAATGCAAAGGCAGGAAGTATCTTGATTAAGGTAAGGGAAAAGGGACTCAGACTACATGGGCATAAAGTTTTTATGCAATATTAACTGCCATTAGCAGACTAGTACTCTTGGAGCACTTTCCATATCTTGGCAGCCACCTCCCTCAACAGGCTGCCATCTATGAAGAAGTCCAGCACCACTGCACCAGTGCCAACTTCTTCAAGCTGTGACAATATGTCTTTGAAAACAGAGATCTTCGGAAGTCAACAAAGGTCCTAGTTTATAAGATTGTTGTGCTGACCACCCTCCTCTACTGCAGTGAAGCCTGGACCATCTACCGATGCCACATTAAGACTCTTGAGATCTTTCCAGCAGCAGTGCTTGCATTGAATCCTGGGGATCAAATGGTAGGATAGCCGGACCAACACGAGCATCCTCCATGAAGCTGCATCCGCCAGCATCGAAGCCTCGTTCTTGAGAAATCAACTCCAATGGATGGGCCACTGCATCCGGATCTCTGAGAACCACCTCCCTTGCCAGATTCTCTTCTCTCAACTCTGTTGGCCAATGTTCCAAGGGCAGCCAAAGGAAACAGGACAAAAATGCACTCAAGGTCATCCTCCAGCATGGAGGCATTGACACCAATGGCTGGGAGGAGCAAGCTGCTGACTGTTTGGTGTGATACCACCTGGTCCACCAAGGCACATGCCGCTTCAAGACCCAACAACTTGATACCAAGGCGGAATGGCAGCGGTGAAGGAGCGACAAGGAGACCAACTTCAGGATCCAAATGCCACTCCCCTGCGCGACACCATTCCTCCTCTGCCGAAAAACATGGGCATTCAAAATCAGGCTCCTCAGTCACCTGAGGACCAATCAACCCTGATGGACTTCATCTTTGACTTCAAGGGACTGCCAAAGAGTACTTTTGGTTGAGATTTTGTTCAGTCTCCAGGCAATTATATTCAACTGCACTACCTATGGCTGGGATTTTCAAAGTGCCAGAGTTAGGCACTGAAATCTCATGGACATTCAATAGATGTTGAATGCTTAACTCGTAGGTAGCTGTCCTGTCTTGTATATGTATGGGCCCTCAATACCATAATATTTGCATGCCTCACAGTTGTGTATGTATACTTGTGCTGTGGTAAGATGGTTCTATTATATCTCGCCTTGGCTGAGAAACTCAGCAGCCATCTCACAACTAAGCCCAATCGGGATCCTAAAACTTAGGTGTTCCCAAGCTGCCTGAGGGGCCTGATTTGTTAGACGGACTCAGACCACATCTAATTCAAATTAACAGGGTTCCATGGACAAGGCCCCAGCCACCTCATTGGGTAAAATGCTGAAACAGTTGTGTCCCTTCTTTCTCATTTCTGGCCCTACAAATCTTGACTTGCACACCTCCATGTGTTGTATATGGAACTTAAGTGGCTAATTCAAGACTGTGAAATCTTAGTAGCACTGATACCCAATGTCACAACACACATGCAAGTGCCTTTGTGGACCTTGCTCTAAGTGACTTGGAGACTTCACTTCAGAAGTCTGGTAGAGGGACTTGGTCTCCTGAATTCAAGAAAAGTGCAGGAATCACTGGACCACCTTTCCTTCTTCATCTTTGAAAATCCCAGCCTACATATGCAATAAATAGTAGACTTCATTTCTGTACATATTTTCAGACCCATAGGGAGTCCTACAGGCTGGATGACCTGTCCCCATAGCCAGATCTGGCTTGCACTTAAGCACCCAGGTCTACGTCATAATGCATGCCTGGGACTGTCATGACCCCCAGATCACCGGAGATGTGACCAGTGCATGTCTAGAAGTGCCAGACAGATAATTGTTTGATATGTTCTGTCAGGTCCATTCATATTGCCCCAAAATGTATACAAAAGAAGCAATGATATGATCCAATTATGCAAAATGACATTTCTGTTTTATTTATTTAGATTACAGCCATGCTAACAAAAGTGTTTCTCCAAGTATAAGCCAAAATATATTACAGTTGTGATGTCAGCTGGAAAACAGTGATAACTGGAGAGTAGATGCTTTTTCTTTTCCATGAAAACAAGAAAGATGTGTAGAATTCACTGTGACGCATTTATAAAGTGTTTTTATATCTCAAAAGTAGCACGGTTACATTGCATGACAGTTTCTATGGAAACCTTTTCATACTGAGTAGCAGAAATTTAAGGTGCCAGTGGGAAAGTTTAACTTGCTTTGCATCTTTGCTTCCAGGTTTCCATTTTTAATAAGTTGTTACATTTTTTGAGGCAAAAGACCATCAAATATTTTTTCTACTGTCTGAAAGCACTTGAAGTACTGGCTAGTTGTCAGAACCAAACAACTCATTATTGAGATGTGAGACCCACTAGCCGTATGTCTCAGTGGATGTATCTATACCTTTGAATAATATGGGAGCAGTTTACTCTCGAGAGTAAACTCTCCTGGGCAAGCATGTGCACATGCAGTGACATGGAAGCAGATTTGCTGCTCCTAGCAGCAGACTACTTCCATTCCCTGCAGTCCTGCAAACCAGCCCCTGCAGCAGCCAAGGAGAGCAATGCCCCAGCCTCGGCCAGGAGACGGCTGTTTCTTAGCCCTTGGGCATTGCTCCTCATCTCCTAGTGCCAGCTCTGCAGTGATGGGGCCAGCACTGGGAGATCTTTAATTTATCTCCCAGCATAAACCCTGCAGTTGCAAGACTAGGGCTGGGAGATTCTTATCTCTCAGCATCAGTCTTGCAGTTGCAGGGAAGGTGCTGGGACATTAGAATAAAGATGCTGGGATTAGGTGCTTGGAGATTAGGATAAGGATCTCCCACCACTGGCCCTTTAACTGCAGGGCTTAGGCTGGGAGATCAGGATCTCCCAGTGCTGACCCCACAACAGCAGAGCTGGCACTGGGAGATAAGGATCTCCCAGCTTTGGTCCCACAACCATGGGGCTTTGGCTGGAAGATAAGGATCTCCCAACCCTGGCCCTGCGATTGCAGAGTTGGGGCTGGGAGCTCCCTGCTGCCAGGAGAAGGGGGGCATTTTCCCTGCCCAGACTCTGGTGGTGGAGCCCACCCTGGCAGCAGGCAGTTTCCAGGGCAGGGAGCAATCTTCTGCCCCCTGCTGCTCGGGAGCACATTTGCTCCCTGTCAGAGTTACTAATGCACAGTTACTAATCACAAATAAATATGCCAGTAGTATTTGCAGGTAGCAAATTTACTCACGATTACAGCCAATTACTATGCAGTAAGCATTTGCACATGTAGACACAGATGCTTACTGTGCAGTAGTTAGCTCTAGTGTACAGTAAAGCATCTTGTGTAGACACATCCAGTATGTAATACAGCAGCTTTAATAGGAATGCATTGCAGCAGGGGTGTCAAATTCATCCCCTGCCCCAGGTCAGATCCGGACTGCAGAGCTTCTTCAAGGGCAAATCCAGCCTAAGGGATGACAGCAGTACCAGCCTCAACTCCAGCCTGAAGCAGGTGGGTGGCAGTAGCTCTGGGCCCCCTTGGTGCACACAGCAGCAGCTCCAGCTCCTGCAGCATGTCCCATACTAGAGCTGGAACTCCTGACGCGAACACATCTTGTGTCATAGCAGCAGCATCCGGTTCTGGCACGGCGCACACTATCATGACAGCTCCAGCTCCAATTCTGGCATGGAGCACAGAATCATAGAAAGTTAGGGTTGGAAGGAACCTCCAGAGGTCTAGTCCAGCATTTCTCAACTCGTGGGTCACAAGAATATGTGAAAGGGTCACAAACAAACTTTAACAATGGATTCTACTTTAAAGGGAAAAAACATGGGAAACTGGCTTTTCCCTTGCAGGCTGTTAGAGTTCCAGTCTGCAAGGGGCTGTTTGGGGGCCCCCAAGCCTCACATACCCACACCTTGCCCCACACACTGGGTGGGGGCCAGTGGGTTGGGAATGAGGGGCAACCAGCCATCAATGTCTAAAAATGAGTCCTGGTACAAAAAAGGTTAAGAATCACTGATCTAGTCCAACCCCCTGCTCAGAGCAGGACCATCCCCAACTAGATCATCCCAGCCAAAGCTTTGTCTGGCCAGGTTTGGAAAACCTCCAAGGATGGAGGTTCCATCACGTCTCTGGGGAACCTGTTCCAGTGTTTTACTTCCCTCCTAGTGAGAAAATTCTTCCTCATATCTAACCTAAACTTTGCTTGCTGCAACTTGAGACCATTACTCCTTGCTCTGTCATCTGCCACCACTGAGAACAGCCCAGCTCCACCTTCTTTGTAACCCCCCTTCAGGTAGCTGAATGCTTCTCAGTCTCCTCGTCTTTAGACTAAATAAGCCCAGTTCCCTCAGTCTTTCCTCATAAGTAGTGTTCCACATTCTCAGTTTTTATTGATTTTTTTTTTTTTTTTTTTTGGGTAATAAATTCCCTGGCTTGTTTGGGGTTTTTAAGTAATTCAGTTTTTACTGATTTACACCCGTTTTTCAGTTCAAATCCCTGTTAACTGGCATGAATGGCCCATACAGAACCCACATAAATGAGGGGTAACCTGTGTATTTTTTAGTATGCTAACAATTCATACTCGTGTTTAAATGGTTTCTACATTTATATTACAGAAAGAAATAGTTGTACTCTCCAGAAGTTACCACCATCCTTCTGTTGCAACTCCCTATGGTAGTATCCATGAATGAGGATTTTAAAAAAGAAAAATTACGTCCAACTTTTGTCCAATAATATTTATTTTTCTTAAATTTTTTTTGTGTAAAAACTTAGCTTTTTATAAACTGATTTTGAATTATTAAGAAAAAGAACAAAGAACAGTAAGGTTAGGCTAAACTTTTTATATACAAAAATAATTTTTGTGTTCCTTCAAAACTAATATTTTTTTTCTAGAAATCCTGGTTCGCATAGGTTTGCATGGTTTTCTTGAGTGTATCCTCACTCACGTAGAGCCTCTTGCTCTCTTGGCTGTAGTCATTTTGAAAATAAGCATTCTGTATCCACTGATCTGGGGAAATACACTCAAGAGCTTGTCGTGCAACTTTAGTAAAGTTGGGAAGTGTGTCTTGGTGGGTATTCCAAAAAGGCAACACATCCAGCTTCACACTTCCAGGGATAGGCATGTTCATGTAGGTAGTGTATTCACTTTTAAGATGAGAAATTTCTCTTTGGTGGCAAATGGTTGATACGCTCTGGCATAGTGGTCATAGTCTGCTGCAAAATTCACTTTGAGAAAGGGGTTCAACACCTGAATGACATTCCAAAAAGAATCTTCGGTGCCAAACACTTTGGGGTTCAAATTATGAGTTACAGTTGCCTGCCATTGTTTGCAGAGAACAGTGTTGAAGTCTTTGAAAGCTTTTTTGGTTCTTCCATGTTCCAAGGTTGAAAGGATTTCAAGAAACAATTGCGTTTTCTCACCAAATGTTTCTGTTGCACCTTTTGTGTTCAATTCGGATGATATTTTTGTTGTTGGTACATGGTGAACTGCTGTATTAGAAAATGTCATGTTGGCGGCAGCATGGGCGAACTCCAGTGCTTTTCACATTTCAGACAGCGAATTCAAGTTCTCAACAGTGAACGTGACCTTGGTGCGTAGAATCTGGCGGTCACTGAGATTATTTGCCTGTTTCTTCTGCTTTAGCACCAACAAACTCAGGGTGATCAAAATACGCATTACCACAGTCCATGCCTTATTTACATGACATGTAGCCAGGCAGAAACTCATCCACCGATGTGGCACAACAGGAGTTGGTAACCAGTTGTCAAGTTTGCAGTAGTCTTGCACTTTATAAAACAAAGCCTTCAGCTTGTTTGCATGTTTGAAAACAGCCCCAAATCTAACAACAAAAGATTTTGTGTCTCTCATTTCTTCACTAGCTGTGGCTGGTGATAGTGCCACAAGAATTAAATGAACAGGGCAAATAACTAGCATTAGCTCTGGTCTGTGATTGAGTTTTATCTCCTGTGAAAACTTAGCCATATAGGAGGCAGACTCTAGAGCTGGCCACATTTTCCCAAGTCAGTTGGTACATCTCTAACATTGCATTTATTGCTGCTTGGATGCTTGGGCAGTCAGTAAATGGGATGAATGTCACATCTGCACAAAACAATGCATGTTTTTTGACTTTGAAATCAAAAAACGAAAACAAAAGGCCAAGAATCGGGCAATCCAACACATCAGGGGATCAAAAATCAAACTAGACACCACATTTCCATTAATTCTTTCAATCACTTTAGATACTAGAGCTTCCTCATTTTCTCTGAGGTACTTAAGAGTGAGGTTGTCTGCATTAGGCAGAGTTTTTGCTGCTTGACAGTACTGCCATGGTTCCTCTGTAAGAAACAGTGGTTCCCCAACAAAACAAAGGGCACACACAAATTCATTAACACAGTCTCTAGTTTTTGGGGGTTGTTTTGTTTTGTTTTAAAACTCTGTAACCTTCTCACTCAATTATAGGATTTAGTAGATTTGGGGGAATTTAATAAAATATTCTTGAAGAGTTTCTAGTCGTCATTCACCTTTTTTAAAATATATATATTCTTTTCAAATAAGCTGTTTTAGTTCATGATTATGTTCAGCTTTTAGAAGCTAATCCTTTAAATGCACTGAATGCATGTAGTACTGCTTTGGACTTTATTCTGTTTCCATGTACAAACTGTATTTACTTGAATATAAGGAGAATACTTATCTTATGACCCTGAGGGTTAATATTTCTTCCCCGTCTCGTTTCCTCTGATCCTGAATTATGACCTATGAGTTTGGTTTGTTTTATGGTATCTTGTTTGGAGATTCCTTCTTTATTTCTGCTGAGTTAAAGTATAAGTTTTCAAACTGATTTGTTAATGATATGTTTTAACCAATAACTCTGTGATTCCCAAAATAGACATATTTTATTTTCAGTACATTGACTTCCTCTGAATGGTTAGTTACTTCACAAGTTGCAGTTCTTTCATGTCCTTGCAAATGTGTGTTGCAAATCAAGTATGGTATGCATAGAAAACCATAAACAAACAATAGAGGGCTGACGGACATTTTAATGGTTGACTTTTAGTGCTACTGTATGTAATGGGTATCGTTGCTAGAACCAAAATTGCTGTTTATTTGCAGACAATTTTCTTGTTTCTATGTTATTAAATTGGTAACTGAACCTTGCTGTTAAACCCAATGTTAGATTAAGTACTTGCAATCTGATGCATTTTCTTCTAACCACTGAGTGGGTTGCTGTGCCAAATTTAACAGCTACCAGGTTCCATTCAAAGTAGATTTTCAGTTGTGTGAAAAGTGACCCCCCCCCCCCAAATACAAAATTTTAATCTGCTCAGCACCTTTATAGAGGAAAGACACAGCAGTGTGTGTTTTTCATCATATATTGAAGAACCTGGAGAATACTAATGAATATGTACTAACTACTTGCTAGCATGACATATAGGATACATAGACTAGGGTGTAAGCCAATGAAAAGCAGTAATTCATTGACTAGGCATGCCTGCTTGAATCATGTTACTAAGTGGATGCCAAAGCAATCTGCTGGCTATCTGGCCATGGACAGAAAGGAAGCTCAAGTATATGGCTTAAGACAATGGTCACCGATCCACTGATAGATCTTGGAGCCTCTTGAAGCCAATCCAAGGCTGGGATGGGGGGCTGTGTGCATGCGTGTGCGTGCCCCAGCACAGCAGGTCAGTCTGGGGGGGAGGGAATGCCCAAGGGCTAGATCGAGGTCCCCACAGTGAGGGACAGTGCCGCAGAGGCAGGAGCAAGGGGTAAGTTAAGTGGGGCCCCAGCCAGGTGGGATTCACCTGCTGGGGAGCTTCACCCCCAAATAATTTTTTTCTCCATCTGCCCTCCCCTCCTCCCTCACCACAGATTTACCTGCTAGGCGGGGGGAAGTGGAGGCACACGGTAGATCTTGGGTTGTTTTTAAATGCCAAAGGTGATCTACTTAAAAAGACTGGAGACTACTGGCTTAAGATCTGATCCGTGGACCTGAGTCTAGGCTGATCATGATTGCAATTCCTTGGAGCACTAAACATTAATCAAATTACTCCCTGAATTACAGTAAGCTTACTGGCTTAAAACATGCTGCTTCATCACCCTGTGGTATGTCTGCCAGTCACAGTTGTCAGAATTCTAAATAGCAAGTTGTTGTCAAGTACTCCTCGCTGAACTATATCCTCACTCTACAATAACAAAGTGGGCCTTATTGAGCCTAGACAGCAGATTCAGACAAATTTAAAAAACAGAGGTTTCATTTTTAACGTTAAAAAAGAATAACGTTGTGAGGGACCACTATTAAAAAAAGAAAGGATTGAGTGCCTGAACAGCCTTTAAAAATTCTGGGTAGCTTAAGGCATAAGTGTGTATAAGGATATAAAACTTTTTAGTGGGAAGTGGACTATAATAACAGTACTCTATATCAAATGTCCTTGTTTTCCAAGGAGGGGAGGTAGCTTAATAAACACAAAGAGAAGTAGACAAAGACAGGGACAACTCTCATACATTTATTTGCTTACACAGCGCCCAAGAATACCTTGCCTGATTCTGGTGATTAATTAACTAATAACTTGGGTGATTCATTTGATCACCAGTTAATTTATTAAAGTAAATTTGTTTTCCACTGATCCTAAAATTGTAATTGCCCCCATTCTGCAACATTTTTTTAAGTGAAAATGCATAAGAATATTTAGAATTTTTGGAAGAAGCTCTGTCAGATTTAGTTGGAGCTTTTGGCACTTACAGGACATTGTGTAAGTCAGTGGTGCTCAACATTTTTGGCTTGCAGGCTGGATGAGCAGTGTCAGATCTGTCCATGGGCCTTATCCTGTCCATGGGCCAGATCTGAGGTGTCGTGCTAGCCCAGCCAAGGCCAAATGTGCAGACATGTGGGGCTGGGAAATTTGGCTGTGTGGAACTGGTAGCAGTGATAATTGCCAGTGTGCCCCAACTGCCAAATATTTGCACCCACAGGCCAAATTACATGGGCTAAATTACATGGCTCTGCACACTGAATATGGCCCACCAACTGGTGGTTGAGCACCCCTGGTGTAGGCCATTTGCATTTGTGGGATAAATATGTAGGTTGGCTCCTGCATGAGTCTGTTTGCATTTTTGACTATGCAGATGTGTAAGCAAATAAATATATTTGAGCTGTCCTCTCTTTGTCTACTTCTTTTTGTGTTTATTAAACTACCTCGCCTCCTTGGAGAACAAGGAATTTTGCAATGGAACTGGACTGTAATAACAGTACTCTCACTAAAGTTTTATATCCTTCTGCCTCAAGCTAGCCAGAATTTTTAAAGGCTGTTTAGGCATTCAGTCATTTCTTTTTAATAGTGGTCCCCCACAAAGATGAGAACTTGAAATATTTATGGCCGAGATCTCTTCAAAGATATACAAGTACAGTCAAATTACTCTACAGCCTAGCAAGGTTTGCTTAGTAAAGCAATGAGAAGAAAAATGCTGCAAAATCAGCTCATGAAGGAAAGGAAGTTACCCATAATTAATGGGGAATCTAAGTGAGACACAAATTAATCAAACTGCCACAAAGTGGTGTGTGTGTAATAGCTTCATGTAACAATCCTACCCAATTTGCAACTTGCAAATTTGCAACTCCAGTTTTAACAAATGATTGTTTATTTTTTAAAGTTATTTTGCAACTGTGTATAATTGTAAAAGTACCTTAGGAAATAGAAAAATTCTCAGAAAGCAAAGAAGAAATAATTTAAAGTGTCCACAGTTTTTAGAACATTTCCCGTATGTGGCTGTCTGATGACAAAGGAGTGTAACAGGGCTCTGGAAGAAGAAACGTGGTGAGTTTGCTCATTAGAGATGGACGCAAAGCTAGCTGACATCATCCTGCGACGGGCTGTTTTAAAGGCATCTGAAACCAGCGGTGCTGGGGACATCCCTGACTGGTTCATATGGCTGGAAGGACCTATAAAAAGGTAACAACAGAGAAGGTAAGAGCCCCCAGAAAGAGGGCTGCAGGGCAACCGAGAGGGTTGTGACAGTCTACATGAAGGTGTAGAGCTCTATGGACTGAGACAGCTGTGGAACCTGCGGCAACACAGCCATGCGGCCACAAGGTAGCCGAATGACAGAGAGAAGGTACTGGGGCCGGACAATCAGCGGGAACCAGGATAAAGAGGGTCCTCATGGTGTCTGTGACCCTGCTACCTGGAGAGTCTACAGGAGGAATAAGAGACTCTGAGAGGTGAATCAAGGGTGGCAGATGCCCCTATAAGGCCCTAAAGACTACTGAGGGGCCCTGTTGTGAGGAACTTGGAGATATAGGAATAGACAGATCTCCAGAATATGGACTAGTCAGGCATGGACAGGATATAAGGGGTGTTGGAGTCCAGCAATGGAGGCCAGTACACTGTGCACCTATCATCCCATGTGAGTCGCTGATTTTCTTTCTTTTGGTACATTCTTTACTTTCTCCCATCAAGGCATGGCAGGCAAGTCCAAGGAGGGATGATGTCCCACATGAGCACAAATATTAGGAAGGTCTCCTGTAACAAGGATAGAGAGAATGAATCATGTGCTTGGAGAGAATGAATAATATGCTTATTTATACCCATTTAAATGTCAACAGGCTGCTACTTGTCTACCACCAGAGTCTCAAGAATCAGCTCTCTCATTCTAAATACTATTGATTTGAACAATCTCATCCTACCTGAAAATGTACATCCTTTATTTTAGATGAACAAAACCGAATTTGGGCAGACCAACTGGCTTTACAATTCCACTGTGATGTAAGTGGGCTTGATTGCAATCGTCTATCAGGTCCCCAATCCCAAACAATTTTTCAGCATGCTGATATTATCACTAGAGGTGGGCCCAAACACCACTGACCTCTGCATGATAAACTTGAAGCCAGATCCAAGCACAACACAGATACATGCAACAAAGTAATATAAGAAAATAAAAAGAAATGGTTAAATACAAAATATAGAGTAAGTGACTAGGTAGTAGTCCTGCAAAAAAAAAAAAAAATGATTTGCTGGGTCCTGTGGACCACAAATTGATTATCAGTCACTGATGTGCTGGTGTTGCAAAATAAAAAGTAAATATTCTGAGATGTATTGGTAGGACTGTCATATATGTAACTTGGGAGTGAAATACCTGTTCTATTTGGCCCTGGTAATGTCTTAGCTGAAGTACTGCGTGTAGCTTTGGTACCACACTTCAAAGATGTAGATAAGTTAGAGCCAGGTGAGAACAACAAAAATAACAAGAGGTAAGACGATATGACCTATAAGGAAAGGATGAAAGAAACAGTGTTGTTCTGTCAAGAAAAGGGAAGACTGAGGGGCTACATAATATGACTCTTCAAGTATTTCAAAAGGTTTTATTAAAAAGACAGTGATTCACTGTCCTCCATGTCCACCAAGGATAGGATAAAAAGGAACTGGCTTAGCTTTCAGGAAGGGAGACTTAGGGTTAGACAGTATGAAAATATTGTAAGTATGAAGACAGATAAGTACTGGAGCAGATTATCTAAAACGCATATGAAAGTTAATATCTTGGAAGATTTATAAGAGGTTAGAAAAAATGTTGTCACTGATGGACTGTTTACTTGTTTCTCCCTCAAAGCAAGAGGCCTGCCTGAACTATTGTGGTCACCTCTGGCCCTACTTTTCTATTATTCTATGATTATACAAAAATAAAGCATTTTCCAGAATAAAGCATTTTATTACAGCAATGTCCAATCCTGCAAAGACTGACCCATGTGCAAAATGTTACTCGCAGGAATAAGTACAATGGTTAAACTTGCACATACAAGTCTTCACTGGAGTGGGCCCAGAATGTAAATCTATTGAAAATTGAACATTTCATAAAATAAGACATTAAAATTTCTATGCTTATACAAAAATCTTAACAGTCCTCATGATCAAGCCTTCTGAATACAACAGGCTTAAAATAATCAGAAATAGTAACATAGTTTATTAATCTTTATCTGTAAGACATAGGCCTTTATATTTGTGTCTTTAAGCAAGAAAATGCATACATTTTCTGAACTATTAAGTAATAATAGTGCACTAAGTTCTGAAGACATGACTTTTATTCAACCATTACAACAAAGCTATATAGTTTGAGACGTTTATTTTACCGTGGCACATTAAACTGTAATTACTTCAATTCAAACACTCTAGCAGCCCATTAAAAAGCCAATGAGAGGCTGTTTTAGGGAAGGCAATCATTATATGCAGGATTAATTGTCAAGAACACTGGGATGTACTAAAAACAGAGTCTACCTTCTAATTGGAAGGATGCTATTACTGACCTCAGTAATTTAACAGCTCTCAAACTGTGAGTAGTTTGATTTAGTTATGTGACATATATGGTTTTGTTAAGGAAACAGATTCACAACTCTTAATGGTAATAACATAACCTGGGAATTCATTTTTCTAACAGAATAAAGAAGTTTTTTCAGTATTTTTAGCAGAGCTATCAACTTTCTCCTGATTGAAGAAATGCATTTGCTAGTTGTCAAATACATGATTTGTCCATGATTCCAGAAAAGAATAGTTATAATCAATATTTTCATTTAATATATGGTAAAGATAAGTCTTCTGCCTGGTAAAATGTCCTCATGCATGGTAAAATTTGAAGAAGTTGAGACTTTTCACTGGTAGATTATTTTCTCTCTCCTGAGAAATGTATAAAATATTGGATCCATCTGTTACTGCAACTAGCTTTATATTACCTACAAAGACCATGGGCTAACCTGTTGCCAGAAGAGCCTTTCTAAACGTATTTTTCTATTTTCTTTTCTTGTAAAAGCTACTATAATATGAAAAATAATTTTTAAATCTTCAAACATAATAGAATGTGTATATGAAGTCTGTATTAATCAACTGGTGGTAGGGAAAAAACTGATATTAAAATGTCTCTGTGATATCTGGGGAACACTACTTTCAAATTAAATTCTAAAGGGGCATGTGTTAAGCAACCTCTTGCACAGGAATATTTAAGATGATATTTGCTACATAAATTCTCAGTGTAAAATCTAATTAATTTGTTTCCATGTCTTGTTCTAATAAGCAGACATTGCAAATATTGTCTAACAAGTGATATGTACAGGCAATTGTAACATTCCTGTAATAAAAGTATTTAGATTGGAAAAGAGCACTAACTTGTTTCTACTCGTCCTTCAGACTTTTGATTTCCAAGCATAATTTGATGAAAGAGAAATAACTAAATTACCTGATAAAAATTCTACATTAAGTTTAAGGGACAGTAACCTAAACCTGTTAGCCCTTCTTGTTTGTTTTTTGAATCAAAACATTCAAGAGAAGAACAAGTTCTGTGCTTTTTTTCTTGAGGTTCTTAAAAATAATTTAAATCCATCTGAGAGTAATTACAGGAGTAAATAAGGCCACAGATGTTTAAGAATTTTAACTTAGCAGAATTTGGTCATGTTTTTCTTCCATAATTGATGATCCAGTCTTTGTTTTATAATGAACTGTTACTGAGAAAGACTTGCACGTTAGGGCTGTACAAAGCTTTGGTCCCTGATTCGATTTGGTGGAGATCTGGTCCAATTCGGTGGCCGAATCTCCAGAGCTGAATCAGATCAGAAGACCCTTTAATTTCTCTGAATTGATTTGGAGAGGTATCCAGAAGTACTTCTGGTCCACTTCTGGGTTTGCCGCGAAACACGTGGGGGGGCCCCCCCGTGCTCCTGTGGAATGCTCCATCCGTCCCAGCATTGCAGTGTTCACGAGCCATGCCTGGTACCTCAAGGTATGTAGGAAAAACATTTAAAGCTATGTCTGTGGCCAAATGGCTGATTCTCTCAATCGGCATTGAATCTTCAGATTTGGATTCAACTGACTCGAATCAGGGACAGTGATCTGAATCAACGAATCGAATCACTGTCCCCAATTTAGGCTGAATCTGAATCGAATACAGCCCGTTTTGCACACCCCTATTGCATATGCACTTCAACTCAAAAGAGTCCTTTTAATACTAACACTTTCCAGGCTTAATTTTCTACTGCCGTATCAGCACATCTACACATCACTGTTTGGCAGCGTTGCTACAGCACTGTGCTTTAATACTTCCTTTTGGCAGTATGGGCAATTACTGCGCCACACATGCAGCGCACAGGTAAATTTTACTGCTATGTCACCATGATCACATGTAGACACGTGTGATTGCTACAGTGACATAGCGAGTTGGTACACTGCCATAGGGCAATGTGCAAATGCACCCTATGTGTTTATACAGTCATTTAAATGTGTTTCCTTTGTAAAGTGTTGCCAAACTGAATTGACCCCTCATTTTATACTGGTGGCAGTGATGAACAATTAAGTTTTTATGGGCATAAATGGCTATACAAGTATAAGAATGAAAGTGGTGACTTTTCCACAATAAGAAGCGAGTTATTTGAACTAATAATTGCCTAGACTGGAGAATTTATAGCAAGCAAAAAAACTTTTATAAGTGAACTGTGGCGCAAGTAGGAATTCCCTAGTGTAATGGAAACCCAGGTATCTCTTGTATATATTTATACCTGTCTTTAGGTTTCTGTATTGAGCAGTAACTGATGCAGTATTTATAACTATTTACATGAAACTTCTTGTGGTTCCCCCCCTTTCTTATATTTTTACACATTATGAAACTTTCCAGAGCTTGAAAGCCTCCCTGATGTGACAAACTTCTCTCTTCCAAGTTTCTTCTATTGCTTTCTGCTGCCACCTTAATAGTATACTTCCCATCCTTGAACCCTGTTTTAGCTGTTGTCACCTTTATGCTACTCCTTTTCCACAACATCTTTCAGATGTAGGAAACAATATTCCTGATAGGTAAAAAGTCTAATAAATGCCTTATTCAACAACAACACTGGCCCTTTTGAGAAATCCTGCATGCACATGATTTACCCAGTTCAAAGGGTGCATCTGGTTTTCAGTATAAAACCATCCTTTTTACCCAGGATTTCATTTGAGCTGCTATATATGAAGAGGCTAAGGCTCAGATCCCTAGGAGGTTTTTAACTACATAGTTCCTTTTTAGGTACCTCATTTTCATTTATTTCCAAAGGATGTTAGGCACTTCACTGTCTTTGATTTGGCCCTAAGTATATGAAGATTTAGTAGCTCAGATGGGACTAAAAATCCAAGATCCCTTTAGTTCCACCTTCCCATCAAAAGACATGGCTTTCTACAGAGAGAAACCAGTTACCGGAATTTAAATCTTGGTAGGCAAAGGCAGCAACTTGCGTAACTAGGAGTCTTCCTTCCCAGAGACTTTTTTTTGTCATAACGTTGTGACTACTCAGACGGGTGACTTTTTCTGATAACTTTCCATGTTGATGTTTTATCTTTATCAGAGATCTATCTGAATTTGGCACCTATCTTTCAAAAGGACCTCATGTCCTTCCTACTTCCTAGTAATTCCAGAAAAAAAATCCTTACTAGCAGTAATGAACTAGAAATACAAACTTTCATTTCTACCCAGGAGAACTTTGACCATCTTTTCTCCGATGCCTGATGAAGGGTGTTGGTGCCTGAAAGCTTTGCAATTAAAGAATTTTTTTTTGCAAAAATCGTGTTGGTCTAATAACATACCATCTCTACCACGAGTCCTGACTGCTTTTTCCTCTGACCAATACGGCTACAACCCGGATCCCCGACTAGCACAATGGCATTCATTAGACAGGACTGCTCAGTTCCCCAAAAAAGGAGGAGGTGCAGGTGGAGGCAGGATCTTGCGGCGGTCATGCAGCTCTAATAACTTTTCATGTTAATAGCTTATTTTTTTATCAGAGACCTTGCTGAATTTGGCAACTATCTTTCAAAAGGACCTCATTTCCTTCCTACTTCCTAGTAATTCCAGAATAAAAATCCTTACTAGCATTAATGAACCAGAAATACGAACTTTCATTTCTACCCAGGAGAACTTTGACCATTTTTTCTCCGATGCCTGATGAAGGGTGTTGGTGCCTGAAAGCTTTGCAAATCAATAATTTTTTTTGTTGCAAAAAAGTCTTGTTGGCCTAATAAAAATAATCTCCACTACGTCTATCATCACTACGATGAGTCCTGATAGCTGTGTTGGTCTAGAGAGAAAGGCAACAACCTGGATCCCTGACTAGCAGGATAACAGACACGGTTCTTTGGGTGAATTAGACATCTTTTATTAGACCAACTTAAATAGTTGGAAAAGAATTTTTTTTAGCAAGCTTTCGGGTTTAAAAACCCTTGGTCAGGCTGAGCACTTCCTGGATGAAATGAAGAGTAAATACCTGACTTAGGATGGCAGTCATTACACAGAACTGCTCAGCTCCCCCCACAAGAGATAACAGACTCATGTGGGAAGTTAAAACACGGGCGGAAAATGTAAAGTCTTTCCTCAAGATGTACCTGGTGCAACAGGTCCGCTGAAAGCCCGATTTGGTAACCGGAGCTGCCGGTCGAAGGGGGCGGTCGCGGTTTGCTCTGGGTCTGGTTTCCGTCGCCAGAGGAGCGCCCTGCCGCGCGCAGCGGGGACACCGGGCGG
>NW_017728907.1:60739566-60759810 GCF_001723895.1 Crocodylus porosus
TCGCGGCGGCTGGCGGGCACCCGGCGCGAGCTGCGCAACCGCCGCAAGATCCTGCTGAGGAACCTGCCGCCCGACAGCAGCAGCCAGGTAGCGCCGCGCCCCCACCTGCGCCCTCGCCCGCCCCGAGGGGTGTGGGGGATACCTGGACGCCCCTCACTGCCTCGCTCCCCCCTGACGAGGACGGGTTGTGGCCCCTGGCTGGGAAGACTTGGGGGGGTCTGAACGTCCAGTTTGAAGTGGGGGGGTTTCCTTCCCCGCCTTTTCTGTTCTCGTTGGCCCCCCTCGAGCACTGCTTCCCAAACTCTTCCTCTGTGTGACCCCATCTCAGGCCCCGGCCTCAGCATGGCCCCCCATCCACGAGACCCCATCCATCTGTCGGTCCGCGATTTGGGAACCACTGCCCTAGAGGCAGCAGCCACTGATGGATACAGGGGATCCAGCGACGTGGCCACAGGGGCATAAAGGATCCACTGGTGCAGCCACTGAGGCATAAAGGATCCACTGAGGGATAAAGGTTCCACTGGTGCAGCCCCTGAGGGATAAAGGGGGTCCACTGATGTGGCCACTGAGGCATAAAGGATCCTGTGATGGATAAATGATCCGCTGACGCAGCCACTGAGGCATAAAGGATCCATCCCAAAGTTATAGTGATACCAGCGAGCCCTTAGGGTCATAGTCGCCCTGCTTATTGGGGGAGGTTTTGAGAAATTGAGTCTTGTTAACAAGGTACTAATTAAGCCATCCTCTGAAGGTGAAAAAAAGACAGGTTATTGGAAGTTCCTGCTGCCCCCTCTGCTTTTGCTTCCCAAAGCAAAGCCTGGGCAGATGAGGTTCTTTGGGTCAATCTAATGATATCTTTTATTCGATCAACACAAATAGTTGGGAAAACTCTACACGCTTTCTGGCACAGACGCCCATCGTGAGGTTGAGGAAGCATCTGCAGTCGCTTTGTGCTCTTCCTGAGTTTAACATAATCGGCACGCCATCAAATGTTGTGATTTAGAGCAGCATTTCTCAACTCCTGGGTCACAAGAGTTATACGAAAGGGTCGTGAACAAACTGTAAAGATGGATTCTCTTTTAAAGGAGAAAAAGTGGGCTTTTCCCCTGCAGGGTGGCAGAGCTCGGGAGGCTGCTTGGAGCTCCCCCCTCCCCCCTATACCTCACACCCAACCCCTGCCCCACGCACTGGGGGGCTGGGCCCAGGGGCGAGGGACGGTGCGTTGGGAATGGGGGGCACTGGGCCATTGGTATTTACAAATGGGTCCTGGTACAAAAATGGTTGTGAACCACTAATTTAGATGATACTGTGAATCCTCACTGTGAGAAACCAGTGCGTCTCTAAAAATAGACTTCAAAACGAACATAACAGACTTCAGAACGAACATAATTTACAGCATCAGAGGAGGGTGTGTGGAGAATATACAAATTAAAATATATTTTAGAAACAAAGCCTCTGTATTTTTAAACCAAGCTAATAGCCAGTATAAAGTGCCAGTTGATCGAGTGGCATTCACTTAATCATCAGTGCAAGAGGTTTTGCCTAATGCAGATTTCCATTTAAGACTTTCTAAAACAGTTTCAAGTTCAGGGCTCCGCAGCTTTTTTGGGCAGAGTGCCAAAAACACTCGCATCCTCTGCTTGGAAGATGTTGGCGTGCCAGGGGCAGATGGCAGGGGAGCCGTGAGGAGGCTGTTACTTGTTTAGGCAGCATGGCCCAGGCCCCTTCCCCACTGTCCACCCCAAGGCACACATGCCAAGCAAAATGCTTTCATGTGCCATGCTTTGGCATGCATGCCAGATCTAGTTCTTTTGGCTTTGGTTAAAAATGTTTTATATGTAAATAGAATAAAACCAGTGAAGAGTAATCGATCTCAATCTGCAGATGTCCTGGAGTATGAGCTCTGAAACATGAATTACAATGTTTCATGGCAACAGCAGGTTAATCCGTAAATCTAATGATCGCTATAAGAGTCAGTTTTTTAAATAATTTAATTGTAAAGCTGCTTGCCTAATCTGCTGGAACATTATGATTGTGTGTAAATATCAGGTATCTGGATATACAAAGAGACAAAAGGCACAGTTCCTTTTCCACTGCAGTTAAAGGCAACTCTCCTACCTATAAGTAAGTTTACTAGGTGAGGACCAGCATTCTTCCCTCAAATTTTGTAGAAATCTTCCATTATTATTGAAGAAAATCTTATGTAGTTCAAAGCCATTATATAGTTCTGGCTTTCTGAATTTGGCCTGTAGATCAGGATTAAAACTATTTGGTCCTGACAGAATTGAGTTGAAGTTGTGCCTAAAGATTTTGATCCCCTTTTACACAGCAGTTTTCTACCCTTGATAAGCATGTTAGAGCAGCAGCAAGTATACTTTGTATAAGGCTAGTGATCCTGGAAAACAATTGGAAGAACTATAATTTTAATCTTTTAATGCTACTAGCATTGACATGAAAAGGAAGAGTTGGAACTTTATGGAAAGAGGAGTGCTTCCTGTCCCAGTATTGTTCTGGAGTAGGCACTGATGTTCGTGATAGGTCATGTAAATATTGTTGTGTGTCAATCTAGCTTGTCCTTTTACAAGTTACTTTGAGACTAATTGTTTGTAATCAAATTACTGCCTTTGGTAACCACTGTGCGTGGGTGTCATCTTTACTGTAGAAATGGCTGGTAGTCTTAGCAGAAGTCTACTGGAATCATAGCCCATTCAGTGTTGTACCAGGAAAAAGTGAACACCACTGAAAATACAGCAAAACATTAGGCCTCCAAAGCAATATTTAAGAACCTAACTGTCGGCTTTATTAGTAATTTTATGCATAGGAATTGTCATTATCCGTTCTTTTCACAAGTAGAATAGGACCAAAAAGTCATTCAAATATTTTTGATGAAAAACTCCTCTTTAGTCCGAAAACAAAATGTTAAAACAAAAGGCCACAACCTCCAATTTTTCAGTTTGGGGGCTTTTCATCTTTTGGCTAGAACTCAAACTCTTAAAGAAAAATACAACCAAAATGCAAACATTGACATTTTTTATGATATAGAAATATTTCAGCTCTAGTTATGGCATGAATAACCATAACATAGAGCAGAAGTCTGCTAATCAAGTACGTCCTTGTTACAGTTATAATGGCTGAAAGCTCCAAAGCCTGGCGCCTAATTCATTAAGTTTAACTTATCATTATTTTAAAAACGAATGCATTTATTCTGCCAACTTGGCTTACTACTGGAATAGCTTCTCTGTCTAGTACCCAGGCAGTATTAACCAGACTGATCCATGTGGTTGGAAGGTTGGATTGATCAAATACTATAACAAGAGATGATTTTTTTTTGTTTGCATGTTCTTTGGGCTGTTGACAGATGAGCAAATTATACTGAGTCCCGAGCTAAAAGAGGGGGAGGGGAGCTTACTGCACATCACCTAATCCACAGTGCAAGCGTCTTATGTCTGCTCTATTTTATTGTAAGACCTAAACCTAGGGAGTTAGTCTTGAAGATAACAAGTACTAAATAACCCTGGCTTTACTTCTGCTTGCCACCAAATAGAGAAGATGCATAAACAGCTAACATGCAGTAAGTCACTCCTCTTCCATGTTAGCTCCTCTTTAACTCTTCGAGTTCTGCCTCATGGTGACAGTGCTCTGAGAACAACTTTCTCAGTTTGAGGCTAAAAAAAAATACGTGCTTTTCATGGAGAAAAATGCACCTTAGCCAGGGAGATTTTGCAACTTCATTCAAAATTGTGTGGATGTAAATATTACAAACTACATTTAAGTATGAAGTTTTTGCATATGTTTTTATTAACATCTAGCCACAGACTTGGAAGTGTCCAGATATTGTGGGGGCTATGTGTAAAACATGACATGATTAGAATTTCTTGTAAATATGTATGGCAACAAGTTTCTGTAGAAAACCCAGAACTTGTGCCAAGGAGGAAGAAGACTAATACAGTCTGCAGCACCTGGTGAGCAAAACTAGCAAGAGAAGGCTGGTTAGCTTAGAGCAGTAAGGAACATGAAAAATCAGAATTGTGCACTGGAGATTCTGCTGCTTGGGGGTTCATAACCTCAGTGAGCCCAGTTCATCCCTCTACATGCAGTTGCATTACTGACACAAGGGTTGTTAGAGCAGGGTCCATGACAAACACTTTCACTGCTACTATTACCCTTGAAAGTAAAACCTCATTTTACCGTTTCAGTTGCCATGTTTCTCAAGCTTTGACTCATTTTACTCCAGTCCATCCAGCTCAGTAAGCTTGATTCTGTTCTTGTCATCAGATTCCCATTCATAGATTGTAAGGCTGGAAGGGACCTCAGAAAATCATCGAGTCCAGCCCCCTGCAGCAAGCCCCAGGGGTCAGGTGACCCCAGCAAAGTGACTGTCCAGTCTCGTCTTGAAGATTTCCAGGGTGTCCTCACCTGATTCTTTCAGCACAATATTTTATCTTGGTATAAAAGACCTGCTAAATTTTGCATCTTGACACACCATTCATGTTTATATGTAGACAAATTTATCTTGTCAAGTATATAGTTCAATAAGCTTGCATATAGCACTCCTGTCTGAAACTCTGATCTGAACAGCAATTGGTATATGTGTATGCTTTCACTTTGTTTAGGATTTATGTTGTCAAGAGTATAACATTGGGTGGGGATTCATTTGTTTAGCTGTTAATTTTGCTAGTTGAGCCAACCATGTCAATCAAACCAGTTCTTCTGTACAACAGTATATATTTTTTCTAAAATCTACCACATCAACTATATGAAAGTTATTTTTAAAACAACAGTTGTAATTCAGGTGTTTCTCTAACAGGGCTTCCCAACTTCATTCATTGCTGATCTTTCCCACTTGGAAACAAGTGGGAAGAGGGTATTCAGACTGAGGACCTAAGAGACAATTGGGGACGTGTAGGAATGTGGGGGTACTTGTATGCGGCAGCAGCAGTAATACAAAGCTTGTTCTCTAAATAAATGTTCTTCCTTTCCTCCTTCACTCTTTGTAAAGCACACTCCACTAACGTTTACTTCTTGTAACAACATTGGGGAGTACCATGTTCTAATCAAAACAGTCAGGGTATGGCTTCCTAAAAAGGGAAAATGCAGAGACCAGAATCCCAGAGCATCATGGCAAGACAGTGATCCAGTTATGCTCCCCAATTTGAGGCAGGAAGAAAGTCTCATTGACTAATTGCTTTTCTCACCAAGTTGTCACAGTAAGATCTTTCCTAGCCAAAGTTGTATCAGAGGATCGCGAATGCACTATCATGACTCGACTTACAATGCAATATCAAACCTCAGCACAAAGAAGTTTAAAGGAGAACTTGATCGTTTATCGCAGAGCTGGGCAAAAAATAGCCTGTGGGCTGGATGCAGCCCACCAAGGGATTCTATCCTGCCCACAGCAATGCTTGCAGCCCTACCCGGCCCACTCACAGGGTGCAGCCTGGGCTATGGCACATGCAGATGGTTCTGCCACTGGCCCACTGCCCTGGTACCCCAGCTTGTCTGCCCTGTACCCTCTGCCAGGGCAGGTGGGAGGGTAGGGTTTCCATTGAGACCGGCTTGGGACCCCTTTGGGCAAGATGCGCTCAGCTGAGTGGCTAGGATGGAGCCGTGGGCGGGAAGAATGCGTGGGACCGGGGCTGGGACTGATGGGTGATGACAGGGTGGGGCTAAGTCTGAGAGAGAGCCACATTCCACTCCCCAGATGTCTCTGCCCATTGAATTAGTGCTTATCAAATGGACGTACAGGGAGTGGATCGCAGCTTTGCTTTTGGCCTTGGGCCCTGGTCCCGCCTTGCCCTGCGATCCTGGCCCTGCCTGCCTGTCCTTCTCCTGGATGCTGGTCCATGCCCACCCATGGCCTCATCCCATCTACCCGGCCAAGCATATCCTGCATATCCTGGTCCCAGGCTGGTCTCCATGGAGACCCTGCCCACCTGCTCTGTCTGGTGCCCCTGGATTTGATTTGCCTCTCCACCTGCCTCCTGTGCCAAGCTGCGACTGCACCCTTCCCTCTCCTTTCCCCCCCAGCTTGCAGTAGCTTGCTAAAATTCCTTAAGTGGCCCACCAACCCACATAATTGCCCAGCCTTGATTTAGTGGTTGCCTTCTCCTTTATGTTTGATAATGTTATAGCTGTCTCATGGTTAGTGGCCTCTTGCAGTAATACTCACTTTATCCTGTAGGGTTCTCCCTGTCCAGTCAGTTCTGAGGAGTCATATGATACGCTTACACAGTTGGAAAATATTCACTAGAGCTTTAAATGAAGTTCACTGGGGATTTTTAAGAACAACTTAGACAAAGATCAGTTGGGATTGTTCTAAGTGATCTACTTGATTCTGCCTTCATGCAGGGAGTTGGATTAAATCGAGGTGTCAAACTCACCTTGTGTCTGGGGCCGGATCTGGATGGCAGTTCCACAGGGCAAGTGGTGGTGGCAGAGGGTCAAGTGGCCACAGGGCTAATGGCACTATATTGATAGGCCCTGCCCCCTAACTCCCTAGCTTCACAGAAGCCCTGTGGACTGGATGGAACAGCTCTGTGGGCTGGATTCAGCCCACACGCCACATGGTTAACGCCCCAGCAGTAGCTGATCTCTTGAAATCCCTTTTTGTTCCATGGTTTCAGGCAGTATGTTCTCTACCCACCAGGTTGGAAATGACTCAGATGCCTTCAGGTATGCATCACTGATTGAAGGATTTTTAGAACTGAGATAAAGCTACCACAATTTTTTTGAGACGGGAAGACAGACTCTGGAAAATGCATGTAATTCTTTTAATTGTAGAAGGAAAGTCCATAATATAAATGGGATTGTAAACTGCTTTATAGACAAAGTTTTATTCTGCTAGATAACATTCTTGATATAAGGCAAGTAGATTTTTTGCTTGGTTTATTTTTGTGCTTCTGCTTTGCGAGCTTTACTTCTGATTTCCTTGATTTAGTGTTTTTAATTGGCCTATTAGAGATACTGATGGGGGCCTTCTAACCTCAGTGGAAGTAGTTGTGTATAAATCTGATATAAATCAACAGTTCAGTTACACTGTCATAACAGTTAGGATCCTGTCTTACTGATATTAGAATAAAGTGCTTGTTGATTTTTTTTCTCGTTAGTCATTACCAAAATTTGCAGTGGGATCTCATGACTTTATAGTTACTAAGATTAGGAGTCTGACTGAAGCTGTTAAATTTTAATGTGCCCATATGGATTTAGCAGCTAAGATATCAAGTCACTGATGAATTATAAGTTGCACTTACCATCAAAAGCAAGGGTTTTTGTGCTAAGTTGATTATTTTAATACTGCTGCATAGACATGTATATTTCAGCTTTTCTCCTACATTAATTTCTGAAGCTAGAGATAAGTATCTTTAGTTTTAACAAATGGGGTTTTCCATTTTATCAAATGCCATAGATAGAAGGTACAAATCAATATTCATTCCAATCCAATGGTTCTTCTTGGGCATGTGAGAAAAAAAAAAAGACAAACTAGTCAAGTATCTATTAAAAGCAGAAACAAGTAAGAGTTTTACTTTGTTTTAGCACTTAACACAGTATGTGCACCTTCCACTAGTTTCCATTCCTGATTTAATCTGATTTCCATCCCTGGACAAGTTACTGTTTAGAGTGATGCTGTCTGAGTCCTTTCTTTCCTCCTTTTAGGTTTAGGAATGATTTTGTCTTTGTTCATATTTGATTGCAAACGTTTTATATACCATGATCATTTGAGCAAAGACTGTATCTTCCCATCACACTCTTATATTCTACATATGGGAGAGGTGTAGTTAGCCACACTGAGTTTGAAGTTAGGCAGAAGGCCCCCAGCCCCACTTCCTCCTTCACCGTAGGGTCCATGATCTGCCCACCCCTATGCTTCTTCCCCTCCACAGACTTACCTGCAAGATGCTGCCCTCCATGCTGCCCAGCTGCATTCCTGGCCACAAGCACGTGTGGGGCTGCGTGCGTGTGAAGGCGTATTGTATTTATCGACAACATGATTGGCTACAGTGGCCAAAAAAAGCCAGTAAGTTAATTTTCCTTGTATTGGTGCCAATCTGATATGGCACCGATATATTGGCACACCCCTATTTTTTGTGAACAACAGGTCTAATGAACTGAACTGTTCATGAAAGATTATACATCTCTGATTCAGTAAGTTTATAAGATACACCTCTACCCTGCCTTCTCTCTAGATAGCAAAGCAGAACTCCCACATATTCTCTCCCTTCTGTATCTTTTTTAATCTTCCATTTAGTTGTGTGCTTACTGTGATGATTTACGTGTCCAGTCCCCTACAATTTTTCTTATCAGCATGCTTTGCAAGATCAGAGGAAAATGTTTTCATTCCTTAGACAGACCAGTCCTTGGTAGGCTATTGCTGTTGCATCTAAAAAAAGGTAGTTCCATTATGAGAGAGAGTCCACTAGACAGTTGCTCCTTGGGCTGTTTAATCATGTTGCAGATGTGATTATCAATAGCCAAAAAAGGAAGAGTCAGTATGCACTGTTCTCCTGTAGCCTAAGGGCAGGTTATGGGCAAGAATTCCAGACTTCTCTTTCTTTTTTAGCTGCATAGATTGTGGTTGTTCCTGCAAACAAAGAGGGAATGGTATGACTAAAACTCTTAGGACCCTACTCAGAATGACCACTAATGCTAGACAGTATCTGAAGTAGCTGAAGACCCTACTATTACGTCTCCCTCATGAGAATTTCAGCTGAAGCAGTAAAGAATGAAAAATTGCCAGATCTCCAGTGGGGAACAGTCTTTGGGTTTATGCTGTACTTAGTAACACTGTAGCCGAGTTCCAGCTGAAGCTTTTAGTTGTTAGTCGTAAACCCTCCTTGTTGTAGAATATTTATTCCTTTAACTAGGTATTAGGTGGCAGATTTGAGAACCTGAAACTTAGCCACTGGTTGACAGGAAATTGCTGAAATAGTGCTATTCTTTTTCCTTTGTTATCTATGCCTCTTGGTACAATCTGGTGCTACATGCTGCATTTTTTTACACTGTAGCACATGGTCTCTGTTTTTCCACAGTAACTGATAGATATTTTTCCTGTTCAGCAGTATTCCACGTTCCTTCTCATAGCTCCTTTTTCAAAACTGTCTTACCTGATATGTACATTGAAGCTTGTTGATAATGTCATTTAAGTGGTCCAAAACCTTTGAATCTTGATGCCTTACTCTTTTTGTGTATCCGGATGTATTGTCTATAAACTTGGAAGTCTTTTCTTGGATGTCTTCCACCTTTCTGCTCTGCTTGCACTAATATAAAAAACAAAGCCTTGTCTAGTTAGGAAATTATTTCAAACTTCTTGACTAGCCAGAATACATTTTATTGTCCCGTTAATTTAGAAACAAAATGTACTTCCATATCAAGAGCATGTATGTGAAGTTTAAACTTTCAGCCAGGTAAGGGCCAAGTTATGGACCACTATAAACAGTGTTTGTATTGGAAACTTCATTAAGTTCATTGCTATAGAACCCTGACAGACATCTTTACAATTAATTTTTTTCTTGCCAGAAAAACATAATTGAATGCACTATTTAAAGGTAACAATGACACTGTGGCCCCTAACAGATGTTAAAGTAAAGGCAAGGGGCTAACTCTTGCTACCAGCTGCAGAATCACAGGGTAAATTCCATGGCTGGGAGCCAAGGGGCCTCCCAGCTTCTGGAACACATGGGAGTCTTGAAAGGCTCCTGTGCACTCCAGAGGCTAAGCACTGGCCACACATTCACTTAAAGGCATGATGAGAACCAGCCACAAAGTTGTTACACATATGTTGTGTGCTAACTTTGTGGCTTATTCCTGGCTTTATCACACCGGTAATTGACTGAATGTGTGGCCAGGTTACTACTTAAGGTTACTGCCATTTAAGTGCAACATTTGTCAGAGTCTTCTACTTCAGTGTGACTGGTAGATCACAGTAGAAAAAATAGCATTTATAAATGGTGCTTAGGTTTTAAATGTATATGTTTATGTATTAATTCCTTAGGATTAAAGAAGATGCTTGCATGTAAAAAATAATAGCATGACTTATACTGGTACTATAGTGTGTCAATGCAAAGCATTGTCTATTTTTTTTCTCTTAAATTAAAAATTAGAGTGTAATACAGCCAAGGATTTCCCTGGAATGAGAATGTGCAGATCTCAGAATGGCAACACATGATGAAAAGGAACAACAAGTAAACAAGCATAGTCTTTCCACTTAAGATCAGGCAGGATTACCTGGGTATAAAGCAGGGGCGGACAATTATTTTGGACAGAGAGCCGCTTACTGAGTTTTGGCAAGCCATTGAGGGCCACATGACAGGCAGCCCAGGGCAGATTAATATTAATTTTCTAAATTTTTTAGGGCCCCTGTGGCAGACTGCATCTTGCCCACCCCTGGTATAAAGGCATGTCTGTGTTGTCAAGGGACTGTGCTAAGGAACTGCAGTGAAGCACAGCACATCCTTCCAGCTTGCACTAACCCTCAAAAGGAATTTATGTAAACCCACAGGGCAGTGTGAGGGCACACCATTAAGCAAAAGTCAGATTGCTTATGGCATGGATCGCTGCTCCGCGCTAAGGCATCCCTGCATCCTTCCTTTGGCATGTGCGGAATGGATTTGCCATACTTTCCGAGCATGGCTGTTTGCCACTGTAGACATGCCCTAAGAGCTGAAGAATCTCAAGAGCTCCAGACCATTTTTGCTATATGGGAAAATAAGAGATTTTCCACTTCTCAAATAACATCTGACTTTTTATAGTGCTCTTAAAATCCTTTTTTATAGACTTTGGGGTTTTTTTTCAGTGCTGATTTTAGACTACCAGCAAGTTATTTTCTAGTTTGAACTTTAATTAGGCAAATGCTTTGTAGATTAACTAGCCAGTATTTGTTCAGGGCTTTGAAGATTTAAAGGTATGTATGGGAACTAAGTATCATTACTTTTCTGGTTGTGTTTCCATCCCAAGATGTTTAGTTCAGAGCTGCTGGCACAGTCCATATACTTATGTGACTCTGCTGTTACTATGAACAAACTAAAAACTCTCCCATACAGCTGTCCTCTCCCCTTACCATGCACATCATCCTTACATTAGTCAGGAACAGATTACACAAGGAAGCTGATGTCAGAAACTTCTTCAGACCTGTTATTCGAAAGTTCATGCCAAGCAATGTTAGAATTGTTTACAATTGTTGTTATCAGAAATAGCATAATTAAGTGCAGTGTTCAGTGGTAGCCGTGGCTGCTGTGTCTTGGTATGTAAATATACATTGCATTTATGGTGTTTCTGGGTATGTACCCTTAAATATTCTATTATAATTGTATATAATTGTAATGGGCAACCGTATTGTTAAGCGAGTTGGGTCCATTCACTCAAAAATAAGAGAGGAAAATTCATTTAGTTAGTGGAAATAGGTTTGTAATTGTTCTGTTGGAAAACGTTAATGATAAAGATTTCTGATTGCAGATCTAGTTAAAACCCAGCATGTACTAATCATTTTTTATCCAGTTTAAATGGAAGGATCTACTGACTCTTAACATAGTAATAGCTGGAAATGGAAGCTATTGCCAAAGTCACAAGGCTGCATGGCTATATTGGAACAAGATCTAACCTGGGGAGAATGAGGTTTTTATCTGGCCTTGGAGGCTAAGGGATTGTTAGTGTGCGAGAAGAGGAAAATTTAATGAACAAGGAGAGAGTGTGGCTAACGTAGCCCTGGGAGAGAATTGGAGGTCCTTGGCCACAAAACTGATTAGAGGGCCTAGAAGGAGGGAACAAAAAAAAGTTGCTGCTGCTTTGGTTCTGGACTATGTTTGCATTGTTGGTAAATTAACAGTATTGTACCAGAAAGTATGCTGAACAAGTATAGTCTTTCTCTTCCTTAAGTAAACAATTCCACGAGGCCCCAGATATTGGCTGACTGTATTCATCTTTGTGTAAATAGCACATGTAGGTGTATCCCTGAAAGCTTGGGTTGGAATGGTGAACATACTGCACTCATTGTTTCCACTGACAGATTTTTATATGAACTCCTTAGAATATCAAATATTAAAAGAGACAAAAAAAAGACTAAAAGACCATTAAGATAAAATTTTAAAATCCCCTAAATCTCCTTTGAAAATGGGACTCAAGCTCTGAGATCATATAAGTTTGAAATTTTTAAAAAAGTAGTATTAATAGTCTAACTTAGATATTTACACCAATTTAATCTGAAAACTTTCTAATTCTGATTTTTAAATTAATTTAAAAGCCAACATGATGAGTTTTTAACTTTGTAAATTGCCACAAGTCTTCTTTATCTAAATGACACTCCTGCTAGGGGTGCACCACTAGAGATTTTTGGGGCCAATACCAATAGCCAATTTTTAAGGAGGCATATCGGCCGATACTGATCTGATTTCGAATACCAGCCTGGCAGCTTGGAGAGCTGTGTGCGGTTGGTAAATCTGTTGTGGTGGAAGGGGATGGGGGGAGGGAAAAGTGTGTGGGGGGGCAGATCAAGGCCCTCGCAGTGAGGGAGGAGTAGGGCAGGGGCTGGGGCAAGTACTGCCCAGCCAGGGTGGTGGGGGGCAGGGGTGTGGGACAGCCGCAGCTCGTTCGGGGGGCACCAGGGGGTCGGCTCGAGCTGCTGCATGCCACTTGTCCAGCAGCTCATCTGGCGCTTGCCCACTTGTCCAATGGCTCCTGCTGCTGCTCCTGTCACTTGTCTGGGAAGCCATGGGGGAAGGTATCAGTGGGGCAGGGGGAGGGGAGCTCTTCCCAGCCTGGCCTGGCCCAGCCCACGCAGATCTGGAGGACATGTTCCTCCCCCCCGCCCTCCTTGACAAGTGGTGGGAGCAGTGGCAGAAGCCGCTTGATGAGTGGCTTCCAGACCAGTGGTATGCAGTGGCAGAGGCCTCCCCATCCCTCCATACTCCTGGATGAGCTGTGGCTCCATCCTGTGCCCCCCACCCCAGCAGGGCAGCCCCTGCCCTAGCCCCAGCCCCACTCCTCCCTCACTGCAGGAGCCTTGATCTGCCCCACCACGCACCTTCTCTCCACCCTCCCCATCCACCACAACAGACTTACCAGCTGCACACAGCTGTCCAAGCTGCCAGACTGTGCTCCTCACTGCCTACATGCTGCACTCCCACTGCATGCATGCACGGGCCATTTATCAGCCAAATTATTAGCCATATCAGGCCGATTTCTGATGCAGACAGTTTTGTTTATATCAGTGCCAATCTGAAATCGGACCGATATATCAGTGCACCTCTAACTCCTGCTGAAAAAATATGTACAATCCAATGAACAAATGAAGACCTCAGTCCTACAACTGGATCCATGCAGGACCTTGAAGCAAATGGAACTTTGTATAAGCTTAGGGTCTGCCTGCAAGAACCTGTTGCAGAATCAGGTTTCAGGGGATTCTGTTTTCTTTATAAAACTATTTCTATTTGTTTTTCCTTTGTTATGTATTACAGAATCCTAGAAATTAAGGGCTGGAAGGACCTCAAAAGATCATTGAGTCCAACTCCCCTGATCTGGGCAGGAACACTACTGAGATCGAATGATCCCAGCAAGGTGTCTATCCAGTCTTCTCTTGAAGACTTCCAAGGCTGGGGATGGTACCACCTCCTTGGGAAGTCTGTTCCAGATTCTGGTCACCCTTACCATAAAGAAGTTCTTCCTTGCATCCAACCTGAAGCCATCCGCTAACAGTTTGTGGTCATTGTTTCTTGTCCTCCCCTGGGACACCCTAGTGAACAATTTTTCTCCTAGCTCCTATTCACCCCTTACATACTAAGTCCCCCTCAGTCTTCTCTTCCGCAGACTGAAGAGTCCCAGATTCCTTAGTCTTTCCTCATAAGGTTTGTCCTCCAAGCCCTTAATCATTCTTGTGGTCCTGTGGATCCTTTAAAGATTCTCCACATCTTTTTTGAAGTGCAGCCCAAAACTGGACACAGTACTCCAGCTGGGGTCTCACCAGTGCCAAGTAGAGAGGAAATATTGCTTCCTTAGCCCTGCTTGCAATGCACCTGAGTATGCTATTAGCTCTGTTGAATACAGCGTTGGGCTGGCAGTTCATGTTCATCCTATGATCAACCTTAACCAGTCATAGTGCTGGCAAGGACATTTGCTCCTAACCTATATTCAGGCCACTCACTGGTTGCTTCTTCCCAGGTAAAGCACTCTGGATTTATCCTTATTGAACTGCATCTGGTTCCACTCCACCCACCTTTCCAGCTTGTCCAGGTCTGCTTGGATCCACATCCTATCCCTTAGTGTGACCGCTTTTCCCCATAACTTCATATTGTCTGCAAACTTGGCCAGCATGCTTTCCATGTCCTCATCTAAATCATTGATAAAGATGTTGAACAGTAAGGGGCGAAGAACCAAAACCTACAGGACACCACTGGCCACCTCCCACCAAGATGATACAGTGTCCACTAACACCCTCTGGGTTCTACCCCTTAGCCAGTTCCTAACCCACCTGACTGCGGACTCTGCCAGTCCTCAATCCTCCAGTTTTTTTTTTTTATAAGAGTGCCATAGGATACCATATCAAAGGCCTTCTTAAAATCCAAGTATATGACATCAACCATGTCTCCCACATCTAACTGGTTCTTTACTTGATCATAGAAGGAGAAGAGGTTGGTCAGACATGGCCTGCCCACAAGAAAACCATGTTGGCTATCCTTCAGTATCATGCCTTCTGCCAGTCTCTCACTAATGGACTTCTTGATAATTTTTTCCAAAATTTTACCTGGTATCACAGTCAAACTGACTGGGCTATAGTTTCCTGGATCCTCCCTCTTCCCCTTCTTAAAGATTGGCACCACATTGGCCCTTTTCCAGTCTTATGGGACCTTTCTCAACCACCACAAGTCTTCAAATACCTTTGCCAATGGTCCTACAATGACTCCTGCCAGTGCCCTCAGCACTCTTGGATGTAGCCCGTCTGGTCCTGCCAACTTGAAGACATTTAGCTGCTCTAAGTGTTCCCATACCAGTTTGACACTGACCATTAGTTGTCAATTGCTCCCTCCCCCCCCCGGCATCCATCCAGTATCCAACCATGAGGGCAACCACCACCATTTGTATGCAGGAACACCAACACAAATTATTCAGTAAAGAGTTCAGCTTTCTCCTGACTGTCTGTTATGATCTGTTCTGTCCCATTCTGCAAAGGCTCCACATTTCCTTTGGTCTTCCTCCTGCTCCTTATATACCTAAAGAAGGACTTCTTATTGTCCTTGTTTTCAGTCACCAGCCTGATCTCAGTAGCTGCCCTTGCCTTCCTTATCATTTCTTTACAAATGCAGGCTATACTTGTGTATTTCTCTTTGATGAGTACCCTTTGTTTCCACTGTCCGTAATCATCCTTTTTCTTTTTTTAAGTACTCCTTGACTCCTCTGGTAGGCCAAGATGGCTTCCAAGCCCCTTTACCGCCTTTCCTGCATACAAGAATGGACCTTTTCTGCACTCTGAGGATCACTCCGTTGAGGAACGACCACCCTTCCTGAACTCCGTTCCCCTCCAGTCCCTCTTCTGATAGGGTCTCTCCCACTATTTTCCAAAGCTCATTGAAGTCATCCTTCCTGAAGTCAAGAGCCTCTGCCCTCCTGGCTGACTTCCCCGCCCTACAACGAATAGTGAATTCTGTCATCTCATGATCACTGTCTCCCAAATTACCCTCAATCCTCAGATCTCCCACTAGGTCATCCGCTTTGGCTAGAACCAAATCCAACAAAGACTTCCCAGTGGTCGGTCTGTTCACCTCCTGTACTAAATAAAGTTCCATGCAAGTCAAAACCTACATGACCAGTCAGATCTAGCCGAGTGCTCCTCCCACCTCAGGGTAATTGAGGTCACCCATAACAACCAAGTCCCTTGAATATGCAGGCTCCATCAGTTCTCTGGAAAATTCATTCCAGATCCAGCTCCTCCACCTGGTGTAGTAGACAAGTCAAGTCCCCTTCCCTTCATTCCCTCCCCCCTCCCCCTGTATCTTGACACACCGGGTCTTGAGTTGCCCTGTTCTTGTACCAGGTTGGGTCTCTGAGGAGACATTACTGCTCCTTTACCGTGGAGAGTTACACCTCCTCCCTTCTTACCTACCCAGTCTGTTCTGTGCAGCCTGTAGCCCTCTATGCATACAGCCCAGTCATGCATACTGTCCCACCAGGTCTCCAGTGCCAGTTCCTCCTGCTTATTCCCCATACATCTAGCATTTATGTATAGACAGTTAAGTCCCCCATTGGTAACCTCCAGTTCCCCGCCACCCCAACGTTCCAGCCTCTGAACACCTCCCTGACTGCCCTCTCTATGTCCATCCTGCTTGGCTGTCCCCTGGCCTGGCTTACATTCTCATCTGCACACCCATCCCCTGACACACCCAGTTTAAAGGGGAAAAATATATGTTACTTAAAAAATAAAAAAAGCAAGCAGTACCAGGGTTGAAAGGCTGTATTTTTTTTCTTTGTTTCTTGCATTTGTTTGTAGAGTCAGGGTATCCTTAATAATGTGTACTTTTTCCCCAGGAAAATACTTTAGCTCTTAAGTGTCTTAGCTGAAATAAATCATTGCCATTAGCAACTTGTCAGCAGCTCTACAATAATTTAGTGTTAGTGATATGGAGTGCATCATGTAGGGAATATTGTTGACCGTAAGGTTCCACAGGATTACTGGAAATTAAAAAAATAAAAATGGCAACCTACTTTCAAATTATTTTACTTTTTTAAAAGTACTATTTCTTTTAAAATAATCATATGTTGTCAATTTGCTTTTTGTAGGATCTAATGACTATGGAACTACTTAAATCACAGTTTCACCATTTTCATGGAAACAGTGAAAATGATGGTTTCTGTGATCACTGTGAAAAATGGTGTTTCCTGCAATTTTGTGTGGAAGTGCCCCCCCAAAATTAGAGCTTACTGGAATACAAAGAAAGCACAGCAATACCTGCAGCCATAGAGCACGTGATTTGAGAGAGAGCTACTGAGAAGCTGAGCTAGTGGCGTAGACTCATTGAAAGTGCCAGTTAGGAACACAGAAGGGTTTTAACACTGTATTTTAAGAAGCCAGATGCAATGCTGCTGCAATACTGCAGTCTGAAGATGAGTGATTGGCCTCTCAGCCAATCAGCAGCAAGGGGCAGGGCCAGAGAGGACCCTTGGCCAAGCAGTGCCAAGGGTAGCTTCTCTTGTGAAGACCGTGAAATTGGCTCTGTGCGCTGCAAAGTTGCCTTCATCTTACCATGATTTAGGTAGGTCCCTACTAATGACTCTCGCAAGCAGATGCATTCATTGAATTCCATTTTCTTTCTCAATTATAATTTCAGCAAAATGACAGGTTATTTCCCAGTGGTCATTTGGTTTGCAGATGTTTTTCAGGAAATAATATTAATAGGCATTTGCACTAGTATTTTACCATTACCTAATCCCAAAGTAAAACTTAAGTAAATCTTAACTTCTTTCTTGAAGTGATGTAATGAAGTAAAATTGTCCACATTGTAAAAGTGGGATACTTGATACATACCTTGGATTCTGAAATATTTCTGGGTTCAGAATGGCAAAGAAAGCATCCTCTCTCCAGCTGGCTGTCATGAATGAGAGTTAACTAGTTGTCATCATATCCTTCATGAACACAACATCCTCTTTTGGTCCACGTTCAAGTCATCTACTTATACAAAGACTGGTCCAAGGATTCAGCACAGTTTGTTATTCAGAAATTACATTCATGTCACGTCTTATTACAGCTGAGGAGCAGTGTCATATTTTATTAATGTAGCATTTGACAGCTGTTAACCGACGAAATGAGAGACCGGTATTCCATTTAACTAAAAGGATACACCTGATCCTGTTCAAATCAACCCCATTAACCTCATAGCTTTATGTATTGAATTAGCAAATTGGAAAGATGAGAGAGTATGCTAAAATCATGTAACATGGAACCGTCTGGTAAAGGAACATGTTGTTTATTTCACTCAATTGATAGGAGTTTCATTCTAATCCTAGAGGATATACTTGACAAAAAGATTCAATATATCCATGCTTCTTCCCTGATCTCTGGGTAGTAGGCTGGTCTGTTTTTCTTTTTTTTACACTTGAAGGGACACTGAATAATGGATTTTTTGTGATACATACTTCTGGAGGGTATATTTTCTTTTTTAGTATGGAACCAAAGATTTACCTTTACTATGACTTTTACCCCCCAAGATAGGGTAGTAACTGCATCTTTCCCATTCTGCTCAAGAGTGGAGGAGGTGGCGGTATGCAGTACAGTTGGGAACCCCTGCACAGCTGTTGATATAGGACTTTCACAGTGGAGGGTCAGTTATACAAAGTATATTTGTTACCAAAAAACTGAAAGTCCAGTTATATATGAACTTAAGAAGTTAGGTGCTTTCACTACATTACATTATAGGCCTGCCACCACTGTGGAATGACATTATGTTGGAACATATGACTGAGGAATTGTTCTAAATAATACAATACAATACACTCTGATAGGGACTCTTACGGTTACAGCCAATTGGTATGGTGTTATCCATACAGCTCTTATTATGCTATTTATGCTTCCTAGAGGTTGTATATTCTACTTATATTGTGCTAGAATTTAAAAAAACAGAGAGTTCACTGGAACTGGGCTTTCCTGAATTCTCTCAGGAATGCCTTTTTGAATGATTTTTCTTTAGCTGCTATGCAATCTATCTTTATAAAGGGCTAGTCAACCTATTCTTTTGTGCCACATTGTATCCATACAATTAAATAGGGAGAATGGTTTATTGGACTTGAGTCTTAGTCTGGGATAAAACAGTGATGTAGTGTTATGACTTGCACCTTTTTAAAACAAACATTTAATTACTTGTTATCAGAAACGCTGGAGTGTAACAGAACTAAAAATTTAAGTTGAATTTCACTTTTGGTTTGATCGGTTACTGTTTGCCATGTTTTGTCTCTTTCAGGAAATCCATGACTTATTCAAAGATTATGAAATAAAGTATTGTTATGTGGACAAAAATAAAAGAACAGGTAAGAACTTAGAATATTCTAGTTAGTATGTAGTAATATACTTGTATTTTCTGATGAAACTAATAATACATTTCTGCCTTATATGAAGTCATCAGGTTGTCTGCCCAACATATAACTTGATTACCTCAGGATCAGGTCTATGACTGTGTAAACTGCACCAGATCCCACTCTCATTAAAGTTGGTAAAAAATTGGAAGGCTTCATATTGACATCAATGGGAAGTAGATTAGGCCCACTGCCTGTGACTCCTTACAGGGATGCCCTTGACTAATACATGTTTTGGATAAGGATAAGCTAAACTGCTTAATTCCCTTATTAAGGGGAACTCTGCTAGGACACAGTAGGGTGCCTCTTTGGCAGAGGAGCAAATCCAGGCCTAAATTTATGGATTCTGGGGGTTACATCCAGAGGTTGGAGGTTAGATGGACATCTTGCTGGGGTCATTTGACCCCAGTATTCTTTCCTGCCATGGCAGGGGGTTGGACTAGATGATCTGCTCAGTTCCCTTCCAACCCTAGAAACTATGAAACTAGGTACATGCGCTCTATTTACATAACCAGTTTCAAAGCCACTTGAAATTTTGCCTTGTTCACAAACTAAAGGCTATTGTCAAACTGCTGAGGGTGATTTTCAGCTTGGAGATCCTAATCGCAGTTTTCAAGGGAGTGAATCCAAGGAAATCTCTCTGAAGCATAGACCTGCACTCACCAGCTGTAGCAGCAGCAGCTCTGGGGGCTCTGGGGCCACATAGGTTCCCCCGCACAGCCCCCGCTCCCCGATCTCCCCCCCCACCTCCTCCCGCTAGCCCCAGCTTCCCGACACTTAAAAAAATTTTTTAAAAAGTAAGCCGTGCACTCACTGGCTCTGGCAGCAGCAATTGGAGCCTCTGAGGGCTCGTGGCAAAGCACCCCCGCATAGTGCGGGACGGTGGGGGGGGGTAGCTGGGATCACCCTCCCTGCCTGGCACCTGCGTGGCACCTGTCGCATTGCATGGATGCACAGGGGCCACGCACTGTCTGGGAGCTGGGGCGGCTCCACGTGTCAGCACTGAATCTTCCGAAACTGAGTCAGCCAAATCAATTCAGGACAGTGATCCAAATCTCTGAATCGAATCACAGTCCTCTGAATCAGCTGAATCTGAATCGACTTTCTTCAGAGGCAGAAAAGGATCTTGGAGTCATCATTGATGCCAAGATGAACATGGGCCGGCAGTGTGGGGATGCAGTCAGGAAGGTCAACTGTACC
>NW_017728907.1:60760595-60763979 GCF_001723895.1 Crocodylus porosus
TTTTGATTCTGGAAATGCAGCCACGTACTTGCAGTGGCCCAGGCCAGAAGTTGGAGGGTGCTGGAGAACGCCTCCCTGCTTGGATGGAGCCGGCAGCTTGGGTCAAGGCTAGCTCACCCACCCTGCAAGAGGAGTGGGGGCGGATTGCGGGGGAGGTGCGAAGCATCCTGGGATGTTAGGGAATTGTGAGTTAACTTGAATCTGGAGGGGATCTGGGGCAGAAGTTCAATAAACTGATTTAACCTAAATCTGTTACGTTTGATACTACATTCATTCAGGTTTATTTTAAACTGGTTTCAGTCATTTTGAATGCAGTTTATGTGCACTGAACCTCTGTTGTGTTACAGATTTGAATTGGTTTCTGATCACTTATACTGGCTTATGTGTAATTTCTGTCCACAGCCTATAAATTCTTCATCTTTCACAATCTGAATGATCATTTCTAGCACTAGGTCTTACTGTTTTGAGCTTGCCACATCCTCGTGCATCTTAAAAAGAGAGTGGTGTATTTGGTAGCTTTGTTAGGAAATTTGGCTGGTTTGTGCACTAAAGTCCAGATGACTTCCATGTTAATGCTGAGGATACACAGCCATGCTTGTGATTTCTGAAGTTTGGGGAAAGGTTTTGAAGTCTGCCATTTGTCAATAGCCTTCTTTGTTTCTGTGTGTGTTATTTTTCAAGTACCATTTTGAAATATTGCTTGTTGAAGTTCATATAGGATAAAGATATTTTTCTATTTTAGTTCTTCGATATCCATATCTGCCAGTCCAGAATTACTAATTAGATTCTGCCAATTAGAAAAAAAGATTTTGTTTTAGACCTTTGTTACTGGATATTATAGTTAGTTTTAATTGCTGGGTTTTGACTGAGTTTTTTTACTAAAGTTTCAATGGAAGAAAAGCAGCCAGCCCCTCACCAAGGCACTGATGTGGCAACTCTCACTCCTTTTTCCAGCTAGTGGAAGGGTAGATTATCTCCATTTTTGTATGGGATACAAGAACCCAGAAATATGTAATTGAAAGGAAAGAAATCATCTCTGGTTTTCAAAAACAAAAGAGGGCAACTTACATTTTCACATAAGTTATATGCATTTAACACATGCCAACCTATGCCACTTTTTGTACTAAGGAGCCCCCTGTTGAAGTAGAACAGATGACTGACTGATACTGATTTCTTTGTTTGCTGAGCAGGAGATCCTGGCTTGTCTGTGTTACAGAAATGGCTATTGTCTCTTCTCTTGCTCCTTAAGCTATATTGAAAGGGTAATTTGGCGTTTTTTTAAAGATATATAATATCATGAACATATATAAGATATCCATTACAGCAAAACAGCTGTATACATGCAGTAATCTTTGCATGTAAAAATCAGTGAACGGCTTTTAGTTCTCCCCAGAAAAAAATATATCAGTGCCTCAGCAATAGATATTTTCAAAGATATACATGCCCATAAAAACTTGTATTGGCACTTATGAATCATCTTTGCAAATGCAAACAGGCTGTTTAAATGTATAATTTTATGCCCTGTCTTGCATGTGTAAATTTCAGTTTGCCATTCATATGGACTTTTGTATATGTTATCTGACATCTCCAAGCGTTTTGGCTCTTGAAGCTCACTTATCATCAATCCAGTTTGTTTTGTTCTGTTGAAAATAAATTGCTTTACTTTTGGTTTCAAAAAGCACATAAACTTTCATTTAAAGACTCCACAGAAGTGACACAGAATCCTAAGTGCTCCTTAAAAAATTGATGAAGCCCTTTCTGAACCAGTTAACTCTGTCCAGTTCAGGTTTCATGTACTATAAATTATTTTTCTGGGCTCAGTGACTGGCTTGCAGGATCAAGCAGTGGTTTCATAGGTATTAATGTTTACTTGTTTCCGAGCAAGTAAATACATGAAATTAATGTAATCCAAAAATTCAAAGTTGACATAATTTACTACAGTCTAAAATATTTGTGTTGGAAAAATCCTGGTGGGTCAAATTAATGTAATTTAATCGGTTTTAATTTAGATGAATGGAGCTCTGTTGAGCTATAGATCTATTCAAATAATACATTCTGTCCTTCAAGGTCTCTCCTTCTCTGAACAAAAAGAATATTTTCACTTTATCTTTGAGCATTCCTCAGGATTTGTCTTTCCATTTTAAATCGCATCATTTTCTATGCCAATTTAAACTTGTTTATATAATCAGATCACAAAAATTATCCAGAGAACTAAAGCACTTGAACAATGTTTTCCTCTAAACATTTGCACAAACTCTTAACTTCTTTTGTTACATCTTCTCTGCAAGCATTCCTCTATTGCCAGTTAGTTTATTTGTGAAAAACTGAAGATATATCATAAACACTGGGTGGTAGTCCTGTGTGAAGCAGCAAGTATTTGCATTGGATTCGGCCAATTTGGAGGGATGGTGATTTGATTTGGTGATTCAAATCACTGTCCTGATTCTGTTTGGCCAAATCAGATTCAACGATTTGGCACCCATTCAGAGATTTGGCCATAGACTAAACAGGCAGCAGTCGTCGAGGACGTTGGACACAGCTGCCTCAGCCTGGTAAGTCTGTTGTGGTGGGTGGAAGGGGGAGGGAAGGAGCGTGGGTGGGAGGCAGATCAAAACCCCACAGCAAGGGAAGGATTGGGGCTTGGACAACCTGCCTAGCCAGGGCACAGACAGAGCCATTCCTAGGGGTGTGTGGGGCCCGGGATATATCAGTCTGTGCGGGATCCAGGGGGCAGGGTGGCAAGTGACCGGAACTGGCAGCGGTGGCGCATGATGGCTGCAGTGGGGCCCCCAAAGTGCAGGGCCCAGTGTGGTCACCTGGATTAACCCCCTCCCCACACCCTGGGACAGCCCTGGGTGTGGGACTTAGGGAGGGAGCCTCCCACCACTGCATGCCACCATGCCCCACCAGTCCAGGAGTGCATGGGAGTAGGTGTGTGACCCCGGATCTGTGTGGGGCACAGTGGGCCAGGCTGTGCTCTGGACGGGCAGCAGAAGGCTTTTCCCCCCTGCCACTTGTCCAGCCTCTCCGCACCTCCCAGGCAAGCCACGGCTACACCCTGGCTGGGTGAGCAGCGGCAGAGCATGGGGTTGGGCCTGGCCCAGTGTACAGGGGCTAAGGGAAGTTTTAGGGTGGCTGCAACCCTCCCATAGTCCCCCCTCCACTGCCCTCTGTAGTGGAGCCAGGGTTGCTCTTCAGTATGTGGCTAGGGTTAGCCTCCCGGCGCACAGCTCAGTCCAGCCCACCCTGCGGAGATCCAGGGGCACATGCCCTCTCCCATGACCTCCCGGATCAGTGGTGCTCAATGGCTTGCAATGGTGGGAGCCTGCCTCCTCGAGTCCCACACCCCCCAGTCCCAGCCCCAATCCCTCCCTCACTGTGAGG
>NW_017728907.1:60764079-60797857 GCF_001723895.1 Crocodylus porosus
CCCTCCCCCCTCTGCCCACCACAACAGACTTACCAGCTGGAGGCAGCTGTATCCAGTGTCCTCAAGGACTGCTGCCTGTTTAGTCCATGGCTAAATCTCCAAATCAAGTTGAATCTTTTCTGAATCGATTCGGAAGCTTCCAGTTCAATTCAGAGCTTTTAATTGGTCTCCCGATTCGATTTGGATTTGGAGGTTTGGCCTCTGAATCAAGCCAAATCTCATCCGAATTGCAAAGCTTTGCACAGCCCTACTGGGTGGCACAATAATTTATCTTGCCAGTGTGTGTTTTGTGGCTATTTCGGAATCCTCAGCTTCTTTCTTTGATATTCTATCTAGATATCAAGTATTTTGAATTAATACAACTTGTAAAATCACCTGTATTGTATATGTTCTCAAGTATGCTACCTAATTGTTTGCAAGATATCTCCTCACAGGAGAACAAGACTAAGATTTTAGATATGACAATTTCTGTTGATAAAAGTATGCTCTGTTCTTCCTGTTTGCTTTATAAACTGATACGAGACCGTCACAGCTAGTTTAAATATGCTCTGTGTTTATATTTTATTTATAAATCCTCCTGCAGATTGTAGACTGTTGCAACCTCTGATTATTCACACACGAAAGAAAATGTTAACTTTTCACTTCTGAAAAGTATCAGGTTACTATTCATTTTCGCTTTTGCTTGTGCACTGGTGTTAGTAGAAACAGATGATTAATAGATAATCTGGAGTTAAAGAAGTTTTCTGTTTTAAACTGTAATCATGCAACAGGAGCTTCCTGGAGTTGAATTTCAGGAAAGGATTCAATTGAAATACGATAGGTTGAGGGGAAAATAAGTTATGGTGTGTCAGATAATGAATGTACCTCCATCCACAGTACAGTAATTAATTAGGAGAGAGTGTGATGCCAAAAATACTATGAAAAATATTTTGTAAGTAATTGTAATAGGATATATGATTTATGGAAGCGAATTACACACTACCATGTTTACTCAAATCTAAGTTCCCCCTCAGTCAGCATGGGGTAAAAGCCCCTTATCTTAGATTCATGTACAAAATGGAGGGTGGTTGGGCAAGGTAGGCAGTTCCTGTGGCTGTCAGGGGCAGAGTCAGACTCACAGCAGATTTCTGTCCCCCATTCCACTTGCCCTTTGCAGCTTCTGGGGGAAGGGGAAGAGCCTGTGGCGAGGGGGGAGGGGGGGAGGAAGGCTTCAGGGGGAAGAAGTTGGGGGGGGCAGGGGGCAAAGGGACCACCTGACACCCCCCCCAACCACTTATTTCTCTGCTATAGTGGAGGGTGGGGAATGAATTTAAGACAACTCTGCAATAATTATTTCTGTACCTGAAAAATTATGACAAATGCATACATCTTCTGCATAGAGAGTCTAATTATCTGGGGGAAATCTTAAATTCATGGTTGACTTAGATTTTAGTAAATATGGTATTTTAAACTGCAGCATATCAAATACTACTTAATGTATTTTTTTGCTTGACCTTTTCTTGCATAAGTGATGATTCCAGACAGTGGAAAAAGAATTCTCAGTTCTCATTTCTGGGCAGCTAAGAGCCTTGTGACACGGTATTTTGGGGCAGCTCTTGGAGCTCTTACCATCTGGATTGGCTGCACAGTAACACCTGAAACTAGTTTTAAGCACTTGTTATGTGCTCAAAATTATACCAGTCCAAGGCAGGATTATCTCTGAACCATGCTACCTGGCTCCTGTTGCATTTAGCCTAGCCACCTTAGAGTAAACATTCCACCTGTCCCCTCCCCTGCTGGGCAGGCAGGTTAACCCTTCCCTGCCTGCTGGGACAGCTAGCCGGGCAGCTGTAAGTAGGTGGGAATGAGAGGGTGCCACAGAAGAACCCTGAGGGTTAGTGCGGAGCCAGGAGTGGTGCCCAACCAGGGCAATTCTTACCTTTCAGTCCTCCGAGTACAGTTACCATATTTCCAGTTTTGAAAAAGAAGACATCAATCGGGGAGGGTAATATGATTGTTAGGGGGGCAGTGATATGCCCATACCCTGCCACTAATAATGTTTTGTAGCAAGTCTTTTGCGTTACAACAATCCCCAGACCAAACAGAAGTTCACTGTTGGATCCATGGGGGAAGGGAATCCAGCTGCTGACTGGGACCCTGCAAACTGTTTTCCTTAGCAACAGCCCTTCCTGCCTCCCAGCCAGGCTCTGTTTTCAGAATGGGAGTGGGGAAAAGGAACAGAGGGAGCTTGTTCTAGGGATTCTCCAGCCGGCACTTGAGGGTGGGTGGATTGGAGCCCCCTCCAGTGGGGGCTAAAAAAACCCCAGACTGAACTCCTTCCACTCCTTTTCCCTCCTCCCATTCTGAAAACAGCTCAGAGGCTGGGACACAGGCAGACACAAATTACCGAAGATGCTATGTTTTGAAACATCTTCATCTGAAGCCTCATGTAATGAGGGTTCAGATTTTTGCAGGATCAGGCCCTTTTAAAGTGCTTTGCAGCCATGCATGGTAGAGTCCTTTTAGGGGCCAGATCAGGTGAAAATTGTCACTTCTGTCTGTGCCCACAGTGCAAGGTGTATGTAACAAGACCCTATAGCATCAAATTTGGTTGTATGATAAAACATGACCATCAGTTTTCAGGTTGTGGTCTCATACAACTGTATTAAAATTAATATTGCTGTTTTTGCAACTGTCTGTCACTTAGCCTTATATTTACAGTTTGTGCTCTGTTCTAGCTAAGTAGTACTGTGAAATGTCATGATTTATTTTAAATACACATAAAAATTCAAATACTGAATAGTATGCAAGGTATTATCATATTTAAAATGTAGATCCAGTCGTATAGAATCGCATTTGTATAAGTTCTCCACTTTTTGTTCATGGATATGTTTTACTCTAAGTAGAGGAAAGCTTCCAGAAACATGTAGGCATTTACACTTTGATCATTCATATGTACCTGCAACAGATCTAAGAGTCCATCTTGTTGTATGGGTGGTTTTGATTAAGTACACTGTGGAAAACTTATATGCTACAAATATTTCCATCAAGAGCAATCAGCTGGGAGGCGGGTGGTTAAAAGCTTGGGTAAACAGGTATGCATGGTATCATGTGTTATAACGAGATGTCATTTTAGAAAGTGCTGATTTAAGGTCATCCCCTTTTCCTCCTCATTAAGTAGCCTACCAAAATGACAATTTTTACTTTGCCCTGCATTTTAATCCTGGCTGCTTTGTGGAATCCAAGCAGTGGTTCTAATGGTAATTGCTACAGTGTGGAGGATTTTCCATATTTTAAATGGTACTTTCAAGTACATAGCTCCTCATTTTTTTGCGGCCGTTTTAAAATCTTTAAAATATTTGCCCTCGAATCTGATTACAAACAGGTGTCACATGTGTCCCAACAGAAACCATTTTATCCTGGGACAAACTGCAGTTGTTCAGATGCTTATGCCTGCTGTCCCAGGACAAACATTATGAAAGTTCATAGGATAAGAAGTGCTAACAGTTTGCTCTGGATATTGTGAAGTGATTCTGAATAGGATTACATTGTTGAATCAGTAGCAGAAAAATGGCAGTGCATTCAGTTGCTCGTTGAACCCTGATTGGAAGGATGATGTGTGTACATGTCAATCCTGGGACTTTTCCCTTCTGGGACAAAAGCAACGTCTGTTTCTTGTCTCTGCCAAAATGAATAAGCTCTTGTACACAAGGCAGGATTAGTTATCTTTGCAGGTATCAGCAAAGCATTTGTTAGAGTTCACAAAGCCTCAAACAAGATGCTTTCTAGAAAAGTAAAATGTCCAGTTTTGTCATAATGGTCTTTAAGTCTAACCTGAAATAGAAAATACTTACAAACTGGCCTTTCTTGACTACCAGAGGAGTGCTAGGCTTTAGGCTACATCAGCTACTGAGCCAGTTGCAGCTGTTTTAGGATGGTTGTGACTGCTGTATGGCTGTGATAGGAATTCATTTTAAAAGATTTTGATAAGTTCTAGGGCCAGATTTCTCTAGAGGATCTCCTTTTTCCAGCCATTTGTGAGTGCTGAGGGTTGGAGGGAACAGCACAATACCCCTTGCACTGTAGCCTCTACAGCCTTAATAGGCGCAACATTCAGCTATCACGAGCTTGTACCCAGTTACGTATATTATAAAAACAGCTGAATTTCCTGCTTTGTCCAGCAGCAGTGCAAGCATTTTGAAAGGTTGCCAATAATACTTCTTTTGTTACTAAGAGCAACAGACAAATGTTCCCTGCATTTCCACATCTATCTGTTTGCTAAATGTAGTTTTTATATTTTGTTGTGCTGTCAGTGTGCAGAACAGAATTTGACTGACCTCCTTGTGAAGTCAGTCCATTCATAGTTTCTTTATAAATGTTGGGGATGCATCCTAAAGTAAGATTTGTTTCTTACTTTGTTTGGTCTTTCTATTATGTGTGAACGACCAACCTACAGTCCTAATAAATGGAAAACTTCACTGGAATTATTGCACTACCCATGTTGTATTCCTTATTGTTATGGTTGTTTTGTACTGCAGAAAAGGACTAGATTGTAAGTGTGTAATAATGGCAAGGAGACAAGTGTGAATGTATACTTTTAATAAGGTTAATTAAGATACTTATTGTATCTTGTGATTTCTGTGTGGTGGATTCTCTTCTAAATACTTGATTTCCAAGGTATTAGAACAGGGTATTATGATGACTCAGGTGCATCATCTTTAACAAATATCTCAAGTTTCAGTGAGTTTTTATTTCAAAGTTTGAGCTTTATAAATAGCCCATGACTGAGGCTCAACAAAAATGTTACTATTATTTCTTTACCAGAAGTAAAATATTCCTATTCTTATTTGGGGGCAGCATGGAGGAATGGTAATAATACTATATATGATACATAATATTATGATGTATACTATTAATGGTTATAATATATCTGAAAAATGTTATCCAATTAGGCACAAATAATAATGTTCCATTGCCAGATTTTAAAATGCCAAATTTTAAAAAGTCTCTTTATGGTATTATTAGCTTTGTATTATAAATATACCTCTTATGGTCCCTTTTTTCCATGGCTTATTGTGGTGGGGGGAGGTGTACTGATATTGTAGCTGAACTAGAGCAGGTTCTATAACTTGTTTTGCTCTTTTACAGCTTTTGTTACTCTGCTAAATGGAGAACAGGCCCAAAATGCAATTCAGAAATTTCACCAACACTGTCTTCGTGGTAAAGAAATATCAGTGCAGCTGCAACCAACAGATGCTTTGCTTTGCATTACCAATTTGCCAACCTCATTTACATTACAAGAATTTGATGAACTGGTGCGTACATATGGCAATGTTGAGAGATGTTTTCTGGTCTATAATGAAGTTACTGGCCATTCAAAGGGTTATGGGTTTGTGGAATACATGAAAAAGGACTCTGCTGCAAAGGCTAGACTGGAACTTCTGGGCAAACAATTAGATGAGAACACCCTCTTTGCGCAGTGGATGGATGTTAATCAGTTGACCATGGATCTTATTCATTCTAAGTGCCTTTGTATTGATAAACTCCCTAAAGACTATGCTGACTCAGAGGAACTTACGCAAACTTTCTCACTGAAGTATAAACCTGTGTTCTGCCAGGTATGTATATATGAATTGAAAGCTTTCAAAAGATGCATATGGAGATGTTTTTAGTCTTGGATTTGCATATTTTTTCTATTCCATTGTTTTACTTTTGATTTGACTGATTATATACATTATGATGTATCTACATATGAAGTAGTAATGTATGATGCAATACTAATGTTTCATTGACATAGGTTTACCATGACTGATAGATCACCATATAGGAGACCTTCCGAGTTGAGTCTAGATACAAGGTTTATAATATGTTCTCTTCCTGTGTATTTCACAGAAATGATTTCAGAAATATTTTACAGAGCTTCTTAGATAGATTTTAATTTCAATTTTATTATTTGATCTATAAAGCCAGATTGTGTTGGCTCCTTAAATCTAATGGCACAGCACTGAAAGTATTTTAGAAACCTTAAAAAAATCTCAAGTAATTTTCTTTGATTTGTAAAGTTGTAGCCTTAAAGGCTGATAGTTTCCAACGCTAGCACTAACTAGAAATAAGTGTTGTTTCTGTTGGAAAGGATGTATAGATTGTTGCTTTCTGTTGGTATAAAGGCTTCCCACCCTGTCCTGATTTACAGGGTATGAGAGCACAAAACCTAACTTGGTATGTCAAGCTTTCCTGGGCCCATAGGTCTCTAATCCCTAGACTAGAATATGAAACAAGCTACTTTTAGAGTATCCCAACCTAGCCTAGCTTGTCATTTCAAATAATAAAATCAGGAGTTTCTGACAGAGCCTGTTTTCCATAAAATCATGTTGAATGCGCAGTTTGAGGTTGTTGAAAAGTTCATACATTTTACATCTTTAATTGTGGACCGCATCATGAGACAGGTGATATGTGTGATATCACACATGCTGATGATACCCATGCAGTAGGTGGCAGAGCCAGGCAATATTGCCCAAAAAATATTCAACATAAAATAATATTGTTATTGGAAGTAATGCAGCCATTCCAAGAAAACCATTTTATACACCTTCAGGTCTCTCTCTCTCCATCTCGTAAATATGTATCATTACAGACTAATAACATTTGTTATTTATTGTATTATTGTAGTACCTGCAAGCTCTAGATGGATCAGGATCCCACTTGATGTAGGCATAAAACAGAACTAAAGACGGTCCTTTACCAAGGAGCTTACAGTCTAAGTTAAAGTCAAGATACAAGCAGATAAAAGTACAAAGAAGCAGTGAGAAAACACTGGCTAAACATGATAAGCAGTCATCTCAGCACTCCCACAACTTAGGCCAGGCGGAGGGCCGCTTACTGAGTTTTGGCAAACCATCAAGGGCCACATGACAGGCAGCCAGGGGCAGATAAATATGGATTTTTCCAAATTTTTTAGGGGCTTCGTGGGCCAGATAGAATGGCCTGGTGGGCTGTATCTGGCTCGCGGGCCATATTTTGCCCACCTCTGCCTTAGGCCATAGAAAGGTCTGTTGGTGAGATATGCTAGTTGCATGGTGCATAATAAAATCACACCAGTTGGCTGACATAACTATGCCAGCAAAACCCAAGGTGTGGATGCAGCTGTCTTGACAGAAGACAACGTCTGCCAACCAAGCTTCTGCCATTCAGGAAAGCTGGTGTAAGTCTAGTGGCAAAAAGTATTCTTCTGGCAGAGTAGCCTTCACACCTAGAAGACTAGGATACAGAGACTGTAGCTAAGAATGGAGCAGCCCTGTAGTGTATCATTAAGCCCTAGGCTTTTTTTGACAAGGTTTTTTATAGGCTTAATGAAAAGGGACACTTTTAAGAAGAGTTTTAAAGGGCTGTAATGTATTAGTTTTGTGATGTCTTTGGAGAGCAACTTTAGAGCGTGAAGACAGTGAAAGGGAAAAGCACAAAGGTGCTTGTTTGAGAATCAAACACGTGAGAGACAGGATTAATTGGAGGAGGGAGTTTACACCATTGGTAACTCATCTGAAAATAAACCATGACTGGCCTTAAAAGTGAAAATAAGTAGATTGTTTGTTGAGACAGAGGAGGGGGCTAGTACAGGGATGAATAGAGATGAGGAATGTGGTCAAAAGGACAAGTTAGGAGTATGATCTTTGCAGCAGCATTCTGAATTGAACTGCATGGGCCTAGGTTGCATTTGTCAAGGTCCCAGAAAAGGATGTGGCACTAACTGAGCAAGATCAATGGCGTCCTGAAGGACAATTTTACCTGTGTGGATAATAATACTATATTTACTTGAATATAGGATGACCCTGACCCAGAATTGATGCATATATATATATATATATATATATTACAAACTGGGCTGGGACCCAGCAATCAACAGCATTTGAAGCCATGGTGACCCAACAGCTCAGCACTTCTCAGTATGATTGCATCCAGATGAGCGGGAATGTGTTGTTTGCAGTACCGCAAAGCCTTTTGAGGCGCCACAAAACACATGCAGTGCTCATGGTTCCATTTGCCAAGTTGCATATTTGCAATGCGGCAGGAAAATTAGATAATGGGAAATCCCAGTATCTAAAAAATCTGTGGCAGAAGAAAGTGGGGCAGCACACGTGGATACAGTATGCAGTGTCCGAAACCAGAGCGTGACCAGCCAGAGCCACACTGCAGCTGCCAGCCAGGCTCCACGCACCTGGATTGCTGCTGCTGCTGCTGCAGCCCCGGGAGGCCCCTAGAACTGCTGGGGCCAGCCCAGTTGTTGGCCCCAGCCTCTCCTACGCCACTGGGGCAATTTGCCATGCCCCAAAGCACACATGCGGGGGCATGCCACTGTGCCACTGCTGTTTGTCCCTGGGGAAATGTACTTCCTGCTTGTCTGGATGCACCCTATGTGTGTGTACTCCAGATACACCCCCACATCCATGTGCTAATTAGCCCCCACCCATGACTGGAACTGGGTGTTCTTGTCATAAGTCCTGAGATAGTCCAAAAATTTATATGCAGATGTGGCACCAGGCAGCCTGGTTTGGCTTTACATCACGGAGGCAGGGCCACACTAACCATATGCGACAGGCTTAGACAGGGGGCAACAGATGGACTCAGGGTAAACTGTTTGGTGATTTTTGCCAGACATTTAAGGCTGGTGAAGAAACACGAATCACTGGAAATGGGAAGGAAAAGTGCAACTCAGCTGTGGGAATGAAGAGGAAGTCAAAATATATGCAGTGTAGTGGCTCAGCATGACTTCAAAAGAGTCGGTACTGAGGGGGACTATATTCAGTGGGCACTACCATATATCTTTTCCAGGGGGATACACTAATCTATCCTTGTGGTTTCAGCATGTTTGACCAATATGGGCCAAGTATTTTATAGTCATGCATGGCTGCATTTAATCAACTTCATAGTTATTCCTTTATTGAGCACATGCTGCTTTTGGCAGCAGTTTAATGATAAATGATGCATTTAGGAGGTTTCTTTGTATGCAAGTGTAAGACAAAGGGCTTCTCTCTCCCCCACCCATGCTGGTTGCTTCCATTCCCTGCACATGACTTGCAAAAATGTTTGTTTCCCCGGTTCCTTGCTTCAGTTACGGAGAACGAGGCAACTACTTAACTTTTTCTTACTTCAGCTCTTAGGGTTTCAGTAGGAAGTCTCCATTTGTGTTTTAGTGATCCCCCCCACACCTTAACTTCATACAGATCGTGGTGGCTGCAGCTTTGCAGGTTGAAGGTGTCACGTTTACCTGGATTTCTAACTGGGAGAAGCTGTAGTAGTGCAATTTGTTATAGAAGTGCAGCCATCTAATATGATAAAAGCCTTTGTCCATTTGTCTGTCCATAGCGCTCTGGGCCAACTGCACATGCGCCGCCAAGAGGGCACATGCCTATTGGCTGCAAGGGCCTGGAACGTTATGGACAGAGGGAGCAAGGGAGCTGCCACACCGTCCCTCTTGCCCCCCAACAACAGCCGGCAGGGAGGGGGGAGGTGGCGGGGAAGAGGAAAGAAAGGGAGGGAGGGAGGGGAGCAGGAAGGGGAAGGGCCCCCTGCTGCTGCCGCTCCTGCCCCCCCACTCCCTCTGCCTGGCCCCAACAACAGCCAGCAGAGAGGAGAAGGCAGTGGGGAGAGAGGGAGTGGGGGATGTTGCCTGCAGCTGGGTGTTGGCAGACGCTGCCCCATGCAAGCCCCCTCTCTCCCTGTTCCTGAAAGCTGCCAGGAGCACAGGGTGGAGCGGCAGGTTATGGGGGGTGCACAGGGCTGGACGCGGGGCGGGGGGAGGGTGCACGAGGCTGGGATTAGGGGGTGTGAGAGGTTCATGGGGCCAGAGGCAGAGTGCTGGCACTGCAGGGCATTAGGTGGCAGCACTCCATCCCTGCCCGCCTAACCCCCATCCCCACCAGTCATTCATGATGAGCAGTTTGCTAGTTCTTTATAAAAGTCTGTCATATCTTAACCAGGGGTTTGTTGCAGTGAATCAACATTATATAGATAAAAGACAGTTTAGACAAGCTTTTCTATTTCCTCAGCCCTCTTCCCTTCCAAAAGCTGGAGGTTACTTCCAACTGCTAGATTTGACTTCAGTGATTTTAACCCCCTGCAACTACTGAAGAAGCTGTAAGAAAATTATCGTTATAACCCTTATTACTTCAAGAACTAAATACAGTAATTGAAAATTAGTTGATTTTCTAGTCAGATTGAAAGAACACTGTCTTTTCTCTACATCATGTTGAACAATGATTCTGTATCACTTCTATTTATGTTAGGAATTGATACTACTGCCTAAAAGATGTGGTCCATATTTTAACTTTCTTGTTTAACAAGAAGTTAGTGACTCTACCATAAAACACTATGTATAAAGCATAGATGGCAGTGATATTAATTTTTGCCAGGGTGGGGCTAAGATGATGCCCTCACCCCTGGTGCCACAGCTGGAGCTGAGCCGAGCAGAATCCTTGGGGGATTGGGGGTGGATGAGGCTGCTCACTGCAGGCTTGGGGCTCGCTGCCTTGCTGTCATTCCCATGCTGCCATGGCAAGGCACCCCTTGCCTGCCCAGCAGCAGCAGGGGGCACAACACCATGCTGCCACCCCAACTGCTGCCGTGTGGGCACGGGGCACCTTGCCATGATGGGGCAACTGGCGCAGGGCTCCCAGGGGAGGGCAGCAGGGCAGAGGGCCCCGAGCCCACAGCAGGCAGCCTGCATCTGCCCTCATCCCATGCACAAATCTGGGGGGCACATGCTCCCTCCTTCCTCCTTCCCCAGGAGAGTGTGTAGCAGCAGGGAGCCAGCTCCCCCTCACCCAACTGCATGAACCACTCCTGGTTCTGTCCTGCTCCCCATCCCAACCCTGGGCCCCATCACCACCCTAGTTGGGCAGCACCCCCAGGCCAAGCCTCTGTCCCATTCTCTCCTTTGCTGTGGGACCTTGATCTACCCCCATCATCCAATTTACCTGCAGGCAGCTGGAGGAGCTGCTCTCCAGTGCTGCCTGGGTCTATATTCCTGGCCATGTGCATGCCTGCCTAGCCCCTTTCCCCTCCTCCCCCACTTACTAGATGCAGCTTAGCTCCCCACTTCCTAAAATAGGGGTAGTTATTTGGGCTGGAGAGTCACTCAAGGAGTTTTGCTGCACTCTTGAGGTCAGCGGGTAGGGGCAAGGCTGACCCAGCCCTGGCCCTGTGTCATAGCTGTTTACACTAGGTTGAGGGGCGGTGGGGAGGAAGGGGCCCAGGGAGATTCCAGTTTATTCTAGCTGGACTGGGCAGGCAGTGTCTCCATCAAGACCAGCCTGGACCTCTGTGGGCAGGACTCACTCAGCTGGGTGGACAGGATGGGGGTCAAAGGCACGAAGGGAGTGGGACAGGTGATTATAGGGTGGTGACAGCATGGAGCCAGGGCCTGGGGCAGGGTCATGAACCACTCCCCATACATTCCTGCGATGGATATTGGTTCTGCGGGCAGGGACCTGAGGGGAGTAAATCATGGCCCTGGCCCTGGGCCTAGCCCTGTGCTGTCACCACCCCAAGATCCTGGCCCCAGCCCTGCCCACTGTCCCATTGCCATCCACCTGTGACCCCATCACATCTGCCCAGCAGTGTGCCGTGCTCACTGGGGTCCCAGGCTGGTCTCCATGGAGTCCCTACCTGTCTGCTCCATCCAGTGCCCCTGGCAGTGGGTGTGGGGTGTTTGTGGGTCTGGGGTGTCTAGGTAGCAGTGCTGGAGTCTGGCAGAGGTGGTGGGGCATGTTTCTGGTCCTGAGTGGCAGCAGGGGCTGCCAGGAAGCTGAGTCCAGCTTCTGTGCCTCCCCTGCTCCACCACCCACCATCTCCTGGCCCTGCAGACTACAGCTTCCAGTGTGCTCAGAAGCTATGTTTAGAGATAGGGCAGGCTGTGCCAGGCAGCACCTCCATGCCTGGGGTGGTAGGATGGCCACATGCACCATGGCCTGGGCTGTCCCCTGTGCCTGGGCCAGGTGAGGCCGAGGGACCCGCCATGGATTGAATGGAATCACTTGGTGGTCCAGATCCAATCTGTGGACTGTGTTTTGCTCACCCCTCGCCTACAAGCTGAAGCTGCACCTGTCACAGCCAGGATGCAAAGGACCAGGGGAAGAAGCAGTGGTTGCATGAGCACAGGCACAGGCAAAACCCTCCCATTCTATAGGCTCTGTGGACCAAGTGTTGCTGACCCCTGATCTAACTCCTTCCATAAGGATTAAGTTTAGCTACAAACTGCAGCATCCCTCTAAGTTTCATGTGAATATGAGTGGAATCTGTAGTGGAATATTTTGTTTTGTTAATGTAGAAATTACCCTTTTTCACGTGACCTTACAAAGAAAGTACTACTACTTAGAAATGTGTTTAAACCAAATGTCAAAGAAATATTATTTTCTGTAGTAAGAAAATTATAAGTGAATATAAAAATAGTAGTGTTCAAAAACTTGACATACTTGAAAATTTCATTCTCCTTTATAAAATAACTGTATTTATTATTAAAGCTGTTGAATAAATTTCATACTTAGGTTTTCCATGAGATTAGCTATAAAGGCAGTGGTAATTTGAGTAGATGCAGCACAGCACATAAGCTAAATATAATATAACAGGGTATTTGCATATTACATTTAACATACATGGGAAGAAATGTTATAATTGGGGTAGGCATTGCAAATTAGTTAATCATAGGAATGTTAAATATTTTGCACAGGTAATTAACGTTCAGTGCCAGGGGGAGGGTGAAAATATTTTAAAGCAGCTGCTGAAAGTGTGTGCTTTATTAAGCATATTGTGAAATGCCATTTCAGTTTGCTCAGGATGAAGACAGTTATATTGGTGGCTTTGCAGTAATTGAGTATGAGACTTCAGAGCAGACGGAGAAAGTGCGAGAAGCCACAGATGGTATGATTATCAAAGGAAAGAGAGCCCAGGTTTCATACTGTGCTCCTGGGGCACCAGGGCGAAGCACACTAGCAGCTCTTATAGCAGCCCAAAGGATGGTAAGTAACTTTTCCATTTTCAAAGAGAAAACAATTCAAAATTTCAAATGTATGTTATACATTAATATTACATACACACGTGTGCCTGCACACAAATGGACAGACAGACATATATCTGAATTAATGAGATCTCTGTGACAAAAGTTCATAAATACTTTTTATATCCCTTTGGCAAGAAGGTGATTATTCAACCAAGTGAAAATCTTTTTAAATGAGAAAACTATTGGCCTCATTGAAATGTTAACACTTAAAACGTACCTCTACATTAAAAAGAGACTCTGTAAAATAGCTTTGGGAAGTACTGTCTTTATCAAAATGTTTTTCGTTTGTCTGTGAAAAGAATCATTTCTTTAACTTTTCTTCAACCAAGAGCTGAGGTTATAACTTGATCTGCTTAAGTTGAGTTACAAGTATTATGCTGTAGCGACACTGCAGAAGTGACTTAGTTTTATCTTCAGATTGGCCAGAACGTATTAGCTACCCAGCCCCAAATCTGCCTCCTTCTTGTCAAAACAAGGCTGTATAATCCAAGGATGAAGAGTAAAATTTGGCCATACAACACATGTAACAATCAAATTCTAGTAAGTTTAGCATCTGTGGGTACGTCCAGACAAGTGTGGTTGTGCAGTATGTGGTGCTGCAAACATGTCTGTAGTGCCACTACTGCACAGACAGTCATTCTCCATGTTGGAAGGGCCTGCTGCCCATGCATGTGCTGCTCTAATTTTTTTTTCTCTTTGGGTATGTTTGACCCCTGGATATCCAGGAATCAAAAAAAACGGAGTAGCATATGCTCAGGCAGTACACACAGGTGAAAAGCGGATCCGGGCGGTCTGGAGCCGTACTGCAGCTGTTGCCCAGGCTCTGCCTGGCAGGATGACTACAGCTGTAGCCCCAGGAGGCCCCCAGGCAAGGCTGCTGGGTCCAGCACAGTGCTGGCCCCAGCCTCCCCAACTGCCCCCGGGGTATCTTGCCGCCTACCAAAGCACACATGGTACAGGTGTTCTCTGGGAACAAGTAACTGCAGTGCAAGGTGTGCTGCTGCTTCCTGTTCCCAGAGAACCAAACATCCATGGTCATCTGGATGTGCCCAGTGAGGGAAATTATTTCAGTTTTAAAATAAGCCAAATTGAGAAGGTGTATTTCTTACAGCTGTGATTTGGTTTAAAATAAGTATTTATGTAATTTTAAAATAAATTTTAAGGTCGTAGGATGGCTAATTTCATGCCTGATGTAGAAGAAGCTTCTGTATCCTGCATGTCATATCAAATCATTGCTTAGAAAATTGGAAGTGAAGGTGAGTTGTTTGAAGCTGTCATGGAAGTAGTAGCACAGTATTCTTATTGCTTTGGATAGCTTTGAATACATGACACTGCTTTTCTGTAGAGCTCTACCCCACAACTCCATGGAAGAGGTGTGTTTGTATTCTTACGGAATAAGTCTTAATAATGTATATTTCATCTCCTCCTTTACTAGCTAAAATTTTTAGTTTTGTGGAAAAATATTTTCCCTGAGGAAAACCCAACACCTTCTTGTATAAGAGATACTCTGGGACATACTGTTCATTACATCTAAACCAGTGATTCTCAACTGGGGTTATGCAAAATCCTTTGGTGTGTGAGGAGGTGCAGGCTCAGGCTTGTACCTACCCAACTGTTTCCTTTCCCCCACTTCCTGAGATAACAGTAACAACTGTAACAAATAGTTTTTGAAATGGGATGGCATTCAGTTCACAAACGTTATGAACGAGTGCATTGAGTCTAAAAAAGATGAGAACCACTGTACTAGAAAGTAATTAATTAGATGTTTTTGCAGACAGTTATCCTGCAGGACTCTTCTCTTCTCTGTGACACATGGTGTTCTAAGAAATAAATCTGCACAGGGATCTAAATGCATTCTTTTTACTAAGGACATTAGAATGCTTGAGATGCTATATAGAATATGCTTTTGTTTCATCCTGGTTCTAACATTTCTCCATCTCTGCTCTTTTGAGATGAGAAACAATAGGAAAGGATTACTTCCAGAGCCAAATGCAGTCCAGATTATGAAAAGTTTAAATAACCCGGCCATGCTACAGATACTTTTGCAGCCTCAGTTGCGTGGATGTGCTGGTAAACCTGGTAAGCTTTTAAGAACTTAGAAAGCAAATAAGCTGAATCTCCTTCCCCCATATGTAGGAAGATGATCCTTGTTCCCTTCCAGTCCTGTGATTATAAGATTCCAGTCCTGTGATTCTGTCTTTTGTGAGATACATGAAAATGTTGACTCTATGTGTGAATGTTGTTTTATGTTAAATCTGCTGATGCCAGTACATATCTAGTTTTACTTTATGTTTACAGTATAGTCTATGTCTGCCAGTCTTGCAGCACTCTTCCCCACACTTAAGGCTGCAGTAGTTCATTTTTTAATGTCTTGGAGAAACATATCACCTTTAGCTTTGGAGGAAGGGAAGATCTTTTTACATCCAAAGTATCATAATTGTCTCTAAATATTGTTGAAATATTTATGAAAGTTACAGCAGATAGAGGGACAGCAAACTGGTTTGAAAGCTAATTTAAATGTTAGTGTTTCTTGTACACCCTTACTAACTAACTCTTCAATTTACATATATTTATGTTAGAAATTGGCTTAATATGTAATCTGTGTCACAAACATATTTAGACTTTGAGTGTTCGGATCTGGTTCCAGATATGTACTTTGCAATTCAAGTCCTTCCCCAGTGCATAATATTTTAAAATACTTTTTTCACTTCTATGTTTCCATAGATACACATAGCATTTTACAAGCATAGTCCTGTTTAAGGTCATTTCACTAAAGGAACTTGCCTTCTCATTAGGTCAGACAATAAATTTAAAAAGGAATCTAACAAGTTTCAAAGAACTAAAGGGTTAAAAGGAACAGGAACAGACAATCTGCAGATTTCAGGACAGAAAGATTTAAGAATATAGGATGCTGAATAGACTAGAGATTCAGCACATTGGTGGGAGAGGAAGAGGATGATGAAGCTTTAAGGTGTCTTTTTGCCACCTTTCTGTCTGGCCTGTTTTAGGCACTGTACAAATCTCTGGGTTAACTGTCAGCAATCTCTCTATGGACTACCCCATCAGCTTTAGGTTGTCCTTCCTGCTCCCAGGACCACCAGACTTGGATTTCAGTGGTATTTTGTGCAGGCATTGTAGTTCTTCAGCATGCTCTTAATCATAAATGTATTTGGAGAGGCCAAATGGAATAATGTATAAATATGAATACCAGTACATAAAGGATACATAAAAATAGATATTTATATACCTGAAGAAATATGCCCTACATTCAGAAATGTACCTAAATCTATCTCAGCCATGCAGCTAGTCCAATAAAAGATATCATGCCAAAAAATCCTTGCCTTTCATATATTTCTTGGACCATCACAGGTACAACATCACTCCAATACTACCGTATCTTTTTATAACTTGTTTTTAAAATTTCTTTAAGTATTTCATTATTAACATCTTGTATTTCCTAAAACAGTTCTTGGAGCTTCTGCTGGTTTCCCTCATCTTGTAAATACAGCAGTCAGCCCAGTTTTGAATCTGAATCAAGTTCACCAGGTATGTTTGCTCATGTGAAATAATGTATACCCCAGTGTGGATTTATAAAGTATTCTACATCAAAACCTATACACGGCTGTTGAGAAATTATAAGTAAAATCAACTTTTCTTGTTAAAATGATCTTGTTCCTAATAATCTATTTTATCTGGTGGTTTTGAATGAGATTTGACTCATTAAGATCAGGTTGTACATATTATCTGCGTGCAAATTAGTTTTTTACTTTTTTCTGAGGTTTTTGATTTACTAATACCTGACTGGTGACAGAGCTTTTCCTAAAAGAAATCTTTTTCCATTTCTGAATTACATCGGGGGAGGGTGGGGGGGAATGGGGGCACTGATTCCTTCTGGAAGTACCTCAAAAAAATATAGATCTTGTGGAAAATGTGTCCTTTACAAGGCAAGAGCTATTACTGTTATCTATCTGTTTTAGTTCATACTATGTGTTGTATAGCAATATGACTTTCAGCCCAGTATAAGCCCAACATATCCTGGAAGATTACAAAGAAATTCAGAATCCATGTAAAGGAGATTTGGGATAAATCTGTTCCCTAGCTTAGGGATAAGTCAATGGACTGGACTTGCAGCTCTGGCCCATAGACAATGCACCTCTCTACACCAATCCAGTGAGTCAGCAATCCATACGGTTTCTACATCTTGCTACCACATCATGGGTACCAAAAAGTTTGCCAAAGTGGAGACGCTGCCAATTGTCAGATTTTACCTTTAGTAAGTATGGGCAGGATTTTCAAAAGTTCCAAATGGAGTCAGTGTCTCAAGTGCCATTGACTTTTAAACAAGGCTTTTGCTCCTACAACTATTCAGTGCTTTGAAATGTCCACACTAAATGAAAAACATCTGTGTTTGTTAGGGTTTTGGCTATGCTTTTATAACCTATAGCAATGTCTGTTGAGAGATAGCGAGCCATAATAGAAGAGATCTTCACAGTAAATGCACTTCAGTTTTTCTGTTAAGAAATTGCTGTGTTTGTGTCTTTTTCAAGTATTAGATATGTTGATCAGGCCTACATTATTAGAATAAAATGCTTCTGCCTCCACTTTGAAAATAAAGGTCATTATTTGCTTCCATTTCTTTCTTAAAAAGTGACTTTAAAAGTCTTCTGCTCTGTTTAGTTACTGCTGCTCTTCTGTAGCCTGAAGGAGTCTGTCTTCCTTGGAAGGCAACATGAATGCTTTTTAATCACAGCTGGTGGGAAGCATGTTTTACATCGTTACAGTGTGATTGATGAGGATCCAATTATTTTTTGGCTTAGGTATGCTGCAGCCAAAAGTTATGGCTTTTGCTTTAGATAGACTTGTACATTTAATATTCTTCCATGGAGGCTCTTGGCTTTTAATTAGTAACTAAACCTGACCTAATAGGTTGAACTTTACTGAGTTTTAATGCTCTTCATCTGGCTCTTTTTTATCTTTGGTGATTTGTCTATCTGGAGTATTCTTCAGTGCCAAAAAACCAGGTCATTACTTCTTTCTTGGAATTCAGTGTTGTCATAACACATAGAGCTTTTGCTCTCCAGCTTTCTATTAGCTTTTGGGGGAAAAACTTGGCTTCATCTTATTTCCATATATCTTCTTGCTTCTGTTGCTTTAGCTTCATGGCATCCTAGGTTTGTTAACCTATTCCTTCAAAAGAAGCAGTGTGTTTAATACGATTATGTCCAAACTTTGGTCATAAAAATGATTAAGTAATGAAGACAAGGATTTAGCAGATGAATTTGAAGCCCTTTGGATGAATCACTGACCAGTGTTTCCATTTACAGAATTTAAATGTTTTTGTTGTTTAACTTAGCTGCTGTGGATACTTCTTCATGTACTAATAGAACATACTGTAAACTTTAACTTAATATTTTTTGCTGCAGTGTCTGCTGTTTAACGAGTCTACCTTTAGTTAATTCTTGGGATCTCTTGAGGACTTACCTGAGCAAGTTTTTCTTTGTCTTCTGAAGTTTGTCACTAAATCAGTGCACTTCCTTTCTTGATTATGTAACAGAAAATGTAACCAAAAACAAGTATAGATAAAATATATTTGCTGTTTATTATATTTATGTATATAAATAAAACACCAAGTTATATTTTCTACCATAGGCCATAAATAATGACAGGTGTTTAGGTCAGGTATGTGGACTAAATAAACAAATACTCATATATACACAATCCAGATTTGTCTCCTTTTTTTGTTGGGTAAACCATGTTTGAATGTAAAGTGTAATTCTCAGATCTTTTAAGATGTAGCTTACCCCTTGTTTTATGCATAGACGTTTTTGTATATAATTTTTAAAAAAAACAAAGGACTTTTTCTTTGAATGTCTAAATTCTAGTTGTGTACTGAGTTTGGTTCTTATGGCTGTGACCCTGCCAAAAGGGACATAAGCTGTACTGTCTGTAATTCTGAAAGCATTCGTCAGGCAGAGGGTTCTGGCAGACCCAAAAGGTAACAAAGCCTTATTTGCTGTGCTCAGCTTCGTCTTCAGTTTTCAATCACTGGTGGTGTTTTAGCTAGGATGGGGGATTTCAGGAAATGAAAGAGATTGCACTTACTAAAATTCCATATATCCATTTTTGCATTGCAGAGTGCATTTTGTGAATGCCAAAATGTTAGCAAAAGAGATTTGTTGAGATCTGGAACAACATATGTTCTGCCTGGCATATCATGTTAGAGAATCTCTGCCAAAATGTTGTTTGGAAACATTTTTCAAGCATATGTATAACTAACACAAATGATAACATGGTTTGCTCTATTGTGGATAGAGATTTTCTTCTAGACCACCACACTAGCCAAAAATATATATTACAAATTATTGTCATAAGTTCTATCATGGTGTCTCAGCATGATTTTAAGTTCCTTGATTGTAGGTACAAATGGTGTTCATAAAGGTATCCAGTGTAACGCTGCACAAAATTCAGTTCAAAGACCACAGTCTTGGAGTAGCCTGAATAGCTTGTTCAATTGTGGGTGCATTTAACAAGTGCAGTTAATGTGCATGAATAAACTGAGTTAACGCGGCACCCAGAAGCAGTATTCATGTGCACCCAGGACTGCAGCATGTTGAGCCCGGTCAGAGTAGCCCCAGCTGGCACAGGGCCTGGAGAGGGGTAAGCCTGCCAGCCCAGGGCTACTCCCCCCAGCTCAACATGCTGCAGAGGGACTGGCTAGGGCACAAGATTGCTTCAGCGCAGGGCTAGCTGGCAGGCAGCCCCCATACTGAAGCACCCTCATCATGTCCCAGTCAGCTGAGACAGAGTCTACACCTGTACTGTTGTGGAGTAAAAATCCCTGCAGCAGAGTAGTTACAGGTCCTACCGTGCTGCTATGTTAATTAGTTTACTCCCATCTTATAGGGGTGCACATGTAGGCACATGGTGTTTACTGTACAGCTAATTAGTCTGCTGTGCAGTATGTCTCGTAGACATGCCCTGTGAGTGTTTCTTGAATAACGACTTCTCATGAGACAGTGGAGCATGATATCTGCTGCTTCTCTGGAGTAGCATTCATGTTATATAGCATTAACTAAATAATATTTCCTACCAGTCACAACAGAACTTTATAAGGCACTAAGATGTGGGAAGCAGTCATGTAATAGAAAATAAAAGCATTACAAGCACAACACAGATGCCAGTAAATTTTTTTTGTAAACTGATCCTCAGCCCCTCCCCCACCGAGTTGGAGATTAGGACTGGAAAAGAAAGGAAAAAAGGAAGGATAAAAGGAATTCAGAATAATCTAGAAGCTTTGGGTGCCAGTGAAGCAAAGCTGGAGTTCTGTTGAAAGATGGGAGTACAGTATCTTTAGAAAAAAATAGATGTAGAAAAAAAATCCCTTTTGTCATGTTTATTGTCCATGTACATAAGTGTCAAATGTCAAGTCTATGTAATAGGCAGACAAGGTTCTCTGTGTAAATCTGATATCTTTTATTAGACCAACTAAATAGTTGGAAAAAAAATTCTTAGCAAACTTAAAAATCCCTCATCAAGCTGAGGAAGCATCTCTCAGCCTGACAAAGGGTTTTTAAATCCAAAATCTTGCTAAGAAATTTTTTTCCAACTATTTAGTTGGTCTAAAAAAAGATATCAGACTTACCCAAAGAACCTTGTCTGACTATGTCCTTAGACCAACACAGCTACAACCTACACCCTTGTAAGTCTATATAATGTCAGCTTCAAAAAATGTGTTTCCTGCATTTGTCAACTAAAGCTTCTTGGCTCAATTTGGCAGAACTCAGTTTTGGGGAACACACCTACATTACTGCTGCAGAATCCTTCCCATTTACAACTGTCACAGCGGCAGCTAATGAAGATTGAGAATCTTCAAACTAACAGTGTAAGTTTGTCATTTTAATTTCAACTACTTACGCCTTTCAAGAACTTTCATAAAGAAAATAGGGCTTTAGTCTATTAAAACTTGAACCATGTAGTATGTGTGAGAATCTGTGAGATAACCAAAAGAAGGTGATTTTACTTATTTACAATACTTTTTGTTCTTCTTTATAGAAACCTGGTTTACTTGGAGAGCCTCCAACAATGTTACTTCAGACTGTATTGGGAATAGGGCCAACACCATCCATGAATGCAGGCATGGGAAACCGTGGAGAAGCTCATACATGTAAATGATGTTTTATTTTATACCATACCAGTAGAAATGTCCAGTTTGAAAATATAAAGCTGACTCTCTCCTACTCTGACAAAAGTGGTAATCATTAGCTTTATCATTTGTCCCTGTATAAAAAAGAAAGGAAGCCACCAAGCCAAACAAAAATGTTAAATACAAAAGCAGTTAACAAAGGAAGTCTGTTGATATATGCTGTGTTGACAGGTTTGCTTTGGCTTCTTTCATGAGCTGGCACAAAGTCAGTGGCTGTTCTGTTTATCTCAGTTGGATAAATTTAAATATATTTTTCTTCTAATAAAAAAGCAGCAATAAAAACAGTGGACCTACATCCATTCAACTTCCAAAGTTTACATAAATGGACATTCTGGCTCCATCCTCTTCTTCTAGAATCTTTCCATGAATTTAATTTTTCTTTGTACTGTGTTTGAATGGTATCCACTTCAATCTATAAAACTTTGTAAGAGCGCTGTCTATACACATTAATTTTGTAGGTTTAAATACTGAAATCCAAATACATTTAGAATAATTAGACTAGGATCATATGTCCCAGGCACATTTTCTTACATCTTGTTACTAATTCAAGCTGACCATGAAGTTTTCTGACTTAAGTCAAGCTGGCATGTAATTGAAAGCAGAATAAAAAAAGTGTGTACAGGAATGGACTGTATATCCTAAGAAGAAGCTAAACATAACAGACTCAGTGATTAACTACTTCATGCCAGGAATGTTTTTTGACAATTTTTTTTAGCAGAAAAAAGCCACTGTTTTTCAAAACCACATTATATTCACACACACATAAAATAGATAGCTGGCTATTCTATCTGTACTTGAACATACTTTTGTATGGATGAATCCATGTTTTTAAATCTTGACTGTTAAATCTTAGGTATACAAATTTGTTTGCAGTTTAAGACTATACTCAAAGCCCTTAAAAGCCCTTCAGAGCTAAGTGTGTTCACATTTAGAATTAATTTCACCTGCCTTCACTATGGAGTGAAATTAGCACCCTATCCTGCAAAGGATCTGGATTTGCTTTAACTATTCAAGGTGATCTGGAAACTTTTCTTGCCATAAGTTCTTAGTTTTTTAAGTTTTTGACGACCTCCCGAGGTCCCTTGCAGCCATAATGTCTATAAAATAATGTCTATGTCTATGCAAGGAGCTGGTGGTGTGATGCTAACATCTTATTTTCTTTTGGGCATGCCTAGATATGTGAATGGGAATGAATCTTATGTAGATTTAGTTTGCTTATGCCCTTATGCTCTGTTTGTCTTGATATACTAGATGAGATTAAAAGGTTTTGGCTTTACTTTATATTACTTTGGGTTTCAGTATTTTTCAATACTTGAAGCAATTGTCTTTCCTTCTCAGTCTGTGCGTTTTTATTTAGGGCTTAATCTAAATGTTTTTTAGTAGAACTGAACTTTTTGTTTTTGACAAAACCTAATCGTTTGATTTTAGTGGCATTCTTAGTTTTTAATGAGTTTTCCTAATGTCTTGTCTGTTCACATCAGGATTGAAATAGGTTTTTAGTATTGATCCTGTATACTCTTATCTGATATATATTCAGCATCACAAAGTTTCTTCTACAAGTAATTATAGTGTGGAAATCAGCTTTGTGTGCGATGCACAGCCCTGGCAGCCAATCAGGTGGGTAGGGCCACTGAGGAGGCCCTTAGGCTAATCAGAGATGTGGGGGAAGGGGTACTGCCATTACCCCACAAAAATGCCAGCTGGCTCTGCAATCTCCCTGCAAAATCAGCCTCAATTCGGGTATACTGGTAGGTATAAGGGTAATGTGTAGTTTCACCCTTAGTCTCCCCTCCTAAAATAAGTTTTCCATTCCCTGTCCATCCCAGAGATCTTCTCTGTAGGTGTTCTACTTTAAATCTGTTTCTTGAACACGGAGTTGTACTCAGTATTCCAGATGAGTTCTTACTACTTCCTTGTACACTCACATAAATGCTTCCATAATTCTACTGACAGTAGCTCACCTGATACGTCCTAGGATTGCATTTGCCTATTTTTCAGCCCTCTCACATTGGTGGCTCAAAGCCATTCTTGCTGCTTACAGATGTGGGGAAAAAAACCCAGACCCAACAGCACTTTACTTTCAACTCAGCAAGCCCCTGCACCAAGCGCAGCACATGCCCAGAAAAGGCATTGCGTCAGTTTGACCCAGCTCCCCAGCGTATGTATAGATCACACACTTCAGCGGGATGTTTTGCAGCTTTTATCTAATAGTTGGTTCAATCGGCTATTATAAAAGCTGATTCAATCAGCTATTAGAAAGAAGCGCCAAAAAGCCCCACTGAAGCTCATGATTTATACAAACACCGGGGAGCCAGGTCAAACTGACGCAATGCCTTTTTTGGGCATGTGCTGCACTTGGTGTGGGGGCTTGCCGAGCTAAAAGTAAAGTGCATTTGCTTGATTGAATCAGCTACTGGGTAAAAGTGCCAGAAAGCCCCATGGAAACATGCCATCTATACGGATGCTGGGGAGCCAGGACAAACTGATGTGATTGTTCTTCCAGTAAAGCAATGTTTGGGTTTTTTTGGGTGTTTTTTTTTTTTCCTCTCATGTCTGTCCTCAGCCTCTCTGGTCAACATTCAACCTTTCTTCTGCTGTTTCCAACTAAGTTCCCAACTTGTGGTAGACGTTCTTACCTGAGCCCTAAGTTTTTGATATCACAATTTGTATTATTACATTTCATCCCATTTTGATTGCTCTAGATCTCAAGAGCTTTTAGTCCTGCCTGTATGACATCCCAGCCCTTTTCTGTATGGACAGTGCCTTCCAGCTTTATGCCATTGGGGAATTTCAGCAGTGCGTCAGAGATTCATTTTATCCCTGACTAGTCAGACTGTAGCAGTGCCCATTGTGTATGAGAAAGTTGATAACTTATGTTTGTTTACTTCAATGATGTTTTCTTCTGAAATACTGTTCACTTGATGAGCTGCTTAGCAAACTGGAAGCTTTAGAGATGGAAACTGAACTTTTTGCTTCCTTCAGGACTAAGAAGTAAGAACAAAATGAGTCAAAGTTATACTTGTAACACTAATATCTTTACATATATGTAGACAGCTCTCTATCTATCTATCTAGATATAGATGTATAAGTCAATGGATTTCAAGTTGACTGGGTCTGTTCAAATTGGACCCAGTCAACTTGAAGTCCATTAACTAGTCTAAAAACATGGATTAAAATGTTTTATATACTACACTTACCTATTTGTCCTTTGGTCATTTTTTATGGGTTTTTCACGTTTTTTCCAGAATGTTGTTATTCAAAAGTCCCATCCAAACAACTGTTGATTGTAACAATAAAGGGGGACATAAACTGACTCTACAAAAATTGCTGTTGAATGCATAAACTAAATATATAGGGAGACTTTTCAAATGTCTTTTATTCTCTTACATTTTACTCATATTTATTCAGAGGTAAATTATTTAAGAAAATATGTTTTCTTGAAGGCTTTTTTTTAGTTGACTGTGTCTCTTTAAAGAACTGTTGTACACACGAACCACTGAGATCATTTTATTTCCTCTGAAACACAACTGCCTCCGGGTAGAACATGATACCAACAGCACTACGCAGCAGTCTGACAGGAAATGAGGATGAATCCTATTTCCAAGTGAAAGTTCAGGAAGAATTTTGGTGCCCAGAACATATTTATGTACATTTGAATTTGGCCAGGATGACAAGGTTAACATCTCACCTCCTCTAAAAATTGCCAGTTGGTGTGCACTTTATTTTAGAAAAGGGCATAGACCAGGTCAGTGTTCTGTGACACTAGACTGGACTTTACTTCAGTTCTGACTAAGAAAGAAGGCTGCCGGTTATATATCCCTGACACTACTTTCCATGGCACATAGATAGTTGCTGAAGGGTCTCCCAGACTGAAATGGAGCTGGCCTAACTGCATAACTTGAGATGGTATCACAGCACAAATTTGTATTTATTTTTTTCAGAAGGGTTTCAGGTGCATTAGAGACAGGGGTTCTGTGTGGGAATTGGATTTCTTTCTGTACTTCATGCTCTTTTTCCGTGTGTAATTGTACATTCAAGTCTTGATTGCAGCCTGATTGTGTGATCCTTGGGTGCACTGCATGTTTCTCCAGAAGTGTTTGGGGCCACACATAGCTCCTCAACAGCTAGGGTTTATGCACTAAGTTTGGTGGGCATGTTGCACGCAGCCAGTTTCCTAAAATTCTAAGTGGTTACTGGGGGAGAGCGGGATCTTGATCCTACATCTTGTCTCTAATTACTCTTACTCCATCCAGAAAGCAGCATAAAACTGCTTGTGGGTTACCTACCCTGTGTCTCTTCCAGTGCACATGATCAAATAATATATGCTGATTAAAATATATAAGATGGTGTTTGCATCTAAGACTTCTTTGACTAGTACTATTTTACTTTTAAAACCCTCTTCCCTTCTCTTGATTCCAGCCTTTGACAAAGGAGCAGCCCATAACTTCCTGACAGTCCAGGTGGCACCTCTTAAATATTTGAGCTCCTTTTATAGACTTCAAATAACATATTTTACAATTCCTTTGAATCTGAGTCTGGTACACTGAAGATTCTTATCTTGATCCCCTCTCTTCTGTCTTCCTTTGTGTTTGGCACAGAGAGTTTATCCTGTCATAGATTTATATCTGCCAGGTGAGGTGGAGAGCAGTCATTTTCTCTTCCAGCTCTTCTTGATGTATCATCAGCATTCTTGATCTGTGCAAATTAAGAGCCATTGGCTTCAAGCAATTTTTTTCTCACTGCCAAGCTTCTCTCCTGTTTACACTGTTTACACTGAGAAATCCATGCTGGTGACGGGTGTTGAGTATTTGCTAGGTGCTAATATTCTGCTTGCACAGATATTGCATATTTTTTGGAAGGCTGAAGCATTTCTTTATTCAGAATCTTCTTTTTTTTAAAAACAAAAAGTTTGTTACTCCACGTTGGATGGACTCTTCTGTTTGACTTCCTTTGTACTCAGTCTGTCAAGGAGCAGAGATTTAATGTCCAAGTTTTATGGATACAGGTTTTGATTGCGAATTCCTTGGCTCAGTAGTCTGTGAAAAGGTCAGTGATGACACTGCATAGTATCATTTTTTACTTCTCACCCCATTTGTTTTGGGGTCCTATGTTCCAAAATGTGGAATGTGTATTGCAGCCAAGTCTCACTAAAGAAACCCTATCTTACCAGTTAATCACTATAGATATCTTAATTTTTCAGTATTTCTAGATATGGTTTGATAATGTGCTAGGTAATGGTAAATAAAAGAGTTTCTGAGGATCAAGAAGACCTGGACCACTAACTTAACCTTTGATTATTAACGGTAGTAGTAGTTTCTAGCACTTATGGTTGTAAGTTGAATTTTCCTAATGCAAATTATTGCTGTTTTCCTGAGCCCACCAGCACTCCAGGACTCTGTTGCTATTGTTCCTAGCTTTTCTGAGCAGCATAAAAGGAAAAGTTAGCAAGATTTTTGTCACTATGTAATACTTATGACTGCAGTGGATGCTTAGAATGAGAGCAGGATCAAGTACAGTTACAGTTTTCTTTTCTCAGATTATCTTTAAAGACAGCTCCTAGTTTTTAGTATCACAGTATCCCTGGCAGCCATCTTCAGGATTAAATGTTCTGTGACAGCTAGAAATAGATTTCTCAGTGTTGTTTCTTTGCTTAATAAAAACCACAAGCAAAATGTTCTGATAAATCTTGTCTAACAGAAAGGTTTCTCCATTTATGGTTGACTGCAGCATCCAGTCTGACTCCAACTGCAGCAGCAGTAGGGATGGGCATGTTTCCATTCTTTCCAAATCAGCACATTATTGGACAAGCTATACCATGGCAAAACAACACTCAGGATAAACAATCAACTACAGCGGGACTGTCAGAAGGAGCTGTCTCGGGGTCTAAGGCTTATCTTCAGAGCTTAACAAATCTCACTGCTGGAGACTTGCAGAGAGGACCCCCCAAACAGCAAAGTCAGCTAAAAAGCACTGATACAGCTTCAGGGGTAAGAAAAACAGAACATGGAGTTTTGCATTCTCCCAGCTGCTTCCTTTTTTTTTGTTTGTTTTAATTAAAAACTAACCACAATTATTTTTTTTTTTGGTATTTCCATTATAATGTTTGCTGGATCATAGAATTGTAAGGCACATTAAAGGAATTTCCGTTACAAATCACAGGTGAAGGACAGTAATTAATTTTGGTTGTCCAAATGAAGGTACAAAGAAGAGTTTTTCTGTATTACTCTAGTCTTCATAGTTGTACCTCATAATGATGACTTGCTGAGGCTACAGGAAATTGCCCTCTGAAACAGTAAAAACACCTTGTGATGGAATTCAGTGGCTAAAGATGAGCAATTCCTCTAGTACACGCCTTCAGGAAGCCAACTTGGACTTCTAATCTGCATCCTTTTAAATTACAAGTGGACTTTCCGTAACATCAGATCAGTTTTAGTATTTATTCTTTTATAACTTGTGCAGAATTAAAATATTAAAGCTAAACTGAAATGCTTAATTAAAACCTGTTCAGAATTTCCATCCATTCACAGCATTTTGTACATGTGTGTACTTGTCAGTGCCCTAAATATGATATCAGGAGTTACATGTTCATTTAATATTTTCAGAAAGGCTGAATTCTTACATTATTCAATTTTGGGGTTTTGGTTTTTTTCCTTTTTTCCTAGTTGAATTTACCAGGACCTAAGCATTGTTCTGACCTGTTGTCTGTTACAACTTTATGCTTACAGATTTAATTTAGAATGTAGTTATTTTTCATTTTAAACCCATTTTTAGTGTAATGGGTTGGGCTTTACAAATTAAGCATGCTGTAGCATTTTAGTTTCATCATTTTATTGGGCTGAAAAGGAAAATAAGTAAACCATTAAAAATGCAGATGATTCAGGGTGCTAAAACCTTGTCTGCTGGTTGTTTTTGAGGTTTGTCATCCCATTCCTTTGGACAGCTTCTCTTACAGATGTTATAATAACGTTACTTCTTTTTCTGCATCAGTTGACACACAAAACAGTTTTCTAAGCCAAAGTGCTTTTGTAGGGCCTTAAGATCCTGTGTTTAGACGCTCATACTTGGTGTCTATAATGCCAATTTAAGCTTGCCGATATAGAATTTGGACATCCTGTTAGAGTTCCCATTTTTGAAAACTGGACTTGGATTCTGTGGAAATTTGATAAATACTATTTTTAATTTTTTTCAAAGCTTTGGAACAAAATAATAGAATACACTTAGAATAAAATGCAATATCAGTCACAGCAGGCTGCACATTTCAGATGGCTGATATGTTCTCTCATTTGAAATGAGCCTGTGTCACTGGTAATCATAAAGACATCCACAGCATTTGATAGCTGTCCAGTGTCTCTGAAAATGAGACAGTGGACAGCAGCCCAGTTCCTAGTAAACAAGTGTCACGGGTCCCTAAGCAGAATGGGCACTAATTGGCTCCCCTCATTGTCAGCATCAACAGAGGCCAATGTTTGAAAGGGCACAGAGACTGAACTACCAGCTGACTCAGAGAGGTAATAAAGCCCTCCCTTGAATAGGGTTGAAATACAGTGGTAGAGTGAGAGGAAGTTCATGGTTTACAGACTTTTCTTTTTATCAGAGAGGCTTGACAACATGCCATTTACTGTGATCGTTATATTCCCTAAAAAATGTTTTGCTATAATTTAAAAAAATGCAGAGCTGACCTAATTAGAATAACTTGGTGTCAACAGTAGAAAAGGCAATTTGTAGTCCAAAAGGTTGTGCCACTTGTGATTACCAGGGAAATAAGGCATTTTAGAGTGTAGTAGGTGAAGAGATGTGTGGAAACTCTTAATTGCATAGCCCAAATTCTCTGTGGCCTCAACATCCTTACAGTCTTATGCCCTTAGAAAGTTTATGTAAGACGTTTAGTTTATCTCTGTGGAGTGTCACTCAGGCTTCTATGATTAGCCTACTAAGTGGATTTTTAGTCAACTCCATTTTTTTTAGAGATTGAGAGGTGATGCATGCTTCAGCATAGAACAGCTCCTTTTGTGTTTATCCTTCATTAACTGTAAATGCTTCTTGCATCATTGTCATGACTTACCTGGAAAGCCATCCCCCTCAGATGGAGAGAGAATTGTTTCTGGCAGATGCTGAGGATACTTTTGCTAGAACCTGAGTAGAATTAACTAGTTGATTTGCCACAACCAGCCACCAAATCCTTATTTTTTCTGCTGTATCAGTAATTCTCTTGCTCATGCATAAAATGTTAGGATTCTTTCTACCTAGGCACTAATGGTATCACTTTCAAAGCCGTCAGCCTTGGGCAATGATCTTGTCCCTCAATACAGCTCTTTGTTTTTGTGTTTCCCAGTGGCCCATCAGACTGCATGTCCTCCACAGACAGTCTGCCCCTGTGAAGGGCGTAGCACCACCATATATCAGTATTTGAAACTATGATAAAAAGTTTATAATTCTGCTGTCTTGAGGGGGTGGGTATGTCATAGTGCTTCAATCCAGCTACTTATTCAGTCCTTCCTTTTTTCTCTGTACAAGTACTACTGAAGCCAATAAGTAGATTGATCAGAAAGGTGTGTTAGCATATCCACCTCCATACGACAGAGTTTACCAGGCCTTGGTTGGCTGTGAGGCTAGGAGGCTTGAATTGAATGTAGTGTTTGGTCACATTCATACAGTTCATTTAATTAATCTGAGGATTTTTAGTAGCGCTTTAAATTTACTCAGGAAATCCTTGTTTTCAAATGCTAGCTCAGCAGTCTGTACTGTAAAGAGAGACTTTGCTGACAAACTACTTGGCAAGTAGGAAAAAATTAAATCTTAGCAATACATTCAGATGTTTTGCTTCTGTACTTATTTGGAAAGATTCTGGTTTTAGAACCATGAGTTAAAGTCCTCTAGGAACACATACATGCCATTACTTTTGAAAAAGGGAAAGAGAATATATTGACTACATACCAATGTACATATTATATATGTTTTACAGATTCCCTCAAAAAAACAGACCTCACTGCTGGGAGATCCACCAAAAGAAATCCGGCTTAGTACCAATCCCTACTTGAATTTGGCAAGTGTGTTACCTGGTATGTGTCTTTCAGGTAAGCAGTGATTCGGCAGATGCCTGTTTAACAGCTTGTAGTTTTGCTTTAAAGTTTTCTAGAGCAGAGTAGTGTAAACTGCTACTCTATTAACTATAGGGTGCCAATGACCACAACATTTGTCAGTGATAACATCTTGGATTCTGCTTTTAAAGAACTTGTAATAACAGGAAAATAAATTGGTCTAAATTATCTTAGCTGACTTTCGGTTTGGAACATCTTTTTATGTATGTAGAGATGTTATGTTTGTTTAGAATTTCTGATGCATTTTTATCTCCCATGAATCTCTTCCTATTAATCGTAACACTGTGTTGTTAGTTGTATGTGTGATTCTGTGGTAACAAATTTCAGTGGTAGGGTAATGTTCTGGGTTTGTGACATTGTTACATGTGTGAAACCATAATAACAAATTTCTTTTGTATGGCAGTGTTCTGGGTTCCCAGCAGCACAAAAGAAATCAGACTATGCCCCTAAATGACAGCGCAGCATGTCTCAGCTGTGTGTATTTGTTTTGTTATGAACAGCAATTGCCAGTAAAGCCCCTAATGCTCAACAGCAGACTGGACTTTCAAGCCATGTGCTAGATGCTGGTGTCTCTCAGGGAAATATATCGCAACATGCAACAGAAAATTATTTGAATTGCTCTCAGCAGCAGGGGGATTATCCGCAGGTATGTAATTAGCAGTACTGCCTCCCCTGATGGGGGTCTTGGTTGTCATGTTCAAAGCTCTGGTGGAGCAGCATGCCCCCTCGCTGGGCCTGTGTGCACTCAGCTTCCCTCAGTCTAAGCAGACTGCAGCATGATTTCTTCCTTTGGGCAATGTACTACCCTAATGTACTCTCAGAGTAGGTGCTCTCTCTAGTCCTCCTACCCAGAAATGGAACCAAAGCAGAAACTGGAAATGGCTCAACTAACCCAGACTCCTTGGTAGCTTAAGCTCACCCTCTCCAGCTTTATAGGGTTCTCTGAGTTTAATTTTACATCAACGTGTGTCAGGTGTGACACACAAATTACTAATTACTTAGCAAATACAAAAGATGTACAGATCTACACAAAATAATGAAGCTTAGGCACATTTCCCTGTCTCAGCATCTGTGCTACTTTGGTGCATAACTCTGGGCTTAATTCAGAATCTGACAAGTTGTCCAAAGTCTTCCTCCATCACTTCCGGGCAATAGCTTCTGCTTTACATCTGACTTGGAGCTTCTCTTCTCTCCAGACAGTTTTCCTTAGATTTCTGCCTACAAAGGCATATTCCTGTTGTCCCCTCTCCTGTCCTTGACTTCCCTTCTTAGTGTGTGAATTCCTTGAGGTAAAACAACCCGGTGCCTTGCTTCCACTGCTGAAGGTCTGCCACTGTTCCAAGTAGCCTGCTTGCAAACTAACATAACTGAACTGGTTTATTATAACCCTTCCTTTGGTGGTCAGAGCTGTACAGAGTACGGCTCTTGCTGACCCTCATCACAGCACTGATAGCAAATAGATTCCAAAAAACTGAGGATTTCCTGGTGCAGCCCAACCAAAATTCTTAAGTTGTACATAGATACCCTTAAAACATCATACAAGTATGCTTGTCTTGCTATGTCTCTCCAGATAACCGAAATGACACTGCACTTGCATCTGGTGGTTGTGTACTAAAAACAAGGCATTCGTACAGTGAGCATTACATAACCACCTCACGTATTACCAGGAAATGTTTTGTTTGAGTTTTAAGTTTCTTGTGATGAGTCTTAGAAATTAAATCTAGTGCCCTGTGAAGGTCACAGGAAAATGCTGTAAAATACAGGGTTACACCTTGCCCTGTGAGCCGCACATATGTTGATTGGTCTTAGTGAATTTGGAGCAGCCATACTTCAGGCCAGCAGGGGCCTGGAGGACTGAAAGGTAAGAATCCTCCCTTTACCCCATTCCAGGCTTCCCCACTTCCCCCTGGGGTTCTCCCCCGGTACCCCCCTGCTTATGTGTAGCTACCCACGCTGTCTGTCCCAGAGGAGCGGGCAGGGAAGGATTAACCTGCTTGCCTGGTCACTGTTGCTCTTTTCTGCCAGTGGTGGCTGGGCAGGCAGGGAGGGGGCAGTGGTCAGCAAGCAGGAATTAAGGATGCTGGGGAGGGCAGGAGGGAGGCATTGGACCTGATCTGGATCAATGTTGGGGGGAGAAGGATCCATGTTTATACACTAACGTGTAGCCTGTAGTGGCTACACTTTATTTTACTGTGAGCTGGGTAATGTGGATCAGAAATAATCCTGCCCTGGAGTAGTATAACTTTGAACTGCCTAATGAGTGCTTAAGACTAGTTTCAGGTGTTAATGTGCAGACAATCCATTGGTTAAGAACTCCAGAAGCTGCCCACAATTACCATGCATCAAGGCCCTAAAACTGACCTAACAAAGCAGATAGTGAAGAGGTTTTTGTTCTCTTTTTCCAGGAGGCTCTCCAACAGTGGTACCAGCACTGTGCTCAAGCATACAATGCTTCCCAAGTAAGAGTAGGGGATTTTGAAAATGAAGCTTCTGAGGTAAGAAGTAAAACTGTTTTTCTTTGTATTTTCACTGATCTGTTCTGTGATGTGCAGCATCCTAAAGCTAAATGCCTCATTGATACTGGGTCCCATGCTGCCAGACTGTGTATACTGAACAGTATTCAGCAGACAACAGATCCCACTGCAACTTCACTCTGAGACTCAGGCACTGGCTTTGAATTATATTCTCTCCAGGCTTTCCTATTCTTAACTCTACAACCTGAAGGGTTCCATGGTTCCCCAACGGTGTATCATATAAGAGCTGTTTCATGATCATACCTTTATAGAACCTCAAATTGGTGCTTCAAACAAAAGGCAAAACAGAAAAAAATATGGACACCCACACATGGCCTGTCTTTTCAAAGGATTATGTGTATAAGCGTTCCAGGTTACTGCGGGTCTGAGCCTCTGAATTTCCTTTTGGAACTGGGCTCTGGTATTTCCACATCCACTGCTAGTTCCTATACTAAGTAAGAATATTTAAAAAAATGGATTTTGTTTTGAACTCTGATTTATTACGGATCTTATTTTGCATTTAGGAATCTGGTGGTGGGCAACACCCAGACTACAATACCTACTTGCATGTCATGCCTTCCTGTTACACTGGAGCCCAGGGATTGTATCAGCCAGGCAGCTTGCCAGGCTCACAAAGTCCATTGAACAAGGTGAGGGGAGAGACTAACCCAAGCATTTTCATATGTGGCCAGGTCTAAATGCTGGTTGTTGGCCGCTTTTTATGTTATACTGCCACCAAATGGCTAAAAAGAAAACAATTTGGGAAGAAAAACCTGTAGCATTCCTATAGGCTCGGCAGTGCTATGGTGACTAGCACTACGGAAGAAAGAGACTTGGGGGTCATCATTGACCACAAGATGAACATGAGACTGCAATGCGATGCTGCGGCCAGTAAAGCGACCAAAACTCTGGCTTGCATCCATAGATGCTTCTC